>NC_138238.1:22512311-22969811 GCF_964197995.2 Scardinius erythrophthalmus | reverse complement strand
CGCCACCTTTAGTCAAAAGTGGGGGGGTTAGTTTTATCAACAGCAACAAAACTTGGTATGTGTATTGTTCTCATCAAGACGGACAACTTTCTAATTTACAGTAACTAGCTCGGACCAAGAGGAAGAGAGATATTTTGGTTTGAATGTGGATTTTCTGGAGAATTTTCTCTCCCTCTCTCTGTGTCTCTGTGTGTGTGAGGGGAGGGGGGATTTGACTATTGCTTTTATATTGTTAATCAAGGTTTCAGGGGCTTTTGGGGTCCTTAACGTGCTAAAAAATACTTTGAAACTTTGCACACAAGTCAGAACCCCCTGGCATCAGGGCCGGGCTGAAGCTGGTACCCGGGCGTGGCAGGGGGGCTCAACAGCGCCCCCTTGAACTGGGTCTGAAAACTTGGTCCATATATCAAACACGCTTGCATGAAATAATATGAAACTCGGTACACATATAGATCTCATCGGGCAAAACAACTTTCCCTCTGTCAAGTTTCACGCCAGCCCAACAGGAAGTCGGCTATTATGGGTTGTTTGGAAAACGCTTGCTGTGGAATGTGAACTACTCCTCCTACAGAATTCATCCCATCCCCACAAAACTCGGAGTGCATGAAGTCAAGACATTGTGGATGCTAAATTGCGGACGGATTTTTGATATCTTGAACGGTTTGGCCGTGGCGAGGAAACGAATTTGTGGCGAGAAAAGAGAAACACAAAGTGTTATAACTTCTGCATACATTAACTGATCTTGATGAAACTTCAGCAGTGTGTTTGTGGTAAGAGGCCGATCAGATGGATGTAACTATTGTGAGTCAAAGTTATAGCGCCACCAACTGGCAGCAGGAAGTGTGTCACTTTCAACATGCTTTTGACAAAAGTGGGGGGGTTAGTTTTAACTACAGTAAAAAAAATTGGTTTGTATATTGTTCTCATCAAGCCGGACAACTTTCTAATTTACATTCATTAGCTCCGGCCATCAGGAAGTCAGATATTTTGGTCTGAATGTGGATTTTTTTTGCAAAATCAGCCTCTGAATTTTTAGCCACTCCTCTTAAACTATTTATTTTATTCCCACCAAACTTTTTCAACATGATGAAAATACATTAAATATGCTAAATTGTGAATGGATAATAAATATCTCAAACGGTTTTGCTATGGCGAGGGATTAAAGTAATGTCCAAAAAGGAAACACTAAAAATCTTCTAAAAATGTAATTATATACCATTTATTTCTATATAAAAGTATACAAATATCACAACTAAACCCATTTTATTCTGTTTTTGCAATTCAAGAAGAATGAAAAAGTTAAAAACAGGCTATTTAGTGCTATTTGGTTACACAAAAAAGCTAACATAGGGCTATACTGCCCTCTTGTGTCCAAAAGGACATCAAAATAGTATATAAAACTTTTTACCAGGTAGGCCAATATTGTATTTAAATATACATTTATTAGGTATGTGTCTGAGGATATTTTCCCACCGGTCAATCGACGTGTAACACCGCTGGGGGCTTTTGAATTGCCAACTTAAAAACGAAAGTAAAATATGTTTGTCCGCACTGACATTGATAGTGGTTGAGCGAGCGTTTCAAATGAATTCCTATGGAAGTAGGAATTAACTGAAAAACGTTCACTCTGTTCTGCTCGTTCCTCACCATGGATGCGCACCGTTTTAAATCGCTAATATGAGCATTTTAGTTTAATTTTAAAATTAGCACCTTTTGGGGGGAGGATTGCTTGAAATTATTTTACAAAAGCACAATGTTGTGTTTTATTGCGACTGTACACAAATATAAGTTAACACTTTGCAGTTTGAATGTCGTCCTGTATAATGACGGAGTATGTTTTTATGTGTCCACTGTTCAATTGCACCCACGCCACACACACACACACACACACACACACACGGTTTACTATCTTTGTTGGGACTCTCCATAGACTTAATGGTTTTATACTGTACAAACTGTATATTCTATCTCCTCACACTAACCCTAGCCCTAAACCTACCTATCACAGAAAACTTTCTGCATTTTTACATTTCCAAAAAAACTCATTCTGTATGATTTATAAGCTTGTTTACCCATGGGGACCTCAATTTAGGTCCCCACTGTGACAGGAATCCCCATGAGTCTGTGTGCATTCAGGTTGAAGTCCCCACCGGGATAGAAAAACATGAACACACACACACACACACACACATTTCAGCATTGTAATCTTGACATCGCAGCCTGTTCATTATAGCCTTCATAAAATATAATAATAAAATAGTCAACCTAACATATAAATATTACACTGCTCTAAATAGTCAGTAGTACAATTCATACATTCACAGTAAGCACCGCTCCACTGTGATGTTTCCAAGCACATTTCTGCGCTTGTGAAGAGGATGATTTTTTCCGTCGATATTGGAACATGAGTGAAGAACAAAGCCTATAATAAAGAATAGATTAGCATCCAAATACATCGCAAATGTTGAAACATTTTGATTCTAATGAGAGGGTTACGTGAGCCCAACACTGCTTTCTTTCATTTTTATTTTTACATTAAATTTAAAGGATTTGTTGTGGAATATTTTGAGTGTACCATAAAATCAGAATAAGGTAAGTCAAGTAATATTTTTGGTCTTTTATATATATATATATATATATATATATATATATATATATATATATATATATATTTATTTATTTATATATAAATATAGCTGCGAGCAGCGATGAAGGGCCAAAGCCGGCGGTACTGCCACAAGGCACCGGGGTTGCGGTGCCACCGGCTTGGGCCCGTAATCTCTGCTCGCAGCTATATTTAGGGCCCAAGCCCTGAAAAGGCGAAGGCCCTATTGTTTTCGGTAGGATTATTTATAATTATTATTATTATTATTATTTTGTCAAACTTTCGGGCACTTTTGGGGCCCTTAACGTGCTCGAAAACTCTTGAAACTTTGCACACGGGTCAGAACCCGCGGCCATCAGGGCCGGGCTGAAGCTGGTACCCGGGCGTGGCAGGGGGGCTCGACAGCGCCCCCTGGAACGGGATCCGAACACGTGTCCATAAATCAAACACGCTTGCATGTAATAAAATGAAACTCGGTACACATATAGATCTCATCGGGCCGAACAACTTTCGTGCTCTAAGTTTTACGCCAGCCAAACAGGAAGTCGGCTATTTAGGGTTGTTTGGAAATGCATGCTGTGGAATTTAATGTACTCCTCCTAGAGAATTCATCCATTCGCCTCCAAACTCGGTCAGCATGAAGTCAAGGCATTGAGGATGCTAAATTGCGGACGGATTTTTAATATCTCGAACGGTTTGGCCGTGGCGAGGAAACGAATTTATGGCGAATAATGGAAACAGGAAGTGTGTTATAACTTCTGCATACATTAACTGATCTTGATTCAACTTCAGCAGTGTGTTCGTTGTAAGAGGCCGATCACATGGATGTGACTATTGTGAGTCAAAGTTATAGCGCCATCAACTGGCAGCAGGAAGTGTGTCCCTTTCAAAATGCTTTAAAATCACCCTCTTATTTTTACCCGATTTGCTTCAAACTTTTTGTGTTTAATGTAAACACACGGCAGATGTAGACCTGTGAAAGGATTTTTGATATCTTTAATAATGTTGCCATGGCAACGCTTTAAACTTTAATATTTTTTTTTTTATGCTTTTGAGACTCTTAACATACTTGAAATTGCATGAAACTCGACAGACACATCACATTTATAAGCCCGTAGACATGTGCAAAGTTTCAGAAACGGGCGTGGTGAGGGGCTCAGTAGCGCCACCTTTAGTCATAAGTGGGGGGGTTAGTTTTATCAACAGCAACAAAACTTGGTATGTGTATTGTTCTCATCAAGACAGACAACTTTCTAATTTACATTAACCATCTCCGACCAACAGGAAGAGAGATATTTTGGTTTGAATGTGGATTTTCTGAAGAATTTTCTCTCCCTCTCTCTGTGTCTATGTGTGTGTGAGGGGAGGGGGGGAGGGATTTGACTATTGCTTTTATATTGTTAATCAAGGTTTCAGGGGCTTTTGGGGGCCTTAACGTGCTCAAAAACTCTTGAAACTTTACACACATGTCAGAACCCACGGCCATCAGGGCCGGGCTGAAGCTGGTACCCGGGCGTGGCTGGGGGGCTCAACAGCGCCCCCTTGAACGGGGTTCTAAAACTTGGTCCATATATCAAACACGCTTGCATGAATTAATATGAAACTCGGTACACATATAGATCTCATCGTGCCGAACAACTTTCCCCGGTCAAGTTTTACGCCAGCCCAACAGGAAGTCGGCTATTATGGGTTGTTTGGAAAACACTTGCTGTGGAATGTGAAATACTCCTCCTAGAAAATTCACCGTGTCCCTTCCAAACTCGGTGTGCATGTAGTTAAGACTTTGAGGATGCTAAATTGCGGACGGATTTTTGATATCTCGAACGGTTTGGCCGTGGCGAGGAATCGAATTTATGGCGAGAAAAGAGAAACACGAAGTGGAATAACTTCTGCATACATTAACTGATCTTGATGAAACTTCAGCAGTGTATTCGTGGTAAGAGGCCGATCAGATGTATGTAGCTATTGTGATTCAAAGTTATAGCGCCACTAACTGGCAGCAGGAAGTGTGTCACTTTCAACATGCTTTTGACAAAAGTGGGGGGGTTAGTTTTAACTACAGTAAAAAAAACTCAGTTCATATATTGATCTCATCGACCCGGACAACTTTCTAATTTAAAGTCATTAGCTCTGACCATCAGGAAGTCAGATATTTTGGTCTGAATGTGGATTTTTTTGCAAAATCAGCCTCTGAATTTTTAGCCACCTTTATCTAAGTGGTTTATTTTATTCCCACCAAACTTTTCAACATGATAAAAATAAATTAATGATGCTAAATTGTGAACGGATAATAAATATCTCAAACGGTTTTGCTATGGCGAGGGATTAAAGTATTGTCTAAAAAGGAAACACTAAAAGGTTCATATATTCTAAAAATTTAATTATAAACCATTTATTACTATATAAAAGTATACAAATATCAGAACTTAACTCATTTTATTCTTTTTTTCAATTTAAGAATGAAGTTTAAGTTTAAAAACTGCCAGAATGGTTGTTTAGTCTAAACAATAAATAAATAAAGTCAAACATAGTGCTATACTGCCCTCTTGTGTTCAAAATCAGGTAGGCCTATTATATCTATATAAAAATGTACTAGGTATGTGACGGTAAGAATATTTTACCACCGGTTAACTGACGTGTGACACCGCTGGGGGCTTTTTAATCGCTAACTTAAAAACGAAAGTAAAATATGTTCGTCCGCATGGACATTGATAATGGTGCGGAGCAGAGCGAGCATTTTCAATAAATTCCTATGGAAGGAGGAATGACCTAAAAAACGTTGACTCTGTTCTGCTCGTTCCTCGCTGAGGACGCGCACCATTATGAATGCCTGTGCAGCCGTGTGCATTTTAGTTTCATTTTCGGGGAGGATTGCTTGAATGTATTTAAAAAAAGCACAATGTTGTGTTTTATTGCTACTGTACAAAAATATAAGTTAACACTTTGCAGTTTGAATGATGTTCTGAACAAAATGACTGAGTATGTTTTTATGTGTCCACTGTTTAATCGCGCCCTCGTTTTAGAGATTCCCAAGTTATTTTTTCATTTAAGTTTTTTCATTGTTCTAATCAGGTCAGGCAAGTAAAACTATCTGTGTCTTATCCATTACATTTTTATATAATATATATACACTACTGTTCAAAAATTTGGGGTCAGTAAGATTTTTAAGCGAGGTTTCTTCTGCTCACCAAGGCTGCATTTATTTGATTAAAAATACAAACAAAAACAGTAATATTGTAAAATAGCATTCCAATTTAAAACAGCTGCTTTCTATTTTAATATATTTTAAACTGTTATTTATTCCTGTGATCAAAGCTGAGTTTTCAGCATCATTACTCCAGTCGTCACTGTAACATGATCCTTCAGAAATTATTCTAATATGATGATTGATGCTCAAGAAACATTCATTATTATTTTAAATGTCGAAAACAGTTGTGTACAGTCTTTGATGAATAGAAAGTTCAAAAGAACAGCATTTATCTGAAATCTAAAGCTTTTGTAACATTAAACACTACCGTTCAGAAGTTTGGGGTCAGTAATAATTTTAATTTTATTTTTGGGGGAAAGAAATAAAATAAATCAATACTTTTATTAATCGAGAATGAGTTAAACTGATCAAAAGTTACAGTACAGACATTTAAAATGTTAAAAAAAATTATATTTGAAATAAATGCTGTTCTTTTGAACATTACATTCATCAACGCATTTTGAAAAAAATCTGTACACAACTGTTTTCAACATTGAAAATAATAATTAATATTTATTGACCATCAATCATCATAGTAGAATGATTTCTGAAGGATCATGTGACACTGAAGATGGGAGTAATGATGCTGAAAACTCAGCTTTGATCACATAAATTAATTACAGTGTAAAATATTTTAAAATAGAAAACAGCTGTTTTAAATTTGAATAATATTTCACAATGTTACTGTTTTTGTTTGTATTTTTAATCAAATAAATGCAGCCTTGGTGAGCAGAAGAGACTTCTCCTAAAAACATTAAAAATCTTCCTGACCCCAAACTTTTGAACGGTATATATATATATATATATATATATGTATATATATATATATATGTATATATATATATATATATATATATATATATATATATATATATATGTATATATATATATATGTATATATATATATATATATATATATATACGTATATATATATATATATATATATATATATATATACATATATATATATATATATATATGTATATATATATATATATATATATATATATATACACATATATATAAATATATATATATATATGTTTGTATAATATATATACACATATATAAATACATATATATATATGTTTGTATAATATATATATATATATATAAATATAGCTGCGAGCAGCGATGGAGGGCCAAAGCCGGCGGTACCGCCACCCCGGTGCCTTTAGGTAACTAAAGGCACCGGGGTTGCGGTGCCACCGGCTTGGGCCCGTAATCGCTACTCGCAGCTATATTTTTCTATTATTATTTTTTTTTTTTTGCCTTTTTGCCATTTTTGGGGCCCTTAACATGCTCAAAAACTCTTCAAATTTTGCACACACGTCAGAACCCGCGGCCATCAGGGCCGGACTGAAGCTGGTACCCGGGCGTGGCAGGGGGGCTCGACAGCGCCCCCTGGAATGGTGTCCGAAAACTTGGTCCATAAATCAAACACACTTGCATATAATAATATGAAACTCAGTACACATATAGATCTCATCGGGCCGAACAACTTTTGTGCTCTAAGTTCTACACCAGCCCAGCAGGAAGTCGGTTATTATACGTTGTTTGGAAAACGCATACAATGGAATGTGAAATACTCCTCCTAGGGAATTCATCCGATCGCCACCAAACTCGGTCGGCATGAAGTCAAGACATTGAGGATGCTAAATTGCGAACAGATTTTTGATATCTCGAACGGTTTGGCCGTGGCGAGGAAACGAATTTATGGCGAATAATGGGACACAGGAAGTGTGTTATAACTTCTGCATACATTAACTGATCTTGATGAAACCTCCGCAGTGTGTTCGATGTAAGAGGCTGATCACATGGATGTGACTATTGTGAGTCAAAGTTATAGCGCCACCAACTGGCAGCAGGAAGTGTGTCACTTTCAAAATGCTTTGAAGTCACCCTCTTACTTTTACCCGATTTGCTTCAAACTTTATGTGTATAATGTAAACACACGGCAGATGTAGACCTGTGAAAGGATTATTGATATCTTAGATACTGTTGCCGTGGCAACGCATCAAATATTAATATTCTTTTCGGATGCGTTTGAGACTCTTAGCATGCTTGAAATTGCATGAAACTCGACAGACACATAACACTTATTAGCCAGTAGACATGTGAAAAGTTTCAGAAACGGGCGTGGCAGGGGGGCTCAACAGCGCCCTCTTGAACAGGGCCTGAAAAACTTGGTTCATATATCAAACACGCTTGCATGAATTCATATGAAACTCGGTACACATATAGATTTCATCGGGCCGAACAACTTTCCCTCTGTCAAGTTTCACGCCAGCCCAACAGGAAGTCGGCTATTATGGGTTGTTTGGAAAATGCTTGCTGTGGAATGTGATGTACTCCTCCTAGAGAATTCATTCAATCACCTCCAAACTCAGTCAGCATGAAGTCAAGACATTGAGGATGCTAAATTGCGGACGGATTTTTTATATCTCGAACGGTTTGGCCGTGGCGAGGAAACAAATTTATGGCGTGAAAAGAGAGGAGACGAAGTGTTATAACTTCTACATACATTAACTGATCTTGATGAAACTTTAGCAGTGTGTTCGTGGTAAGAGGCCGATCAGATGGATGTAACTATTGTGAGTCAAAGTTATAGCGCCACCAACTGGCAGCAGGAAGTGTGTCACTTTCAACATGCGTTTGACAAAAGTGGGGGGGTTAGTTTTACCAACAGTTACAAAAATCAGTATATATATTGGTCTCACCGAGCCGGACAACTTTCTAATTTACAGTTATTAGCTCAGAGCAAAAGGAAGTCAGATATTTTGGTTTGAATGTGGATTTTTTTGGATATTTCAGACTCTGAGTTTTTAGCTACTCTTCCTAACTGGTTTATTTTATTCACACCAAACTTTTTCAAAATGATAAAGATACATTAAAGATGCTAAATTGTGAACGGATATTAAACATCTCAAACGGTTTTGCTATAGTGAGGGACTAAAGTAAAGTAACACTTAAGGCGAGACACGGCAGGCAAAAACATTGGTTTTTTTTTACTGGTCAATTTTGAGATTTTTCGATATTTGTCTTCAATAACATGTCTTCTTTCAGACTGTGGTGAAAAAAAGTCCGAAATACACATTTAGGTCTTTATTTTATTACACTTTGTCTGTTTGCGTCTGTAGATTTCGCGTAAATTCAACAAAAGTTGTCGTTTTAAATCATCCCGCCGATCCGCGATCTCTGTCTGCTCTCTGTCTTCACAGGCACGGCTGGAAAGCTCTCTCTTCACTGTACAATGCTGTCGGATCCAAATATGGTCATTTCCTTTTTATCAGCAACCAATCGCGAAAGTAAAAGGGCTGAATGCGCAATCTCATTGGCTGATGATAAATCTTTAAAGCCCGTTTTCTCAAAATGACCTTTCTCTCATACTCCAAGTCCGAAATCTCCACTTCAGTAGCACCTATGTACACCAAACTTTCCAGTCTTGTACCTAGTTATATTATGAAGACATTTACAGAGGGATTTGTAAATATATTATTCCTAGCCTGATTTATATAACATTTTATTCCAAAAAACATGCCGAAAATCATTTTTTTTAAGGCTATTGACAGTATATTCTGATTTACAGGATAACAAAAGTAGATATGCATAAATCCCTCTGTAATTTTTTTCCCATCTAATATGTGAACACAATGAAAAAAATATTTTTAATCTGGCTTTATCCAATACTCAGATTTCATTTTTTAAAATATATGCAAAATAGCGCATATTTAATTAAAAATTGCCTAATTTGCATATTTAAACATTAAATTACAGAAAACTTGTAATACATTTTTTTCTCATCTTAATGTAGGTAATCAACTGGGAAAGTTTCATGGTGATATCTGCTAGTTAAAAATTTTACCCTATTCACCTGTAGTGTCTCGCCTTAAAGCCTCATCTTCTAAAAATGTAATTAAACACCATTTATTTCTATATAAAAGTATAAAAATATCACAACTAAACCCATTTTATTCTTTTTTTTTTTCAATTTAATAAATATAAGTTTAAAAATAGTAATTGTACTATTTAGTCCCATAAAAGTCAAGTCATACATAGGGCTATACTGCCCTCTTGTGTTCAAAATCAGGTAGGCCTATTGTATCTACATAAAAATATACTAGGTATGTGACGGTGAGAATATTTTACCACCGGTTAATCGACGTGTGACACCGCTGGGGGCTTTTGAATCGCCAACTTAAAAACGAAAGTAAAATATGTTCGTCCGCACTGACATTGATAGTGGTTGAGCGAGCGTTTCAAATGAATTCCTATGGAAGTAGGAATTAACTGAAAAACGTTCACTCTGTTCTGCTCGTTCCTCGCCTTGGATGCGCACCGTTATAAATGCCCGTGCAGCCATGAGCATTTTAGTTTAATTTTAAAATTAGCGCCTTTCGGGGGTGGATTGCTTGAAATTATTTTACAAAAGCACAATGTTGTGTTTTATTGCGACTGCACACAAATATAAGTTAACACTTTGCAGTTTGAATGTCGTCCTGTATAATGACGGAGTATGTTTTTATGTGTCCACTGTTCAATCGCGCCCACGCCACACACACACACACACGGTTTACTATCTTTGTGGGGACTCTCCATAGACTTAATGGTTTTTATACAGTACAAACTGTGTATTCTATCTCCTCACACTAACCCTACCCCTAAACCTACCTATCCCAGAAAACTTTCTGCATTTTTACATAAGTTATTAGCTCCGCCCAACAGGAAGTCAACTATTATGGGTTGTTTGAAAAACGCATGCTGTGGAATTTGATTTACTCCTCCTAGAGAATTCATCCACTCGCCTCCAAACTCGGTCAGCATGAAGTCAAGACATTGAGGATGCTAAATTGCGGACGGATTTTTGATATCACGAACGGTTTGGCCGTGGCGAGGACACAAATTTATGGCGAGAAAAGAGAAACACGAAGTGTTATAACTTCTGCACACATTAACTGATCTTGATGAAACTTCAGCAGTGTGTTCGTGGTAAGAGGCCGATCAGATGGATGTAACTATTGTGAGTCAAAGTTATAGCGCCACCAACTGGTAGCAGGAAGTGTGTCACTTTCAAAATGCTTTTGACAAAAGTGGGGGGGTTACTTTTACCCACAGTTACAAAAATCAGTGCGTATATTGGTCTCATCGAGCCAGACAACTTTCTAATTTACAGTCATTAGCTCCGACCAACAGGAAGTCAGATATTATGGTTTGAATGTAGATTTTTTGGGATATTTCAGACTCTGAATTTTTATCCACTCCTCTTAAGTGGTTTATTTTATTCCCAACAAACTTTTTCAATATGATAAAAATACATGAAACATGCTAAATTGTGAACAGATAATACATATCTCAAACAGTTTTGCTATGGTGAGGGATTAAAGTAATGTCAAAAAAGGAAACACTAAAAGCCTCATATCTTCTAACAATGTAATTATACACTATTTCTATATAAAATTATACAAATATAAGAACTAAACCCATTTTATTCTTTTTTTTTTTAATGTAATAATTGTTTAAGTTTAAAAACAGCCAGCATTTTTTTTGTCCAAAAAATAAATACATCATGTCATTCATAGTGCTATACTGCCCTCTTGTGTTCAAAATCAGGTAAGCCTATTGTATCTATACAAAAATATACTAGGTATCTGACGGTGAGAATATTTCACCACCGGTTATTCAACGGGTTAATAAACGTTAATCAATGTTGTGGAATATTTTGAGTGTATCATAAAATCAGAATAAGGTAAGACAAGTAATATTTTTTTTGTCTTATATATATATATATATATATATATATATATATATATATATATATATAGCTGCGAGCACCGATGAAGGGCCAAAGCCGGCGACACCGCCACCCCGGGGCCTTTAGGTAACTAAAAGCACCGGGGTTGCGGTGCCACCGGCTTGGGCCCACAATCGCTGCTCTCAGCTATATATATATATTTAGGGCCCAAGCCCTGAAAGGGCGAAGGCCCTATTGTTTTCGGTAGGATTATTATTAGGGGTTCAAGCACGAAGTGCTGAAACCCTATTGTAATTGTGCTGATTTTTATTAGGGGTTCAAGCACGAAGTGCTGAAACCCTATTGTAATTGTGCTGATTTTTATTATTATTATTATTATTATTATTCTGCCGTAAAACGCATCGTGCAGCCCAAACCGTAAGGGCTAGAGCTTTGAAACTTTGCCATATGGTAGTACAAAAATCGAGGAGAGGTTATCAAATTATGACCCCGATTGGCCCATAGGTGGCGCTATAGCAACCAAAAGCGCGAAACTGCTCATAACTCCTAGACCGTAAGTCATAGACTCAAGTGTCTTATATCATTGGAAAGCTGGACGCCTGACGAACAAAACGTATATCTCCGATTTTATTTCCGCCATGATAGATTTTCCGCCATTTTGAATTTTGTCGAAAATCTACTTTTGCGAACTAGTCCCTGGTTTTTTGCCCGATCGGAACCAAACCAGTGCAGAATTGTTCTCTGGAGTCTGAATATCAATAATTATCAAAAAAAAGTTGAAATTTCGATTCACGGTCGCTAGGGGGTGCAAAATTAACGTTGTGGGAGGAGCCTATTTTACTAAAATGGCTATAACTCCAGAAGTAAAAGAGGTATTTTAACCAAACCTGGTACACATGTGTAAGACGTCAATATGAGGTCACGGTAAAAAAATCGCGGCGATTGGTCACATGGTGGCGCTATAACATGAAAAAAACATAAAACAGGCTATAACCACCTGACCGTTAGTCCGATTGACTTGAAAATTGGTATGCAGTGTCTTGGTCCAAGGTGCCATGTATGTCTATGAGGACATTGGTGTATCTCAAAAAACATGGCCGCCATCGGCCAATGAAGTTTGAGCACCTATTAGACAAGGTTAACGGAGGCCTATCGGAACGAAACTCGGTGGGCATGTTCGACTCATGGCCCTAGAGGTCTGTAAGAATTTTAAAAGAAATCGGCCACTAGTTGGCGCTAACGAGTTTTATGGCTCTGTAATCACGTGGTGTTACACTTATTGTCACAAAATGCATACCATTTGATAGATCTCCTCTTGTTGAACAACTTTGCCTCAAGAACCATTGCTGTCAATCAAACCGTTCATTAAATATTCGTAATTATGTTAAAAACCTACTTTTGCGAACTAGTCCTAGGTTTTTCGCCCGATCAGAACCAAACGAGTCTAGGACAATTCTATGGACTCTCAAGATCAATAATTATCAAAAAAAAGTTGAACTTTTGCATTTTTCGCATGGGTATATTGGGTCATAAAGAAAATGGGCGTGGCAAAATGCACTCAAAAGCCTATAAATCCTAAACAAAAACTCAGAACTTCACGAAAATTGGTGAGCTTATGTGCCATAACATCATTAACAAGCATGCAAAATTTCATGGAGATCGGACTATAGATGGTGCTATAACTTTTAAAAAGCTTTAAAAAACACATATTTCCTATGGTAAATTGCCTGTATTGGCTGTAAATGGACTTTTCCATCTATTATTTCAGTGGTTAAAAGCTTTCTAAATAAATCTTAATGTCTTAAATGCTTATGTGCCTAAAGGCCTTAAATGCTTGAACCCCGATAAATGCTGCTTGCAGCTTTAATTATTATTATTATTATTATTATTCTGCCGTAAAACGCATCGTGCAGCCCAAACCGTAAGGGCTAGAGCTTTGAAACTTTGCCATATGGTAGTACAAAAATCGAGGAGAGGTTATCAAATTATGACCCCGATTGGCCCATAGGTGGCGCTATAGCAACCAAAAGCGCGAAACTGCTCATAACTCCTAGACCGTAAGTCATAGACTCAAGTGTCTTATATCATTGGAAAGCTGGACGCCTGACGAACAAAACGTTTATCTCCGATTTTATTTCCGTCATGATAGATTTTCCGCCATTTTGAATTTTGTCGAAAACCTACTTTTGCGAACTAGTCCCTGGTTTTTTGCCCGATCGGAACCAAACCAGTGCAGAATTGTTCTGTGGAGTCTGAAGATCAATAATTATCGAAAAAAAGTTGAAATTTCGATTCACGGTCGCTAGGGGGTGCAAAATTAACGTTGTGGGAGGAGCCTATTTTACTAAAATGGCTATAACTCAAGAAGTAATTCAGTAAACTTCACCAAACTTGGTAAACATGTGTAGAAGGTCAATCTGAGGTCACAGTAAAAAAAATGCGTCGATTGGCCACATGGTGGCGCTATAAAACAAAAAAAACATGTAGACACCTGACCGTTAGTCCGATTGACTTGAAATTTGGTATGCAGTGTCTTGGCCCAAGGGGCCATGTATGTCTAAAAGGATATTGGCATATCTCGAAAAACATGGCCGCCATTGGCCAATGAGGTTTGAGCACCTATTAAACAAGGTTAACGGAGGCCGATCGGAACGAAACTCGATGGGCATGTTCGACTCATGGCCCTAGAGGTCTGTAAGAGTTTTGAAAGAAATCGGCCACTAGTTGGCGCTAACGAGTTTTATGGCTCTGTAATCACGTGGTGTTACACTTATCGTCACAAAATGCATATCATCTGATAGATCTGCTCATGCTGAACAACTTTGCCTCTAGAACTAATGCTGTCAATTAAACCGTTTATTAAATATTCGTAATTATGTTAAAAACCTACTTTTACGAACTAGTCCTAGGTTTATCGCCCGATCGAAACCAGACCAGTCTATGACAATTCTCTGGACACTCTAGATCAATAATTATCAAAAAAAAGTTGAACTTTTGCATTTTGCGCATGGGTATATTGGGTCATAAAGAAAATGGGCGTGGCAAAATGCACTCAAAAGCCTATAAATCCTAAACGAAAACTCAGAACTTCACGAAAATTGGTGAGCATATGTGCCACAACATCATTAACAAGCATGCAAAATATCATGGAGATCGGACTATAGGTGGCGCTATAACTGTTAAAAAGCTTGCCTGTATTGGCTGTAAATGGACTTTTCCATCTATTATTTCAGTGGTTAAAAGCTTTCTAAATAAATCTTAATGTCTTAAATGCTTATGTGCTTAAAGGCCTTAAATGCTTGAACCCCGATAAATGCTGCTTGCAGCTTTAATTATTATTATTATTATTTTTCTTCTCCGCTAAAACGCATCGTGCAGCCCAAACCGTAAGAGCTGGAGCTTTGAAACTTTGCCAGATGGTAGTACAAAAATCGAGGAGAGGTTATCAAATTATGAGCCCGATTGGCCCATAGGTGGCGCTATAGCGACCAAAAGCGCGAAACTGCTCATAACTCCTAGACCGTAAGTCATAGACTCAAGTGTCTTATATCATTGGAAAGCTGGACGCCTGACGAACAAAACGTATATCTCCGATTTTATTTCCGCCATGATAGATTTTCCGCCATTTTGAATTTTGTTGAAAACCTACTTTTACGAACTAGTCCCTGGTTTTTCGCCCGATCGGAACCAAACCAGTGCAGAATTGTTCTCTGGTGTCTGAAGATCAATAATTATCGAAAAAATGTTGAAATTTCGATTCACGGTCGCTAGGGGGTGCAAAATTAACGTTGTGGGAGGAGCCTATTTTACTAAAATGGCTATAACTCAAGAAGTAATTCAGTAAACTTCACCAAACTTGGTACACATGTGTAGGAGGTCAATTTGAGGTCACAGTAAAAAAATTGCGTCGATTGGCCACATGGTGGGGCTATAAAACAAAAAAAACATATAGACGCCTGACCGTTAGTCCGATTGACTTGAAATTTGGTACGCAGTGTCTTGGCCCAAGGGGCCATGTATGTCTAAAAGGATATTGGCGTATCTCAAAAAACATGGCCGCCATTGGCCAATGAAATTTGAGCAACTATTAGACAAGGTTAACGGAGGCCGATCGGAACGAAACTCGATGGGCATGTTCGACTCATGGCCCAATAGGTCTGTAAGAATTTTGAAAGAAATCGGCCACTAGTTGGCGCTAACGAGTTTTATGGCTCTGTAATCACGTGGTGTTACACTTATTGTCACAAAATGCATATCATTTGATAGATCTGCTCATGCTGAACAACTTTGCCTCAAGAACCATTGCTGTCAATCAAACCGTTCATTAAATATTCACGAATATGTCTAAAACCTACTTTTGCGAACTAGTCCTAGGTTTTTTGCCCGATTGGAACCAGACCAGTCTAGGACAATTCTCTGGACTCTCTAGATCAATAATTATCAAAAAAAAGTTTAACTTTTGCATTTGGATGGCTGTAATAGGGTCATTTATAAAATGGGCGTGGCAAAATACACTCAAAAGCCTATAAATCCTAAATGAAAACTCAGAACTTCACAAAAATTGGTGAGAATATGTGACATAACATCCTTAACAAGCATGCAAAATGTCATGGAGATCGGTCCATAGGTGGCGCTATAACTGTTAAAAAGCTTTAAAACCATAGATTTCCTATGGTACATTGTATGTATTGGCTGTAAATGGTCTTTTCCATCTATTATTTCAGTGGTTACATGCTTGCTAAATAAAACTTAATAACTTTTGATGCTTTTGTGCTTAAAGGCCTTAACTGCTTGAACCCCGATAAATGCTGCTTGCAGCTTTAATTATTATTATTATTATTATTATTATTATTATTATTTTGTCAACCTTTCGGGCACTTTTGGGGCCCTTAACATGCTCGAAAACTCTTGAAACTTTGCACACAGGTCAGAACCCGCGGCCATCAGGGTCGGGCTGAGGCTGGTACCCGGGCGTGGCAGGGGGGCTCGACAGCGCCCCCTGGAACGGGATCCGAACACGTGTCCATAAATCAAACACGCTTGCATGTAATAATATGAAACTCGGTACACATATAGATCTCATCGGGCCAAACAACTTTCGTGCTCTAAGTTTTACGCCAGCCCAACAGGAAGTCGGCTATTTAGGGTTGTTTGGAAACGCATGCTGTGGAATTTAATGTACTCCTCCTAGAGAATTCATCCAATCTCCTCCAAACTCGGTCAGCATGAAGTCAAGACATTGAGGATGCTAAATTGCGGACGGATTTTTGATATCTCGAACGGTTTGGCCGTGGCGAGGAAACGAATTTATGGCGAAAAAATGAAACAGGAAGTGTGTTATAACTTCTGCATACATTAACTGATCTTGATGAAACTTCAGCAGTGTGTTCGTTGTAAGAGGCCGATCGCACAGATGTGACTATTGTGAGTCAAAGTTATAGCGCCACCAACATGCAGCAGGAGGTACATCACTATTAAAATGCTTTGAAATCACTGTCTTATTTTTACCAGATTTGCTTCAAACTTTATGTGTACAATGTAGACACACGGCAGATGTAAACCTGTGAAAGGATTATTGATATCTTAGATACTGTTGCTGTGGCAACGCATGAAACTTTAATATTCTTTTTTTATGCTTTTGAGACTCTTAACATACTTGAAATTGCATGAAACTCGACAGACACATCACATTTATTAGCCCGTAGACATGTGCAAAGTTTCAGAAACGGGCGTGGTGAGGGGCTCAGTAGCGCCACCTTTAGTCATAAGTGGGGGGGTTAGTTTTATCAACAGCAACAAAACTTGGTATGTGTATTGTTCTCATCAAGACGGACAACTTTCTAATTTACATGATCTATCTCCGACCAACCGGAAGAGAGATATTTTGGTTTCAATGTGGATTTTCTGAAGAATTTTCTCTCCCTCTCTCTGTGTCTCTGTGTGTGTGAGGGGAGGGGGGATTTGACTATTGCTTTTATATTGTTAATCAAGGTTTCAGGGGCTTTTGGGGCCCTTAACATGCTCAAAAACTCTTGAAACTTTGCACACAAGTCAGAACCCCCTGCCATCAGGGACGGGCTGAAGCTGGTACCCGGGCGTGGCAGGGGGGCTCAACAGCGCCCCCTTGAAAGGGGTCCCAAAACTTGGTCCATAGATCAAACACGCTTGCATGAATTAATATGAAACTCGGTACACATATAGATCTCATCGGGCCGAACAACTTTCCCCCAGTAAAGTTTTACGCCAGCCCAACAGGAAGTCGGCTATTATGGGTTGTTTGGAAAACGCTTGCTGTGGAATGCGAAGTACTTCTCCTAGAGAATTCATCCAATCCCCACCAAACTCGGTGTGCATTAAGTCAAGACATTGAGGATTCTAAATTGCGGACGGATTTTTGATATCTCGAACGGTTTGGCCGTGGCGAGGAAACGAAATGATGGCGAGAAAAGAGAAACACGAAGTGGTATAACTTCTGCATACATTAACTGATCTTCATGAAACTTCACCAGTGTGTTCGTGGTAAGAGGCCGATCAGATGGATGTAACTATTGTGAGCCAAAGTTATAAATATATTTAGTTATATTTATAAAAATAACTTTTTTGACAAAAGTGGGGGGTTAGTTTTACCAACAGTTCCAAAAATCAGTATATATATTGGGCTCATCGAGTCAGACAACTTTCTAATTTACAGTTATTAGCTCAGAGCAAAAGGAAGTCAGATATTTTGGTTTGAATGTGGATTTTTTGGATATTTCAGACATTGAGTTTTTAGCTACTCTTCCTAACTGGTTTATTTTATTCACACCAAACTTTTTCAAAATGATAAAGATACATTAAAGATGCTAAATTGTGAACGGATATTAAACATCTCAAACGGTTTTGCTATAGTGAGGGACTAAAGTAAAGTAACCCTTAAAGCCTCATCTTCTAAAAATTTAATTAAACACCATTTATTTCTATATAAAAGTATAAAAATATCACAACTAAACCCATTTTATTCTTTTTTTTTTTCAATTTAATAAATATAAGTTTAAAAATAGTAATTGTACTATTTAGTCCCATAAAAGTCAAGTCATACATAGGGCTATACTGCCCTCTTGTGTTCAAAATCAGGTAGGCCTATTGTATCTACATAAAAACATACTAGGTATGTGACGGTGAGAATATTTTACCACCGGTTAATCGACGTGTGACACCACTGGGGGCTTTTGAATCGCCAACTTAAAAACGAAAGTAAAATATGTTCGTCCGCACTGACATTGATAGTGGTTGAGCGAGCGTTTCAAATGAATTCCTATGGAAGTAGGAATTAACTGAAAAACGTTCACTCTGTTCTGCTCGTTCCTCGCCGTGGATGCGCACCGTTATGAATGCCCGTGCAACCATGAGCATTTTAGTTTCATTTTAAAATTAGCGCCTTTCGGGGGGTGGATTGCTTGAAATTATTTTACAAAAGCACAATGTTGTGTTTTATTGCGACTGTACACAAATATAAGTTAACACTTTGCAGTTTGAATGTCGTCCTGTATAATGACGGAGTATGTTTTTATGTGTCCACTGTTCAATCGCGCCCACGCCACACACACACACCCACCCACACACACACGGTTTACTATCTTTGTGGGGACTCTCCATAGATTTAATGATTTTCATACTGTACAAACTGTATATTTTATCTCCTTACACTAACCCTACCCCTAAACCTACCCATCACAGAAAACTTTCTGCATTTTTACATTTCCAAAAAAACTCATTCTGTATGAAGCTTGTTTACCCATGGGGACCTCTATTTAGGTCCCCACTGTGACACGAGTCCCCATGAGTCTGTGTGCATTCAGGTTAAAGTCCCCACCGGGACAGAAAAACATGAACACACACACACACACACACACACACACACACACGCACACACACTCCAGCATTGCAATCTTGACATTGCAGCCTGTTCATTTTAGACTTAATAAAATATAATAATAAAATGGTCAACCTAACATATAAAGATTACACTGCTCTAAATAGTCAGTAGTACAATTCGTACATTCACAGTAAGCACCGCTCCACTGTGAATTTTCCAAGCACATTTTTGCGCATGTGAAGAGGATAATTTTTCCCTTCGATATTGGAACGTGAGTGAAGTACAAAGCATATAATAAACAATAGTTTAGCATCCAAAAAAAGGTAATTATATATATATATATATATATATATATATATATATATATATATATATATATATAAAATAAGGGAAAAAAGAATATATATATATATATATATATATATATTTATTTTAAGTGACAAGACAAAGAATATTACTTGTCTGATATATATATATATATATATATATATATATATATATATATATATATACATATATATATATATATAGTTACACATGTAGTTTTTGAGCATGTTAAGGGCCCCAAAAGTGGCAAAAAGGCAAAAAATAATAATAATTAAAGCTGCAAGCAGCATTTATCGGGGTTCAAGCATTTAAGGCCTTTAAGCACATAAGCATTTAAGACATTAAGTTTTATTTGGAAAGCTTTTAACCACTGAAATAATAGATGGAAAAGACCATTTACAGCCAAAACAGGCAATTTACTATAGGAAATATATGGTTTTCAAAGCTTTTTGACAGTTATAGCGCCAGCTATTGTCCGATCTCCATGAAATTTTGCACGCTTGTTTACAATGTTATGGCACATATGCTCACCAATTTTTGTGAAGTTCTGAGTTTTCGTTTAGGATTTATAGGCTTTTGAGTGCATTTTGCCACGCCCATTTTCTTTATGACCCAATTATAGCCATACGAAAAATTCAAAAGTTCAACTTTTTTTCGATAATTATTGATCAGGAGAGTCCAGAGAATTGTCCTAGACTGGTCTGGTTCCGATCGGGCGAAAAACCAGGGACTAGTTCGCAAAAGTAGGTTTTTAACATATTCGCAAATAATTAATGAACGATTTGATTGACAGCAATGGTTCTTGAGGCAATGTTGTTCAGCATGAGCAGATCTATCAAATGATATGCATTTTGTGACAATAAGTGTAACACCACGTGATTACAGAGCCGTAAAACTCGTTAGCGCCAACTAGTGGCCGATTTCTTTCAAAATTCTTACAGACCTCTAGGGCTATGAGTTGAACATGCCCATCGAGTTTCGTTCCGATCGGCCTCCGTTAACCTTGTCTAATAGGTGCTCAAACTTCATTGGCCGATGGCGGCCATGTTTTTTGAGATACACCAATGTCCTCATAGACATACATGACACCTTGGGCCAAGACACTGCATACCAATTTTCAAGTCAATCGGACTAACGGTCAGGTGGTTAAAGCCTGTTTTATGATTTTTTCATGTTATAGCGCCACCATGTGGCCAATCGCCGCGATTTTTTTACTGTGACCTCAGATTGACCTCTTACACATGTGTACCGAGTTTGGTGAAGATACCTCATTTACTTCTGGAGTTATAGCCATTTTAGTAAAATAGGCCCCTCCCACAACGTACGTTTTGGCGCCCCTTAGCGTTCGTGAATCGAAATTTCAACTTTTTTTCGATAATTATTGATATTCAGACTCCAGAGAACATTTCTGTACTGGTTTGGTTCCGATCGGGCGAAAAACCTAGGACTAGTTCGCAAAAGTAGGTTTTTGGCAAAATTCAAAATGGCGGAAAATCTATCATGGCGGAAATGAAATCGGAGATATACGTTTTGTTCGTCAGGCATCCAGCTTTCTAATGATATAAGACACTTGAGTCTACGACATACGGTCTAGGAGTTCTGAGCAGTTTCGCGCTTTTGGTCGCTGTAGCGCCACCTATGGGCCGATTTGGCTAAGTCCGTGTATCTGAGTAGCGAGCAATACTACTACCATTTGACCAAGTATCACGTCTCTAGGCCTTACGGTTTTGGCTGCACGATGCGTTTTAGGGAAGAATAATAATAATTAAAGCTGCAAGCAGCATTTATCGGGGTTCAAGCATTTAAGGCCTTTAAGCACATAAGCATTTAAGACATTAAGTTTTATTTGTAAAGCTTTTAACCACTGAAATAATAGATGGAAAAGACCATTTACAGCCAAAACAGGCAATTTACCATAGGAAATATATGGTTTTCAAAGCTTTTTAACAGTTATAGCGCCACCTATCGTACGATCTTCATGAAATTTTACATGCTTGTTTAGACTGTTATGGTACATATGCTCACCAATTTTTGTGAAGTTCTGAGTTTTCGTTTAGGATTTATAGGCTTTTAAATGCATTTTGCCACGCCCATTTTCATTATGACCCAATATACCCATGCGAAAAATGCTAAAGTTGAACTTTTTTTTGATAATTATTGATCTAGAGAGTCCAGAGAATTACCCTAGACTGGTCTTGTTCCGATCGGGCAAAAAACCTAGGACTAGTTCGCAAAAGTAGGTTTTTAACATAATTGCGAATATTTAATGAACGGTTTGATTGACAGCAATGGTTCTTGAGGCAAAGTTGTTCAGCATGAGCAGATCTATCAAATGATATGCATTTTGTGACAATAAGTGTAACACCACGTGATTACAGAGCCATAAAACTCGTTAGCGCCAACTAGTGGCCGATTTCTTTCAAAATTCTTACAGACCTCTAGGGCCATGAGTTGAACATGCCCATCGAGTTTCGTTCCGATCGGCCTCCGTTAACCTTGTCTAATAGGTGCTCAAATTTCATTGGTCGATGGCGGCCATGTTTTTCGAGAGACGCCAAAGTCCTCATAGACATACATGGCACCTTGGACCAAGACACTGCATACCAATTTTCAAGTCAATCGGACAAACGGTCACGTGGTCATAGCCCTTTTCATGTTTTTTTTCATGTTATAGCGCCACCTAGTGATCAATCGTCGACATTTTTTTACTATGACCCCAGATTGAACTCTTACACATGTGTACCAAGTTTGGTGAAGATATCTCATTTCCTTTTCGAGTTATAGCCATTTTAGTAAAATAGGCTCCTCCCACAACATTAATTTATCACCCCCTAGCGACCAGGAATCGAAATTTCGACTTTTTTTCGATAATTATTGATCTTCAGACTCCAAAGAACATTTCTGCACTGCTTTGGTTCCGATCGGGCGAAAAACCAGGGACTAGTTCGCAAAAGTAGGTTTTTGACAAAATTCAAAATGGCGGAAAAATTTGCATACCTGAAATAAAATCGGAGATATACGTTTTGACCTTCAGGCGTCCAGCTTTCCAATGATATAGGACACTTGAGTCTACGACATACGGTCTAGGAGTTATGAGCAGTTCCGCGCTTTTGGTTGCTATAGCGCCACCTATGGGCCAATCTGGGTCATACTTTGATAGGTTCTCCCCAAATTGAGGACTACCATTTGGCCAAGTTTCAAGGTTCCAGCTCTTACGGTTTGGGCTGCACGATGCGTTTTAGGGGAGAATAATAATAATAATTAAAGCTGCAAGCAGCATTTATCGGGGTTCAAGCAGTTAAGGCCTTTAAGGCATTTAAGCACAAAAGCATCAAAAGTCATTAAGATTTATTTAGCAAGCATGTAACCACTGACATAATAGATGGAAAAGACCATTTACAGCCAATACAGGCAAATTGCCATGGGATATATATGGTTTTAAAGCTTTTTAACAGTTATAGCGCCACCTATGGTCCGATCTCCATAAAATTGTTTACTGTGACCTCAAATTGAACCCATACACATGTGTACTGAGTTTGGTGAAGATATCTCATTTACTTCTTGAGTTATAGCCATTTGAGTAAAATAGGCTCCTCCCACAACGATTTGCCACATTCTAGAATTATTTAATATGATTCTAGCATGATTTACTATCATATACCATGTTCCAGAATGATTTATTAGGATTCTAGCATGATTTACCTTGATACACCTCATTTCAGTATTATTTACTATGATTTACAATGTTTCTAGCATGATTAACCACATTACTAGCAATTATGTGAAGTGTCAGTGCAAATGAGGTGATGAACACTGACAAAATATTATTGTGTTATAATAGTTAGTTATATACGTGATTTTTAGTGTGTCCAAGTATGAATGCAAAAGCACATGTAAAATATTTCATTATTAAGTAGAATGGCCAGCAGAGGGCACTAGAAGACCACTTATTGGCTCACTTTCACTTTAAACCAGTTTTCTGCACTAAAGCAAACCAGTTTTTCCATGTTAACTCAATGCATGCTTACACACACACACACACACACACACACACACACACACACACACACACACACACACACACACAGCATAGTTAACCATGATTTACCATGATATACCACGTTCTAGTATTATTTACCAGGAGATAAACGACAATCTAGTATTATTTACTTTGATTTACCATGTTTCTAGCCTGATTTATCACATTACTAGCAATTATTTGAAGTGTCAGTGCAAATAAAGTGATTAACACTGACAAAATATGATTGTGTTATAATAGTTATTGCTATATAAGTGATTTTTTTAGTGTGTATTCAAGTATGAATGCAAGCACATGTTGAAATATTTCATTAATAAGTAGAATGGCCAGCAGAGGGCAGTAGAAGACCACTTATTGGCTCACTTTCACTTTAAACCAGTTTTCTGCACTAAAGCAAACCAGTTTATCCATGTTAACTCAATGCATGCTTACACACACACACACACACACACACACACACACACACACACACACACAGCATAGTTAACCATGATTTACCATGATATACCACGTTCTAGTATTATTTACCAGGAGATAAACGACAATCTAGTATTATTTACTTTGATTTACCATGTTTCTAGCCTGATTTATCACATTACTAGCAATTATTTGAAGTGTCAGTGCAAATAAAGTGATTAACACTGACAAAATATGATTGTGTTATAATAGTTATTGCTATATAAGTGATTTTTAGTGTGTATTCAAGTATAAATGCAAGCACATGTGGAAAAATTTAATTAATAAGTAGAATGGCCAGCAGAGGGCAGTAGAAGACCACTTATTGGCTCACTTTCACTTTAAACCTCATGATTTTGACCAGTTTTCTGCACTAAAGCAAACCAGTGTTTCCATGTTAACTCAATAATGCATACTTGCTACATATGCTACACACAATAATGCTACACACACACACACACACACACACACACACACACACACACACACACACACACACACACACACACAAATGTTTCAGTGATATTGGTGTCTCATTCACCTTCATCACATTCACCTTCTGTCTTCATCACATTCACCATCTGTCGTCATCACCTGCACCTGCTCCTCATCACCCTCCTCATCATCACCTGCTCCTCATCATCATAACCGTCACCTGTTGTCCTCGTCTTGATCTGTGTATTTAAGTTCCCCTCTCATCCATTATCATTGTCGGTTATTGTTTGTGCACTAGCACTCTGTTATGTTTGTTTTCATGTTGGAAAATAAAACCTTTGTTATATTTGTACCACACACACACACACACACACACACACACACACACACACACACACACACACACACACACACACACCATCATTTATCATGATTTACCATGGCTGATACCAATACCAATATGAGACAATGACTATTTTAAACAGCAGGGGGCAGTAAAATACCACTTATTGGCTTAACATGCCATTAATTCATATCATTTTCACCTTTTTAACTGTTATAGAGGCAAATTTTGTCCGATCTGTCTGAAAATTTTCATGCTTGTTCAGGGTGATATTTCACACGTTCTGACTTGTTTTTAAGAAGGTCTGAGCATTGATTAAAGAGATATAGGCTTTCGGGGACACTTGGTAAAGGCCAGATTTTGAAGTGAACCTATTATAGCTATCCAAATGAAGTAGTTCAACTTTTTCTGACAATTATTGATCTAGTGAGTCCAGAGAATTGTATTGCACTAGTTTTGAACATTATGATGTGAAAATTATATGATCAGAGATGGAAAAGACCATTTACAGCCAATACAGGCAGTTTACCATAGGAAATATATGATTTTAAAGCTTTTTAACAGTTATAGCGCCACCTATCGTCCGATCTCCATAGAATTTTTCATGCTTGTTAATGATGTTATGTCACATATGCTGACCAATTTTTGTGAAGTTCTGAGTTTTTATTTAGGATTTATAGGCTTTTTAATGTATTTTGACACGCCCATTTTATAAATTACCCTATTACAGCCATCCAAATGCAAAAGTTCAACTTTTTTTTGATAATTATTGATCTAGAGAGTCCAGAGAATTGTCCTAGACTGGTCTGGTTCCAATCGGGCAAAAAACCTAGGACTAGTTCGCAAAAGTAGGTTTTTAACATATTAATGAATAATTAATGAACAGTTTGATTGACAGCAATGGTTCTTGAGGCAAAGTTGTTCAGGATGAGGAGATCTATCAAATGATATGCATATTGTGTGGATATTTGTAACACCACGTGATTACAGAGCCGTAAAACTCGTTAGCGCCAACTAGTGGCCGATTTCTTTCAAAATTCTTACAGACCTTTAGGGCCATGAGCCGAACATGCCCATTGAGTTTCGTTCCGATCGGCCTCCGTTAACCTTGTCTAATAGGTGCTCAAACTTCGTTGGCCGATGGCGGCCATGTTTTTTGAGATACGCCAATGTCCTCATACACATACATGGCACCTTGGACCAAGACACTGCATACCAATTTTCAAGTCAATCGGACTAACGGTCAGGTGGTTATAGCCTGTTTTATGTTTTTTTCATTTTATAGCGCCACCATGAGGCCAATCGTCGCGATTTTTTTACTGTGACCCCAGATTGAACTCATACACATGTGTACCAAGTTTGGTGAAGATACCTCATTTACATCGGGAGTTATAGCCATTTTAGTAAAATAGGCCCCTCCCACAACGTACGTTTTGGCGCCCCTTAGCGACCGTGAATCGAAATTTCCACTTTTTTTCGATAATTATTGATATTCAGACTCCAGAGAACATTTCTGCACTGGTTTGGTTCCAATCGGGCAAAAAACCAGGGACTAGTTCGCAAAAGTAGGTTTTTGACAAAATTCAAAATGGCGGAAAATCTATCATGGCGGAAATGAAATCGGAGATATACGTTTTGTTCGTCAGGCATCCAGCTTTCCAATGATATAAGACACTTGAGTCTACGACATACGGTCTAGGAGTTATGAACAGTTTCGCGCTTTTGGTTGCTATAGCGCCACCTATGGGCCAATCGGGGTCATAATCTCTGAACCTTTCCTCGATTTTTGTACTACCATCTGTCAAAGTTTCAAAGTTCCAGCTCTTACGGTTTGGGCTGCACGATGCGTTTTACGGCGGAATAATAATAATAATTAAAGCTGCAAGCAGCATTTATCGGGGTTCAAGCATTTAAGGCCTTTAGGCACATAAGCATTTAAGACATTAAGATTTATTTAGAAAGCTTTTAACCACTGAAATAATAGATGGAAAAGTCCATTTACAGCCAATACAGGCAATTTACCATAGGAAATATGTGTTTTTTAAAGCTTTTTAAAAGTTATAGCACCATCTATAGTCCGATCTCCATGAAATTTTGCATGCTTGTTAATGATGTTATGGCACATAAGCTCACCAATTTTCGTGAAGTTCTGAGTTTTTGTTTAGGATTTATAGGCTTTTGAGTGCATTTTGCCACGCCCATTTTCTTTATGACCCAATATACCCATGCGAAAAATGCAAAAGTTCAACTTTTTTTTGATAATTATTGATCTTGAGAGTCCATAGAATTGTCCTAGACTCGTTTGGTTCTGATCGGGCGAAAAACCTAGGACTAGTTCGCAAAAGTAGGTTTTTAACATAATTACGAATATTTAATGAACGGTTTGATTGACAGCAATGGTTCTTGAGGCAAAGTTGTTCAACAAGAGGAGATCTATCAAATGGTATGCATTTTGTGACAATAAGTGTAACACCACGTGATTACAGAGCCATAAAACTCGTTAGCGCCAACTAGTGGCCGATTTCTTTTAAAATTCTTACAGACCTCTAGGGCCATGAGTCGAACATGCCCACCGAGTTTCGTTCCGATAGGCCTCCGTTAACCTTGTCTAATAGGTGCTCAAACTTCATTGGCCGATGGCGGCCATGTTTTTTGAGATACACCAATGTCCTCATAGACATACATGGCACCTTGGACCAAGACACTGCATACCAATTTTCAAGTCAATCGGACTAACGGTCAGGTGGTTATAGCCTGTTTTATGTTTTTTTCATGTTATAGCGCCACCATGTGACCAATCGCCGCGATTTTTTTACCGTGACCTCATATTGACGTCTTACACATGTGTACCAGGTTTGGTTAAAATACCTCTTTTACTTCTGGAGTTATAGCCATTTTAGTAAAATAGGCTCCTCCCACAACGTTAATTTTGCACCCCCTAGCGACCGTGAATCGAAATTTCAACTTTTTTTTGATAATTATTGATATTCAGACTCCAGAGAACAATTCTGCACTGGTTTGGTTCCGATCGGGCAAAAAACCAGGGACTAGTTCGCAAAAGTAGATTTTCGACAAAATTCAAAATGGCGGAAAATCTATCATGGCGGAAATAAAATCGGAGATATACGTTTTGTTCGTCAGGCGTCCAGCTTTCCAATGATATAAGACACTTGAGTCTATGACTTACGGTCTAGGAGTTATGAGCAGTTTCGCGCTTTTGGTTGCTATAGCGCCACCTATGGGCCAATCGGGGTCATAATTTGATAACCTCTCCTCGATTTTTGTACTACCATATGGCAAAGTTTCAAAGCTCTAGCCCTTACGGTTTGGGCTGCACGATGCGTTTTACGGCAGAATAATAATAATAATAATAATAATAAAAATCAGCACAATTACAATAGGGTTTCAGCACTTCGTGCTTGAACCCCTAATTAAAGCTGCAAGCAGCATTTATCGGGGTTCAAGCATTTAAGGCCTTTAGGCACATAAGCATTTAAGACATTAAGATTTATTTAGAAAGCTTTTAACCACTGAAATAATAGATGGAAAAGTCCATTTACAGCCAATACAGGCAATTTACCATAGGAAATATGTGTTTTTTAAAGCTTTTTAACAGTTATAGCACCATCTATAGTCCGATCTCCATGAAATTTTGCATGCTTGTTAATGATGTTATGGCACATAAGCTCACCAATTTTCGTGAAGTTCTGAGTTTTTGTTTAGGATTTATAGGCTTTTGAGTGCATTTTGCCACGCCCATTTTCTTTATGACCCAATATACCCATGCGAAAAATGCAAAAGTTCAACTTTTTTTTGATAATTATTGATCTTGAGAGTCCATAGAATTGTCCTAGACTCGTTTGGTTCTGATCGGGCGAAAAACCTAGGACTAGTTCGCAAAAGTAGGTTTTTAACATAATTACGAATATTTAATGAACGGTTTGATTGACAGCAATGGTTCTTGAGGCAAAGTTGTTCAACAAGAGGAGATCTATCAAATGGTATGCATTTTGTGACAATAAGTGTAACACCACGTGATTACAGAGCCATAAAACTCGTTAGCGCCAACTAGTGGCCGATTTCTTTTAAAATTCTTACAGACCTCTAGGGCCATGAGTCGAACATGCCCACCGAGTTTCGTTCCGATAGGCCTCCGTTAACCTTGTCTAATAGGTGCTCAAACTTCATTGGCCGATGGCGGCCATGTTTTTTGAGATACACCAATGTCCTCATAGACATACATGGCACCTTGGACCAAGACACTGCATACCAATTTTCAAGTCAATCGGACTAACGGTCAGGTGGTTATAGCCTGTTTTATGTTTTTTTTCATGTTATAGCGCCACCATGTGACCAATCGCCGCGATTTTTTTACCGTGACCTCATATTGACGTCTTACACATGTGTACCAGGTTTGGTTAAAATACCTCTTTTACTTCTGGAGTTATAGCCATTTTAGTAAAATAGGCTCCTCCCACAACGTTAATTTTGCACCCCCTAGCGACCGTGAATCGAAATTTCAACTTTTTTTTGATAATTATTGATATTCAGACTCCAGAGAACAATTCTGCACTGGTTTGGTTCCGATCGGGCAAAAAACCAGGGACTAGTTCGCAAAAGTAGATTTTCGACAAAATTCAAAATGGCGGAAAATCTATCATGGCGGAAATAAAATCGGAGATATACGTTTTGTTCGTCAGGCGTCCAGCTTTCCAATGATATAAGACACTTGAGTCTATGACTTACGGTCTAGGAGTTATGAGCAGTTTCGCGCTTTTGGTTGCTATAGCGCCACCTATGGGCCAATCGGGGTCATAATTTGATAACCTCTCCTCGATTTTTGTACTACCATATGGCAAAGTTTCAAAGCTCTAGCCCTTACGGTTTGGGCTGCACGATGCGTTTTACGGCAGAATAATAATAATAATAATAATAATAAAAATCAGCACAATTACAATAGGGTTTCAGCACTTCGTGCTTGAACCCCTAATAATAATTAAAGCTGCAAGCAGCATTTATCGGGGTTCAAGCATTTAAGGCCTTTAAGCACATAAGCATTTAAGACATTAAGATTTATTTAGAAAGCTTTTAACCACTGAAATAATAGATGGAAAAGTCCATTTACAGCCAATACAGGCAATTTACCATAGGAAATATGTGTTTTTTAAAGCTTTTTAACAGTTATAGCACCATCTATAGTCCGATCTCCATGAAATTTTGCATGCTTGTTAATGATGTTATGGCACATAAGCTCACCAATTTTCGTGAAGTTCTGAGTTTTCGTTTAGGATTTATAGGCTTTTGAGTGCATTTTGCCACGCCCATTTTCTTTATGACCCAATATACCCATGCGAAAAATGCAAAAGTTCAACTTTTTTTTGATAATTATTGATCTTGAGAGTCCATAGAATTGTCCTAGACTCGTTTGGTTCTGATCGGGCGAAAAACCTAGGACTAGTTCGCAAAAGTAGGTTTTTAACATAATTACGAATATTTAATGAACGGTTTGATTGACAGCAATGGTTCTTGAGGCAAAGTTGTTCAACAAGAGGAGATCTATCAAATGGTATGCATTTTGTGACAATAAGTGTAACACCACGTGATTACAGAGCCATAAAACTCGTTAGCGCCAACTAGTGGCCGATTTCTTTTAAAATTCTTACAGACCTCTAGGGCCATGAGTCGAACATGCCCACCGAGTTTCGTTCCGATAGGCCTCCGTTAACCTTGTCTAATAGGTGCTCAAACTTCATTGGCCGATGGCGGCCATGTTTTTTGAGATACACCAATGTCCTCATAGACATACATGGCACCTTGGACCAAGACACTGCATACCAATTTTCAAGTCAATCGGACTAACGGTCAGGTGGTTATAGCCTGTTTTATGTTTTTTTCATGTTATAGCGCCACCATGTGGCCAATCGCCGCGATTTTTTTACCGTGACCTCATATTGACGTCTTACACATGTGTACCAGGTTTGGTTAAAATACCTCTTTTACTTCTGGAGTTATAGCCATTTTAGTAAAATAGGCTCCTCCCACAACGTTAATTTTGCACCCCCTAGCGACCGTGAATCGAAATTTCAACTTTTTTTTGATAATTATTGATATTCAGACTCCAGAGAACAATTCTGCACTGGTTTGGTTCCGATCGGGCAAAAAACCAGGGACTAGTTCGCAAAAGTAGATTTTCGACAAAATTCAAAATGGCGGAAAATCTATCATGGCGGAAATAAAATCGGAGATATACGTTTTGTTCGTCAGGCGTCCAGCTTTCCAATGATATAAGACACTTGAGTCTATGACTTACGGTCTAGGAGTTATGAGCAGTTTCGCGCTTTTGGTTGCTATAGCGCCACCTATGGGCCAATCGGGGTCATAATTTGATAACCTCTCCTCGATTTTTGTACTACCATATGGCAAAGTTTCAAAGCTCTAGCCCTTACGGTTTGGGCTGCACGATGCGTTTTACGGCAGAATAATAATAATAATTAAAGCTGCAAGCAGCATTTATCGGGGTTCAAGCATTTAAGGCCTTTAGGCACATAAGCATTTAAGACATTAAGATTTATTTAGAAAGCTTTTAACCACTGAAATAATAGATGGAAAAGTCAATTTACAGCCAATACAGGCAATTTACCATAGGAAATATGTGTTTTTTAAAGCTTTTTAACAGTTATAGCACCATCTATAGTCCGATCTCCATGAAATTTTGCATGCTTGTTAATGATGTTATGGCACATAAGCTCACCAATTTTCGTGAAGTTCTGAGTTTTTGTTTAGGATTTATAGGCTTTTGAGTGCATTTTGCCACGCCCATTTTCTTTATGACCCAATATACCCATGCGAAAAATGCAAAAGTTCAACTTTTTTTTGATAATTATTGATCTTGAGAGTCCATAGAATTGTCCTAGACTCGTTTGGTTCTGATCGGGCGAAAAACCTAGGACTAGTTCGCAAAAGTAGGTTTTTAACATAATTACGAATATTTAATGAACGGTTTGATTGACAGCAATGGTTCTTGAGGCAAAGTTGTTCAACAAGAGGAGATCTATCAAATGGTATGCATTTTGTGACAATAAGTGTAACACCACGTGATTACAGAGCCATAAAACTCGTTAGCGCCAACTAGTGGCCGATTTCTTTTAAAATTCTTACAGACCTCTAGGGCCATGAGTCGAACATGCCCACCGAGTTTCGTTCCGATAGGCCTCCGTTAACCTTGTCTAATAGGTGCTCAAACTTCATTGGCCGATGGCGGCCATGTTTTTTGAGATACACCAATGTCCTCATAGACATACATGGCACCTTGGACCAAGACACTGCATACAAATTTTCAAGTCAATCGGACTAACGGTCAGGTGGTTATAGCCTGTTTTATGTTTTTTTCATGTTATAGCGCCACCATGTGACCAATCGCCGCGATTTTTTTACCGTGACCTCATATTGACGTCTTACACATGTGTACCAGGTTTGGTTAAAATACCTCTTTTACTTCTGGAGTTATAGCCATTTTAGTAAAATAGGCTCCTCCCACAACGTTAATTTTGCACCCCCTAGCGACCGTGAATCGAAATTTCAACTTTTTTTTGATAATTATTGATATTCAGACTCCAGAGAACAATTCTGCACTGGTTTGGTTCCGATCGGGCAAAAAACCAGGGACTAGTTCGCAAAAGTAGATTTTCGACAAAATTCAAAATGGCGGAAAATCTATCATGGCGGAAATAAAATCGGAGATATACGTTTTGTTCGTCAGGCGTCCAGCTTTCCAATGATATAAGACACTTGAGTCTATGACTTACGGTCTAGGAGTTATGAGCAGTTTCGCGCTTTTGGTTGCTATAGCGCCACCTATGGGCCAATCGGGGTCATAATTTGATAACCTCTCCTCGATTTTTGTACTACCATATGGCAAAGTTTCAAAGCTCTAGCCCTTACGGTTTGGGCTGCACGATGCGTTTTACGGCAGAATAATAATAATAATAATAATAATAAAAATCAGCACAATTACAATAGGGTTTCAGCACTTCGTGCTTGAACCCCTAATAATTAAAGCTGCAAGCAGCATTTATCGGGGTTCAAGCAGTTAAGGCCTTTAAGGCATTTAAGCACAAAAGCATCAAAAGTTATTAAGATTTATTTAGGAATTATGTAACCACTGACATAATAGATGGAAAAGACCATTTACAGCCAATACAGGCAATTTGCCATGGGATATATATGGTTTTAAAGCTTTTTAACAGTTATAGCGCCACCTATGGTCCGATCTCCATAAAATTGTTTACTGTGACCTCAAATTGAACCCATACACATGTGTACTGAGTTTGGTGAAGATATCTCATTTACTTCTTGAGTTATAGCCATTTGAGTAAAATAGGCTCCTCCCACAACGATTTGCCACATTCTAGAATTATTTAATATGATTCTAGCATGATTTACTATCATATACCATGTTCCAGAATGATTTATTAGGATTCTAGCATGATTTACCTTGATACACCTCATTTCAGTATTATTTACTATGATTTACAATGTTTCTAGCATGATTAACCACATTACTAGCAATTATGTGAAGTGTCAGTGCAAATGAGGTGATGAACACTGACAAAATATTATTGTGTTATAATAGTTAGTTATATACGTGATTTTTGTGTGTGTGTCCAAGTATGAATGCAAAAGCACATGTAAAATATTTCATTATTAAGTAGAATGGCCAGCAGAGGGCACTAGAAGACCACTTATTGGCTCACTTTCACTGACAAAATATGATTGTGTTATAATGGTTATTGCTATATAAGTGATTTTTTTAGTGTGTATTCAAGTATGAATGCAAGCACATGTTGAAATATTTCATTAATAAGTAGAATGGCCAGCAGAGGGCAATAGAAGACCACTTATTGGCTCACTTTCACTTTAAACCAGTTTTCTGCACTAAAGCAAACCAGTTTATCCATGTTAACTCAATGCATGCTTACACACACACACACACACACACACACACACACACACACACACACACACACACACACACACACACACACACACACACACACACACACACACACACACACACACACAGCATAGTTAACCATGATTTACCATGATTTACCACATTACTAGCAATTATTTGAAGTGTCAGTGCAAATAAAGTGATTAACACTGACAAAATATGATTATGTTATAATAGTTATTGCTATATAAGTGATTTTTAGTGTGTATTCAAGTATAAATGCAAGCACATGTGGAAAAATTTAATTAAGTAGAATGGCCAGCAGAGGGCAGTAGAAGACCACTTATTGGCTCACTTTCACTTTAAACCTCATGATTTTGACCAGTTTTCTGCACTAAAGCAAACCAGTGTTTCCATGTTAACTCAATAATGCATACTTGCTACATATGCTACACACAATAATGCTACACACACACACACACACACACACACACACACACACACACACACACACACACACACACAAATGTTTCAGTGATATTGGTGTCACATTCACCTTCATCACATTCACCTTCTGTCTTCATCACATTCACCATCTGTCGTCATCACCTGCACCTGCTCCTCATCACCCTCCTCATCATCACCTGCTCCTCATCATCATAACCGTCACCTGTTGTCCTTGTCTTGATCTGTGTATTTAAGTTCCCCTCTCATCCATTATCATTGTCGGTTATTGTTTGTTCACTAGCACTCTGTTATGTTTGTTTTCATGTTGGAAAATAAAACCTTTGTTATATTTGTACCACACACACACACACACACACACACACACACACACACACACACACACACACACACACACACACACACACACACACACACACACACACACACACACACACACACCATCATTTATCATGATTTACCATGGCTGATACCAATACCAATATGAGAAAATGACTATTTTAAACAGCAGGGGGCAGTAAAATACCACTTATTGGCTTAACATGCCATTAATTCATATCATTTTCACCTTTTTAACTGTTATAGAGGCAAATTTTGTCCGATCTGTCTGAAAATGTTCATGCTTGTTCAGGGTGATATTTCACACGTTCTGACTTGTTTTTAAGACGGTCTGAGCATTGATTAAAGAGATATAGGCTTTCGGGGACACTTGGTAAAGGCCAGATTTTGAAGTGAACCTATTATAGCTATCCAAATGAAGTAGTTCAACTTTTTCTGACAATTATTGATCTAGTGAGTCCAGAGAATTGTATTGCACTAGTTTTGAACATTATGATATGAAAATTATATGATCAGAGATGGAAAAGACCATTTACAGCCAATACAGGCAGTTTACCATAGGAAATATATGATTTTAAAGCTTTTTAACCCCTTGCTCATCACCCCCAATTTTGGCAAGTGCTGCATACATGAAATGCCCAAAATAAAAAGGTTACTGCTCATAAGTAATTCTGAATAGAAACATAACACACATACATTTAGAAAGCCAACCCTTGAGAGTTTATAGTTCAAGACTCAAATTTAACCAGACTGTTATTAATATTGAGATATATAACCTCAAACATATTTTGAACTAAAATAATCTAGGATCACCAGTGATCCCTGCCAGGTAAGGGGTTAACAGTTATAGCGCCACCTATCGTCCGATCTCCATAGAATTTTTCATGCTTGTTAATGATGTTATGTCACATATGCTGACCAATTTTTGTGAAGTTCTGAGTTTTTATTTAGGATTTATAGGCTTTTTAATGTATTTTGACACGCCCATTTTATAAATTACCCTATTACAGCCATCCACATGCAAAAGTTCAACTTTTTTTTGATAATTATTGATCTAGAGAGTCCAGAGAATTGTCCTAGACTGGTCTGGTTCCGATCGGGCAAAAAACCTAGGACTAGTTCGCAAAAGTAGGTTTTTAACATATTAATGAATAATTAATGAACAGTTTGATTGACAGCAATGGTTCTTGAGGCAAAGTTGTTCAGGATGAGGAGATCTATCAAATGATATGCATATTGTGTGGATATTTGTAACACCACGTGATTACAGAGCCGTAAAACTCGTTAGCGCCAACTAGTGGCCGATTTCTTTCAAAATTCTTACAGACCTTTAGGGCCATGAGCCGAACATGCCCATTGAGTTTCGTTCCGATCGGCCTCCGTTAACCTTGTCTAATAGGTGCTCAAACTTCGTTGGCCAATGGCGGCCATGTTTTTTGAGATACGCCAATGTCCTCATAGACATACATGGCACCTTAGACCAAGACACTGCATACCAATTTTCAAGTCAATCGGACTAACGGTCAGGTGGTTATAGCCTGTTTTAAGTTTTTTTCATTTTATAGCGCCACCATGTGGCCAATCGTCGCGATTTTTTTACTGTGACCCCAGAGTAAGCTCATACACATGTGTACCAAGTTTGGTGAAGATACCTCATTTACATCGGGAGTTATAGCCATTTTAGTAAAATAGGCCCCTCCCACAACGTACGTTTTGGCGCCCCTTAGCGACCGTGAATCGAAATTTCCACTTTTTTTCGATAATTATTGATAATCAGTCTCCAGAGAACATTTCTGCACTAGTTTGGTTCCAATCGGGCAAAAAACCAGGGACTAGTTCGCAAAAGTAGATTTTTGACAAAATTCAAAATGGCGGAAAATCTATCATGGCGGAAATGAAATCGGAGATATACGTTTTGTTTGTCAGGCGTCCAGCTTTCCAATGATATAAGACACTTGAGTCTACGACATACGGTGTAGGAGTTATGAGCAGTTTCGCGCTTTTGGTTGTTATAGCGCCACCTATGGGCCAATCGGGGTCATAATCTCTGAACCTTTCCTCGATTTTTGTACTACCATCTGTCAAAGTTTCAAAGTTCCAGCTCTTACGGTTTGGGCTGCACGATGCGTTTTACGGCGGAATAATAATAATAACAAGCAGCATTTATCGGGGTTCAAGCATTTAAGGCCTTTAGGCACATAAGCATTTAAGACATTAAGATTTATTTAGAAAGCTTTTAACCACTGAAATAATAGATGGAAAAGTCCATTTACAGCCAATACAGGCAATTTACCATAGGAAATATGTGTTTTTTAAAGCTTTTTAACAGTTATAGCACCATCTATAGTCCGATCTCCATGAAATTTTGCATGCTTGTTAATGATGTTATGGCACATAAGCTCACCAATTTTCGTGAAGTTCTGAGTTTTCGTTTAGGATTTATAGGCTTTTGAGTGCATTTTGCCACGCCCATTTTCTTTATGACCCAATATACCCATGCGAAAAATGCAAAAGTTCAACTTTTTTTTGATAATTATTGATCTTGAGAGTCCATAGAATTGTCCTAGACTCGTTTGGTTCTGATCGGGCGAAAAACCTAGGACTAGTTCGCAAAAGTAGGTTTTTAACATAATTACGAATATTTAATGAACGGTTTGATTGACAGCAATGGTTCTTGAGGCAAAGTTGTTCAACAAGAGGAGATCTATCAAATGGTATGCATTTTGTGACAATAAGTGTAACACCACGTGATTACAGAGCCATAAAACTCGTTAGCGCCAACTAGTGGCCGATTTCTTTTAAAATTCTTACAGACCTCTAGGGCCATGAGTCGAACATGCCCACCGAGTTTCGTTCCGATAGGCCTCCGTTAACCTTGTCTAATAGGTGCTCAAACTTCATTGGCCGATGGCGGCCATGTTTTTTGAGATACACCAATGTCCTCATAGACATACATGGCACCTTGGACCAAGACACTGCATACCAATTTTCAAGTCAATCGGACTAACGGTCAGGTGGTTATAGCCTGTTTTATGTTTTTTTCATGTTATAGCGCCACCATGTGACCAATCGCCGCGATTTTTTTACCGTGACCTCATATTGACGTCTTACACATGTGTACCAGGTTTGGTTAAAATACCTCTTTTACTTCTGGAGTTATAGCCATTTTAGTAAAATAGGCTCCTCCCACAACGTTAATTTTGCACCCCCTAGCGACCGTGAATCGAAATTTCAACTTTTTTTTGATAATTATTGATATTCAGACTCCAGAGAACAATTCTGCACTGGTTTGGTTCCGATCGGGCAAAAAACCAGGGACTAGTTCGCAAAAGTAGATTTTCGACAAAATTCAAAATGGCGGAAAATCTATCATGGCGGAAATAAAATCGGAGATATACGTTTTGTTCGTCAGGCGTCCAGCTTTCCAATGATATAAGACACTTGAGTCTATGGCTTACGGTCTAGGAGTTATGAGCAGTTTCGCGCTTTTGGTTGCTATAGCGCCACCTATGGGCCAATCGGGGTCATAATTTGATAACCTCTCCTCGATTTTTGTACTACCATATGGCAAAGTTTCAAAGCTCTAGCCCTTACGGTTTGGGCTGCACGATGCGTTTTACGGCAGAATAATAATAATAATAATAATAATAATTAAAGCTGCAAGCAGCATTTAGCGGGGTTCAAGCATTTAGGGTCTTTAAGCACATAAGGCAGTTTAGTGAGTTGTCTGAGTTTTTGTTTAGGATTTACAGGCTTTTGAGTGTTTTTTGCCATACCCATTTTCTAAATGATCCTGTTATGGCTACCCAATGGGTAAAGTTAAAGTTTTTTATATAATTAATAATCTAGAGCTTCCAGAGAATTGTACTGCACTGGTATATTTCCGATCGGGCGAAAAACCTAGGACTAGTTCGCAAAAGTAGGTTTTTAACATAATCGCAAGTATTTAATGAACAAATTGATTGACAGCAGTAGTTCTTGAGGCAAAGTTGTTCAGTATGAGGAGATCTATCAAATGATATGCATCACGTGATTACATAGCCGTAAAACCTGTTAGCGTCAACTAGTGGCTGATTTTTCAAAATTCTTACAGACCTCTAGGACCACGAGTCGAACATGCCCACCGAGTTTCGTTCCGATCGGCCTCCGTTAAGAGCAAACTAACAGCTTTGAATTAAAATGGTGAGTTTATCCTGTTGTAAACATCAACCATGCCTGTTGACAGTTCTCTTTTGTGGGAAGGGAATGAAAAGTTCTCAAATCCACAGCACAGCCTCAGACATAACATTTATATCCATGATCTGCCATTTTCACTATTGTCCTTGCTCGCTTCTTCACAATACCTGCAGATCTTCTGATGATTCGGCTGTGCAGGTCCACATTAACACTGCCTGGCCTAGAACATGGACTGGAAAATGCAAATTTGGGGGGTATAAATATTAATGATCCTGACTCCAACGTCACAGTCGGTGTTATGGTGGGATTCACTCATTTTTCAGCTGTCTTTTGCAAACAGGAGATTTACACATGAAGGAGGAAACAATGGTGTTTGAGGCTCACGGTATGTCAGTTCCAGTCCAGAACTCTTATCATTCAACTATGCCAAGATAAATACAGTTTTCAATTGTATGGCACCTGTAAAATAGATGATTAGTAATATAATGCTTACTTGGAGTCTGAAATGGCTTTAACAAAAGAAGAAAAATATTCTTAGATTTCTGTTCATTCTAATCATGTACAAATAAAGTAGCACAGTAAGATTACATTTATTTGAATGCATTAGTGAGTGTGTGATTGTGCTGTGTGTGCAGCGTGTCAATACTAAAAGTGAAGGTTTAGTTGATATCTTTGGTGATAATATCTGTAGTAATCATAAAAAAACAATTAAGAAATAAAGAATTAAAATTACAAATAATATTCTATTAAGATATGAGTTACAATAACATGATTTGCAATAGTAATAATATCAATAATATATGCACAATACACACAGATTAGACTATCAGGTCTGTGTTTTACAAAAACATTAGTATTGCAGCCAGTGTGAGTCTGTGGGATTTATAAACAGACAAAATATGATTTGAAATGTTATTTTAATGATTTTATTAAGTTTAAACAATATTTCAAATGAAAAAAAAAAAAATGAAAAATAATATTTTAGTGAGCAGAATGAACCAATGAGTGTTCTTCTTCTGGTGGTTAAAATGTAAATGAAAACAATAATACTTAAACAATAATACTTAATACACTAACCATGCTTGAACACACACATGCACACACATTTTGTTGTAGATGGAGATATTTAAAATAAAAGATAGGTAACAAAATGATAATTGCAAATCTCCTCTGTATAACACCATTTTCAGATTTCAAATTAATCACTGAGAGGCAGAATTGTTCAAACTGAGAGCTCAGTAAAAATGAAGTGATAAACTTTGACAAAACATGACTGTGTTATAATAGGTGATTTTCATGCAAGTAATTTGATATAGTCCAAAAACTAATGCAAAAGCACAGATGAAAATATTTTATTAAGTAGAATGTCCTGCAGAGGGCAGTAGAAGACCACTAATTGACTCACTTTCATTTGAAAGACTTTTTTTATCCACCAGTAAAACAAAGCAGTTTCTCCATGTTCTTTCCATTTAGCATGCTTACACACACAGACACACACACAAACACATCCACACACACACACACACACACACACACACACACACACACACACACACACACACACACACACACACACACACACACACACACACACACACACAAAGACAAATATGTTTTCAATGTTTTTAGGATGTGATATTGTGAAAATATCTTAATCTCCTCATCTTGAACAACTTTGCCTCAAGAATCACTAATGTCAATCAAACCGTTCATAATCATAATAAAAAAATAAAATATATACAAATATCATAATAAAAAAAAAACATCATAATAAAAAAGATTGCTTCTTAAAGCATTTGTTTATTTCCCAATACTGAAGCGAATTAAAAGATCATGCGTAATCCTGCTGCTCCCTCTAGTGGACAACAGTGGTATTATAGCTTACATTTTACAGTTGAAGTGTTTGAATGAATGAATGGGAATTTGTTTTTTTTTACTTATATCTCAGGAACCAAAAGGCGAAAAATTCTGAAACTCAGAGCATAGATAGTGCTTGAGGAGCCCTGTTGAATGAGACCATCAAGGTGTTTTTGGGCGATTGGGGCTGGGAGTTATGACTGTTATAAGGCATATCTGTTCGGGCTATTATCTCTGGAATGCCCAGGGCAAATAACACCACATTTGAATCGAAGCTAGCCAAGGACGCGCCCTTTCCAACGAGCTCTCACACAATGTTCGCGGTGGTCTGGGTCGGGAGTAATGGCCGTTCAAAATCGGGGGTCCCGCGGATTCGCGATGCGCGGGGGGCGCGCTCCCGAGGCCCGCGACGACACGTTTCGATCAAGAGCCCGGAGAGGTCCTCACCATCAAAATTTGAGCGCGCAACGACTTTCCGTTTTCGAGTTATGAATGAATTTGTATTCGGGGGCGTGGCTTAAATGCCGTTATACTTTCGTTTCATTTCATTCATTTACTTTCGTCCATTTCCATATCTCAGTGTAACACAATTGTCAATAGTAATACTCAATAGATGAGTTTTGACAAAATGTGATTGTAAATGTTAAAATAATGATTTTATAAAGTCTAAATATGAATTTTATAACAATATTAGGGAGTAGTATGATGAAATGACAGCAGGGGGCAGTAAAATACCACTTATTGGCTTAATATGTCATTATATTCATATAAAATCACCTTTTGAAGAAGTTAAACTTTTTTTCTGATAATTATTGATCTAGAGAGTTCAGAGAATTGTGCTGCACTGGTTTTGAACATTATGATATGAACATTATATGATAGAAGACACCATTTACAGCAAATACAGGCAATTTACCATAGGAAATATATGGTTTTAAAGCGTTTGAACAGTTATAGCGCCAACTATGGTCCGCTCTCCATAAAATTTTCCATGCTTCTTAAGCAGGTTATGACACATATGCTCATCAATTTTCGTGAAGTTCTGAGTTTTTGTTTAGGATTTATAGGCTTTTGAGTGCATTTTACCACGCCCATTTTCTAAATGACCCTGTTAGCCATGCGAAAAATGCAAAAGTTCAACTTTTTTTTGATAATTATTGACCTAGAGAGTCCATAGAATTGTCCTAGACTGTTTTGGTTCCGATCGGGCGAAAAACCTAGGACTAGTTCGCAAAAGTAGGTTTTTAACATAATTACGAATATTTAATGAACGGTTTGATTGACAGCAATGGTTCTTGAGGCAAAGTTGTTCAACAAGAGGAGATCTATCAAATGGTATGCATTTTGTGACAATAAGTGTAACAACACGTGATTACAGAGCCATAAAACTCGTTAGCGCCAACTAGTGGCCGATTTCTTTTAAAATTCTTACAGACCTCTAGGGCCATGAGTAGAACATGCCCACCGAGTTTCGTTCCGATCAGCCTCCGTTAACCTTGTCTAATAGGTGCTCAAACTTCATTGGTCGATGGCGGCCATGTTTTTTTAGATACGCCAATGTCCTCATACACATACATGACACCTTGGACCAAGACACTGCATACCAATTTTCAAGTCAATCGGACTAACGGTCAGGTGGTTAAAGCCTGTTTTATGTTTTTTTCATATTATAGCGCCACCATGTGGCAAATCGCCGCGATTTTTTTACTGTTACCTCATATTGAGCTCATACATGTGTGTACCGAGTTTGGTGAAGATACCTCATTTACTTCTGGAGTTATAGCCATTTTAGTAAAATAGGCCCCTCCCACAACGTACGTTTTGACGCCCCTTAGCGTCCGTGAATCGAAATTTCGACTTTTTTTCGATAATTATTGATCTTCAGTTTCTAGAGAACATTTCTGCACTGGTTTGGTTCCGATCGGGCGAAAAACCAGGGACTAGTTCGCAAAAGTAGGTTTTTGACAAAATTCAAAATGGCGGAAAATCTATCATGGCGGAAATGAAATCGGAGATATACGTTTTGTTCGTCAGGCGTCCAGCTTTCCAATGATATAAGACACTTGAGTCTACGACATACGGTCTAGGAGTTCTGAGCAGTTTCGCGCTTTTGGTTGCTATAGCGCCACCTATGGGCCAATCGGGGTCATAATTTGATAACCTCTCCTCGATTTTTGTACTACCATCTGGCAAAGTTTCAAGGTTCCAGCTCTTACGGTTTGGGCTGCACGATGCGTTTTACGGCAGAAGAAAAATAATAATAATTAAAGCTGCAAGCAGCATTTATCGGGGTTCAAGCAGTTAAGGCCTTTAAGGCATTTAAGCACAAAAGCATCAAAAGTTATTAAGATTTATTTAGCAAGCATGTAACCACTGACATAATAGATGGAAAAGACCATTTACAGCCAATACAGGCAATTTGCCATGGGATATATATGGTTTTAAAGCTTTTTAACAGTTATAGCGCCACCTATGCTCCGATCTCCATAGAATTGTTTACTGTGACCTCAAATTGAACCCATACACATGTGTACTGAGTTTGGTGAAGATATCTCATTTACTTCTTGAGTTATAGCCATTTGAGTAAAATAGGCTCCTCCCACAACGATTTGCCACATTCTAGAATTATTTAATATGATTCTAGCATGATTTACTATCATATACCATGTTCCAGAATGATTTATTAGGATTCTAGCATGATTTACCTTGATACACCTCATTTCAGTATTATTTACTATGATTTACAATGTTTCTAGCATGATTAACCACATTACTAGCAAATATGTGAAGTGTCAGTGCAAATGAGGTGATGAACACTGACAAAATATTATTGTGTTATAATAGTTAGTTATATACGTGATTTTTAGTGTGTGTCCAAGTATGAATGCAAAAGCACATGTAAAATATTTCATTATTAAGTAGAATGGCCAGCAGAGGGCAGTAGAAGACCACTTATTGGCTCACTTTCACTTTAAACCAGTTTTCTGCACTAAAGCAAACCAGTTTTTCCATGTTAACTCAATGCATGCTTACACACACACACACACACACACACACACACACACACACACACACACACACAAACACACACACACACACACACAAACACACACACACACACACACACACACACACACACACACACAAACACACACACACACACACACACATACACACACAGCATAGTTAACCGTGATTTACCATGATATACCACGTTCTAGTATTATTTACCAGGAGATAAACGACAATCTAGTATTATTTACTTTGATTTACCATGTTTCTAGCCTGATTTATCACATTACTAGCAATTATTTGAAGTGTCAGTGCAAATAAAGTGATTAACACTGACAAAATATGATTGTGTTATAATAGTTATTGCTATATAAGTGATTTTTTTTGTGTGTATTCAAGTATGAATGCAAGCACATGTTGAAATATTTCATTAATAAGTAGAATGGCCAGCAGAGGGCAGTAGAAGACCACTTATTGGCTCACTTTCACTTTAAACCAGTTTTCTGCACTAAAGCAAACCAGTTTATCTATGTTAACTCAATGCATGCTTACACACACACACACACACACACACACACACACACACACACACACACACACACACACACACACACACACACACACACAGAGCATAGTTAACCATGATTTACCATGATTTACCACATTACTAGCAATTATTTGAAGTGTCAGTGCAAATAAAGTGATTAACACTGACAAAATATGATTGTGTTATAATAGTTATTGCTATATAAGTGATTTTTAGTGTGTATTCAAGTATAAATGCAAGCACATGTGGAAAAATTTAATTAATAAGTAGAATGGCCAGCAGAGGGCAGTAGAAGACCACTTATTGGCTCACTTTCACTTTAAACCTCATGATTTTGACCAGTTTTCTGCACTAAAGCAAACCAGTGTTTCCATGTTAACTCAATAATGCATAATTGCTACATATGCTACACACAATAATGCTACACACACACACACACACACACACACACACACACACACACACACACAAATGTTTCAGTGATATTGGTGTCACATTCACCTTCATCACATTCACCTTCTGTCTTCATCACATTCACCATCTGTCGTCATCACCTGCACCTGCTCCTCATCACCCTCCTCATCATCACCTGCTCCTCATCATCATAACCGTCACCTGTTGTCCTTGTCTTGATCTGTGTATTTAAGTTCCCCTCTCATCCATTATCATTGTCGGTTATTGTTTGTGCACTAGCACTCTGTTATGTTTGTTTTCATGTTGGAAAATAAAACCTTTGTTATATTTGTACCACACACACACACACACACACACACACACACACACACACACACACACACACACACACACACACACACACACACACACCATCATTTATCATGATTTACCATGGCTGATACCAATACCAATATGAGAAAATGACTATTTTAAACAGCAGGGGGCAGTAAAATACCACTTATTGGCTTAACATGCCATTAAATCATATCATTTTCACCTTTTTAACTGTTATAGAGGCAAATTTTGTCCGATCTGTCTGAAAATTTTCATGCTTGTTCAGGGTGATATTTCACACGTTCTGACTTGTTTTTAAGAAGGTCTGAGCATTGATTAAAGAGATATAGGCTTTCGGGGACACTTGGTAAAGGCCAGATTTTGAAGTGAACCTATTATAGCTATCCAAATGAAGTAGTTCAACTTTTTCTGACAATTATTGATCTAGTGAGTCCAGAGAATTGTATTGCACTAGTTTTGAACATTATGATATGAAAATTATATGATCAGACATGGAAAAGACCATTTACAGCCAATACAGGCAGTTTACCATAGGAAATATATGGTTTTAAAGCTTTTTAACAGTTATAGCGCCAACTATTGTCCAATCTCCATAAAATTTTGCAAGCTTGTTTGTGATGTTATGACACATATGCTCACCAATTTTTGTGAAGTTCTGAGTTTTCATTTAGGATTTATAGGCTTTTGAGTGTATTTTGCCACACCCATTTTATAAATGACCCTATTACAGCCATACAAATACAAAAGTTCAACTTTTTTTTGATAATTATTGATCTAGAGAGTCCATAGAATTGTCCTAGACTGGTCTGGTTCCGATCGGGCAAAAAACCAGGGACTAGTTCGCAAAAGTAGGTTTTTAACATATTCATGAATATTTAATGAACGGTTTGATTGACAGCAATGGTTCTAGAGGCAAAGTTGTTCAGCATGAGCAGATCTATCAAATGATATGCATTTTGTGACAATATATCTAACACCACGTGATTACAGAGCCATAAAACTCGTTAGCGCCAACTAGTGGCCGATTTCTTTCAAAATTCTTACAGACCTCTAGGGCCATGAGTCGAACATGCCCACCGAGTTTCGTTCCGATCGGCCTCCGTTAACCTTGTCTAATAGGTGCTCAACTTCATTGGCCAATGGCGGCCATGTTTTTTGAGATACACCAATGTCCTCATAGACATACATGGCACCTTGGACCAAGACACTGCATACCAATTTTCAAGTCAATCGGACTAACGGTCAGGTGGTTATAGCCTGTTTTATGTTTTTTTCATGTTATAGCGCCACCATGTGGCCAATCGCCGCGATTTTTTTACCGTGTCCTCAGATTGACCTCTTACATATGTGTACCAAGTTTGTTGAAAATACCTCATTTACTTCTGGAGTTATAGCCATTTTAGTAAAATAGGCTCCGCCCACAACGTTAATTTTGCGCCCCCTAGCGACCCTGAATCGAAATTTCAACTTTTTTTCGATAATTATTGATCTTCAGTCTCCAGAGAACAATTCTGCACTGGTTTGGTTCCGATCGAGCAAAAAACCAGGGACTAGTTCGCAAAAGTAGGTTTTCGACAAAATTCAAAATGGCGGAAAATCTATCATGACGGAAATGAAATCGGAGATATACGTTTTGTTCGTCAGACGACCAGCTTTCCAATGATATAAGACACTTGTGTCTACGACATACGGTCCAGGAGTTATGACCACTTTCGCGCTTTTGGTTGTTATAGCGCCACCTATGGGCCAATCGAGGTCATAATTTGATAACCTCTCCTCGATTTTTGTACTACCATCTGGCAAAGTTTCAAAGCTCTAGCCCTTACGGTTTGGGCTGCACGATGCGTTTTACGGCAGAATAATAATAATAATAATAATAATAAAAATCAGTACAATTACAATAGGGTTTCAGCACTTCGTGCTTGAACCCCTAATTAAAGCTGCAAGCAGCATTTATCGGGGTTCAAGCAGTTAAAGCCTTTTAAGCATTTAAGCACAAAAGCATCAAAAGTTAAGATTTATTTAGCAAGCATGTAACCACGGACATAATAGATGGAAAAGACCATTTACAGCCAATACAGGCAGTTTACCATGGGATATATATGGTTTTAAAGCTTTTTAACAGTTATAGCGCCACCTATGGTCCGATCTCCATAGAATTGTTTACTGTGACCTCAAATTGAACCCATACACATGTGTACTGAGTTTGGTGAAGATATCTCATTTACTTCTTGAGTTATAGCCATTTTAGTAAAATAGGCTCCTCCCACAACAATTTAGCACATTCTAGTATTATTTACTATGATTCTAGCATGATTTGCCATATTCTAGCATAATTTACCATGATATACTACATTCTAGTATGATTTACCATTGTTTACTGTGATTCTAGCATGGATTACCATAGTTTATCATGATTTATCATAGTTTACCATGATTTACCCTGTTCTAGCATAGTTTACCATGATTTACCATGTTCTAGCATGATTTACCATGATATACCACATTCTAACATGATTTACCATAGTTTATTATGATTTATCATGGCTTACCATGATTTACCCTGTTCTAGCATAGTTTACCATGATTTACCATGTTCTAGCATGATGTACCATGATATACTATGTTCTAGAATGATGTACCAGGATTGTAGTATGATTTACCTTGATACACCACATTCTAGTATCATTTATTGATTTACCATGTTTTTAGTGTGATTTAACCATGATTTACCACATTGCTAGCAATTATGTGAAGTATCAGTAAAAATGAAGTGATAAACTCTGACAAAATATGATTGTGCTACAATAGTAATTGTTATATAAGTGATTTTTTAGTGTTTTATTGTTATATAAGTGATTTTTAGTGTCTAATGAATGCAAAAGCATATGTGGGTAGACATTAATAAGTAGAATGGCCAGCAGAGGGCAGTAGAAGACCACACATTGGCTCACTTTCACTTTAAACTTCTTGATTTTCACCATTTTTCTGCACTAAAGCAAACCAGTTTTTCCATTTTAAATCCATAATGCATGTTAACACACACACACACACACACACACACACACACACAAGACAAATGTTGTTTTTTCAATGCTATTGGGATATGTCATTATGAAAATATATTTGAATGGTCTATAAACATTTCACAAAGTCTTTGTAAGCTATTAATCAGATCATTCAGAATTTATTCAGAAACCTAAGACTACACACACACATTATATTGTAGATACAGACATTTGAAATATATGATGTGATCAAACTGTCAATACTAATAATTTAACAGATGGATTTTTGACTAAATGTAATTGTAAATGTTAAAATAGTGATTTTTTAAAGTCTAAATATAAATTATAGAACAATATGACAACATGACTATTTTAAACAGCAGGGGGCAGTAAAATACCACTTCTTGGCTTAATATGTCATTATATTCATATCATTTTCACCTTTTTAACTGTTATAGAGGCAAATTTTGTCAGATCTGTCTGAAAATTTTCATGCATGTTCAGAGTGATATTTCACATGTTCTGACTTGTTTTTAAGAAGGTTTGAACATTCATTAAAGAGATATAGGCTTTCGGGGACACTTGGTAAAGGCCACATTTTGAAGTGAACCTATTATAGCTATCCAAATGAAGTAGTTCAACTTTTTCTGACAATTATTGTTCTAGTGAGTCCAGAGAATTGTATTGCACTAGTTTTTAACATTATGATATGAAAATTATATATTCAGAGATGGAAAAGACCATTTACAGTCAATACAGGCAGTTTACCATAGGAAATATATGGTTTTAAAGATTTTTAACAGTTATAGCGCCACCTATCGTCCGATCTCCATGAAATTTTGCATGCTTGTTAATGATGTTATGTCACATAAGTTCACCAATTTTTGTGAAGTTCTGGGTTTTTATTTAGGATTTATAGGCTTTTTAATGTATTTTTCCATGCCCATTTTATAAATGATCCTATTACAGCCATCCAAATGCAAAAGTTCAACTTTTTTTTGATAATTATTGATCTAGAGAGTCCAGAGAATTGTCCTAGACTGGTCTGGTTCCGATCGGGCAAAAAACCTAGGACTAGTTCGCAAAAGTAGGTTTTAGACATATTCATGAATATTTAATGAACGGTTTGATTGACAGAAATGGTTCTTGAGGCAAAGTTGTTCAGCATGAGCAGATATATCAAATGATATGCTTTTTGTGACGATAAGTGTAACACCACGTGATTACAGAGCCAAAAAACTCGTTAGCGCCAACTAGTGGCCGATTTCTTTCAAAATTCTTACAGACCTCTAGGGCCATGAGTCGAACATGCCCATCAAGTTTCGTTCCGATCGGCCTCCGTTAACCTTGTCTAATAGGTGCTCAACTTCATTGGCCAATGGCGGCCATGTTTTTTGAGATACGCCAATGTCCTCATAGACATACATGGCACCTTGGACCAAGACACTGCATACCAATTTTCAAGTCAATCGGACTAACGGTCAGGTGGTTATAGCCCTTTTCATGTTTTTTTCATGTTATAGCGCCACCTAGTGTTCAATCGTCGCGATTTTTTTACTGTGACCCCAGAATGAACCCATACACATGTGTACCGAGTTTGGTGAAGCTATCTTATTTACTTTTTAAGTTATAGCCATTTTAGTAAAATAGGCTCCTCCCACAACGATTATTTTGCGCCCCCTAGCGTCCATGAATCGAAATTTCAACATTTTTTCGATAATTATTGATCTTCAGACTCCAGAGAACATTTCTGCACTGGTTTGGCTCCGATCGGGCAAAAAACCAGGGACTAGTTCGCAAAAGTAGATTTTCGACAAAATTCAAAATGGCGGAAAATCTATCATGACGGAAATGAAATCGGAGATATACGTTTTGTTCGTCAGGCGTCCAGCTTTCCAATGATATAAGACACTTGAGTCTGCGACATACGGTCTAGGAGTTATGAGCAGTTTCGCGCTTTTGGTTGCTATAGCGCCACCTATGGGCCAATCGGGGTCATAATCTCTGAACCTCTCCTCGATTTTTGTACTACCATCTGGCAAAGTTTCAATGCTCTAGCCCTTACGGTTTGGGCTGCACGATGCGTTTTACGGCAGAATAATAATAATAATAATAATAATTAAAGCTGCAAGCAGCATTTATCGGGGTTCAAGCATTTAAGGCCTTTAGGCACATAAGCATTTAAGACATTAAGATTTATTTAGAAAGCTTTTAACCACTGAAATAATAGATGGAAAAGTCCATTTACAGCCAATACAGGCAATTTACCATAGGAAATATGTGTTTTTTAAAGCTTTTTAACAGTTATAGCACCATCTATAGTCCGATCTCCATGAAATTTTGCATGCTTGTTAATGATGTTATGGCACATAAGCTCACCAATTTTCGTGAAGTTCTGAGTTTTTGTTTAGGATTTATAGGCTTTTGAGTGCATTTTGCCACGCCCATTTTCTTTATGACCCAATATACCCATGCGAAAAATGCAAAAGTTCAACTTTTTTTTGATAATTATTGATCTTGAGAGTCCATAGAATTGTCCTAGACTCGTTTGGTTCTGATCGGGCGAAAAACCTAGGACTAGTTCGCAAAAGTAGGTTTTTAACATAATTACGAATATTTAATGAACGGTTTGATTGACAGCAATGGTTCTTGAGGCAAAGTTGTTCAACAAGAGGAGATCTATCAAATGGTATGCATTTTGTGACAATAAGTGTAACACCACGTGATTACAGAGCCATAAAACTCGTTAGCGCCAACTAGTGGCCGATTTCTTTTAAAATTCTTACAGACCTCTAGGGCCATGAGTCGAACATGCCCACCGAGTTTCGTTCCGATAGGCCTCCGTTAACCTTGTCTAATAGGTGCTCAAACTTCATTGGCCGATGGCGGCCATGTTTTTTGAGATACACCAATGTCCTCATAGACATACATGGCACCTTGGACCAAGACACTGCATACCAATTTTCAAGTCAATCGGACTAACGGTCAGGTGGTTATAGCCTGTTTTATGTTTTTTTCATGTTATAGCGCCACCATGTGACCAATCGCCGCGATTTTTTTACCGTGACCTCATATTGACGTCTTACACATGTGTACCAGGTTTGGTTAAAATACCTCTTTTACTTCTGGAGTTATAGCCATTTTAGTAAAATAGGCTCCTCCCACAACGTTAATTTTGCACCCCCTAGCGACCGTGAATCGAAATTTCAACTTTTTTTTGATAATTATTGATATTCAGACTCCAGAGAACAATTCTGCACTGGTTTGGTTCCGATCGGGCAAAAAACCAGGGACTAGTTCGCAAAAGTAGATTTTCGACAAAATTCAAAATGGCGGAAAATCTATCATGGCGGAAATAAAATCGGAGATATACGTTTTGTTCGTCAGGCGTCCAGCTTTCCAATGATATAAGACACTTGAGTCTATGACTTACGGTCTAGGAGTTATGAGCAGTTTCGCGCTTTTGGTTGCTATAGCGCCACCTATGGGCCAATCGGGGTCATAATTTGATAACCTCTCCTCGATTTTTGTACTACCATATGGCAAAGTTTCAAAGCTCTAGCCCTTACGGTTTGGGCTGCACGATGCGTTTTACGGCAGAATAATAATAATAATAATAATAATAAAAATCAGCACAATTACAATAGGGTTTCAGCACTTCGTGCTTGAACCCCTAATAAAAATCAGTACAATTACAATAGGGTTTCAGCACTTCGTGCTTGAACCCCTAAAAATTAAAGCTGCAAGCAGCATTTAGCGGGGTTCAAGCATTTAGGGTCTTTAAGCACATAAGGCAGTTTAGTGAGTTGTCTGAGTTTTTGTTTAGGATTTACAGGCTTTTGAGTGTTTTTTGCCATACCCATTTTCTAAATGATCCTGTTATGGCTACCCAATGGGTAAAGTTAAAGTTTTTTATATAATTAATAATCTAGAGCTTCCAGAGAATTGTACTGCACTGGTATATTTCCGATCGGGCGAAAACCTAGGACTAATTTGCAAAAGTAGGTTTTTAACATAATCGCAAGTATTTAATGAACAAATTGATTGACAGTAGTAGTTCTTGAGGCAAAGTTGTTCAGTATGAGGAGATCTATCAAATGATATGCATCACGTGATTACATAGCCGTAAAACCTGTTAGCGTCAACTAGTGGCTGATTTTTCAAAATTCTTACAGACCTCTAGGGCCACGAATCGAACATGCCCACCGAGTTTCGTTCTGATCGGCCTCCGTTAAGAGTAAACTAACAGCTTTGAATTAAAATGGTGAGGTATCCTGTTGTAAACATCAACCATGCCTGTTGACAGTTCTCTTTTGTGGGAAGGGAATGAAAAGTTCTCAAATCCGCAGCACAGCCTCAGACATAACATTTATATCCATGATCTGCCATTTTCACTATTGTCCTTGCTTGCTTCTTCACAATACCTGCAGATCTTCTGATGATTCGGCTGTGCAGGTCCACATTAACACTGCCTGGCCTAGAACATGGACTGGAAAATGCAAATTTGGGGGGTATAAATATTAATGATCCTGACTCCAACGTCACAGTCGGTGTTATGGTGGGATTCACTCATTTTTCAGCGGTCTTTTGCAAACAAGAGATTTACACATGAAGGAGGAAACAATGGTGTTTGAGGCTCACGGTATGTCAGTTCCATGTCCAGAACTCTTATCATTCAACTATGCCAAGATAAATACAGTTTTCAATTGTATGGCACCTTTAAAATAGATGATTAGTAATATAATGCTTACTTGGAGTCTGAAATGGCTTTAACAAAAGAAGAAAAATATTCTTAGATTTCTGTTCATTCTAATCATGTACAAATAAAGTAGCACAATAAGATTACATTTATTTGAATGCATTAGTGAGTGTGTGATTGTGCTGTGTGTGCAGCGTGTCAATACTAAAAGTGAAGGTTTAGTTGATATCTTTGGTGATAATATCTGTAGTAATCATAAAAAAACAATTAAGAAATAAAGAATTAAAATTACAAATAATATTCTATTAAGATATGAGTTACAATAACATGATTTGCAATAGTAATAATATCAATAATATATGCACAATACACACAGATTAGACTATCAGGTCTGTGTTTTACAAAAACATTAGTATTGCAGCCAATGTGAGTCTGTGGGATTTATAAACAGACAAAATATTATTTGAAATGTTATTTTAATGATTTTATTAAGTTTAAACAATATTTCAAATGGAAAATATTGAAAAATTTCAAAAAAAATGAAAAATAATATTTTAGTGAGCAGAATGAACCAATGAGTGTTCTTCTTCTGGTGGTTAAAATGTAAATGAAAACAATAATACTTAAACAATAATACTTAATACACTAACCATGCTTGAACACACACATGCACACACATTTTGTTGTAGATGTAGATATTTAAAATAAAAGATAGGTAACAAAATGATAATTGCAAATCTCCTCTGTATAACACCATTTTCAGATTTCAAATTAATTACTGAGAGGCAGAATTGTTCAAACTGAGAACTCAGTAAAAATGAAGTGATAAACTTTGACAAAACATGACTGTGTTATAATAGGTGATTTTCATGCAAGTAATTTTATATAGTCCAAAAACTAATGCAAAAGCACAGATGAAAATATTTTATTAAGTAGAATGTCCTGCTTCCATAGTAGAAGACCACTAATTGACTCACTTTCATTTGAAAGACTTTTTTATCCACCAGTAAAACAAAGCAGTTTCTCCATGTTCTTTCCATTAAGCATGCTTACACACACAGACACACACACAGACACAAACACATCCACACACACACACACACACACACACACACACACACACACACACACACACACACACACACACACACACACACACACACACACACACACACACAAAGACAAATATGTTTTCAATGTTTTTAGGATGTGATATTGTGAAAATATCTTCATCTCCTCATCTTGAACAACTTTGCCTCAAGAATCACTAATGTCAATCAAACCGTTCATAATCATAATAAAAAAATAAAATATATACAAATATCATAATAAAAAAAAAAACATCATAATAAAAAAGATTGCTTCTTAAAGCATTTGTTTATTTCCCAATACTGAAGCGAATTAAAAGATCATGCGTAATCCTGCTGCTCCCTCTAGTGGACAACAGTGGTATTATAGCTTACATTTTACAGTTGAAGTGTTTGAATGAATGAATGGGAATTTGTTTTTTTACTTATATCTCAGGAACCAAAAGGCGAAAAATTCTGAAACTCAGAGCATAGATAGTGCTTGAGGAGCCCTGTTGAATGAGACCATCAAGGTGTTTTTGGGCGATTGGGGCTGGGAGTTATGACTGTTATAAGGCATATCTGTTCGGGCTATTATCTCTGGAATGCCCAGGGCAAATAACACCACATTTGAATCGAAGCTAGCCAAGGACGCGCCCTTTCCAACGAGCTCTCACACAATGTTCGGGGTGGTCTGGGTCGGGAGTAATGGCCGTTCAAAATCGGGGGTCCCGCGGATTCGCGATGCGCGGGGGGCGCGCTCCCGAGGCCCGCGACGACACGTTTCGATCAAGAGCCCGGAGAGGTCCTCACCATCAAAATTTGAGCGCGCAACGACTTTCCGTTTTCGAGTTATGAATGAATTTGTATTCGGGGGCGTGGCTTAAATGCCGTTATACTTTCGTTTCATTTCATTCATTTACTTTCGTCCATTTCCATATCTCAGTGTAACACAATTGTCAATAGTAATACTCAATAGATGAGTTTTGACAAAATGTGATTGTAAATGTTAAAATAATGATTTTATAAAGTCTAAATATGAATTTTATAACAATATTAGGGAGTAGTATGATGAAATGACAGCAGGGGGCAGTAAAATACCACTTATTGGCTTAATATGTCATTATATTCATATAAAATCACCTTTTGAAGAAGTTAAACTTTTTTTCTGATAATTATTGATCTAGAGAGTTCAGAGAATTGTGCTGCACTGGTTTTGAACATTATGATATGAACATTATATGATAAAAGATAGAAGACACCATTTACAGCAAATACAGGCAATTTACCATAGGAAATATATGGTTTTAAAGCGTTTTAACAGTTATAGCGCCAACTATGGTCCGCTCTCCATAAAATTTTCCATGCTTCTTAAGCAGGTTATGACACATATGCTCATCAATTTTCGTGAAGTTCTGAGTTTTCGTTTAGGATTTATAGGCTTTTGAGTGCATTTTACCACGCCTATTTTCTAAATGACCCTGTTAGCCATGCGAAAAATGCAAAAGTTCAACTTTTTTTTGATAATTATTGACCTAGAGAGTCCATAGAATTGTCCTAGACTGGTTTGGTTCCGATCGGGCGAAAAACCTAGGACTAGTTCGCAAAAGTAGGTTTTTAACATAATTACGAATATTTAATGAACGGTTTGATTGACAGCAATGGTTCTTGAGGCAAAGTTGTTCAACAAGAGGAGATCTATCAAATGGTATCCATTTTGTGACAATAAGTGTAACACCACGTGATTACAGAGCCATAAATCTCGTTAGCGCCAACTAGTGGCCGATTTCTTTCAAAACTCTTACAGACCTCTAGGGCCATGAGTAGAACATGCCCACCGAGTTTCGTTCCGATCGGCCTCCGTTAACCTTGTCTAATAGGTGCTCAAACTTCATTGGCCGATGGCGGCCATGTTTTTTTAGATACGCCAATGTCCTCATACACATACATGACACCTTGGACCAAGACACGGCATACCAATTTTCAAGTCAATCGGACTAACGGTCAGGTGGTTAAAGCCTGTTTTATGTTTTTTTCATATTATAGCGCCACCATGTGGCAAATCGCCGCGATTTTTTTACTGTTACCTCATATTGAGCTCATACATATGTGTACCGAGTTTGGTGAAGATACCTCATTTACTTCTGGAGTTATAGCCATTTTAGTAAAATAGGCCCCTCCCACAACGTACGTTTTGGCGCCCCTTAGCGTCCGTGAATCGAAATTTCGACTTTTTTTCGATAATTATTGATCTTCAGTTTCTAGAGAACATTTCTGCACTGGTTTGGTTCCGATCGGGCGAAAAACCAGGGACTAGTTCGCAAAAGTAGGTTTTTGACAAAATTCAAAATGGCGGAAAATCTATCATGGCGGAAATGAAATCGGAGATATACGTTTTGTTCGTCAGGCGTCCAGCTTTCCAATGATATAAGACACTTGAGTCTACGACATACGGTCTAGGAGTTCTGAGCAGTTTCGCGCTTTTGGTTGCTATAGCGCCACCTATGGGCCAATCGGGGTCATAATTTGATAACCTCTCCTCGATTTTTGTACTACCATCTGGCAAAGTTTCAAGGTTCCAGCTCTTACGGTTTGGGCTGCACGATGCGTTTTACGGCAGAAGAAAAATAATAATAATTAAAGCTGCAAGCAGCATTTATCGGGGTTCAAGCAGTTAAGGCCTTTAAGACCTTTAAGCACAAAAGCATAAAAAAGACATCAAGTTTTATTTAGCAAGCATTTAAACACTGACATCATAGATGGAAAAGACCGTGTTCTAGCATGATTTACCATGATATACCACGTTCTAGAATGATTTACCAGGATTCTAACATGATTTACCTCGATACACCACATTCTACTATTATTTACGACTTACCATGTTTCTAGCGTGATTTACCATGATTTACCACATTACTAGCAATTATGTGAAGTGTCAGTGCAAATGAAGTGATAAACACTGACAAAATATGAATGTCTTATAATAGTTAGTTATATAAGTGATTTTTAGAGTCTAAATATGAATGTGAGCACATGTGAAAAGAACATGTGAAAAGACTTCATTAATAAGTAGAATGGCCAGCAGAGGGCACTAGAAGACCACTTATTGGTTCACTTTCACTTTAAACTTCATGATTTTCACCAGTTGTCTGCACTAAATTTTTCCATGTTAACTCCATAATGCATGCTCTCACACACACACACACACACACACACACACAAATATGTTTTTTGGATATGTTATTGAAAAATATATTTATTTGTCTATAGGCATTTCTTTGTGATCTAATAATATAAAACTATGTTACCAGTATAGGGCTGTAACGATTCCTCGATTATAGTCAAGTACTCGATTTAAAAAAATCCTTGATTGCAATTTACCCCTCAGTAATGGGCAAAATACCGAAAGTGGTGCGTTCCACAGACGAGAATCCAACAACCACAGAATTACACAGTTTTCTAAGACAACGCAATATATTTAAAGAGCATCTTGCATGTAAAAAAAAAATCTAAATGAATATATAACCGTGTATGAAAATACCATATGAAAAGATAATGCAGGATTTAAAATGTTTTAAAATGACATAAGGACACCAATTTAGTAGATAAAGTGAGCGTTTCCTTTGATTGCTCATACAAACCGCTTTTTTTCAACATTGCGTCATTTTACGTCACACGAGGGAGATGTGTGCTGTGCTCTGCCGCAGCTCAGTGCAGAGTAGGTTGGTATTCAGTAAGAGCGGTCGTGAGTTAGTGTGTTTTCAGTAGTTTTTGTATTTCAATTTATCATCGTCATGGTAAATTTTTGTGTTTGTGGAGCTTGCAAAAACTCCAGCCTGTCAGGACATCGAGTCCACCGGTTTCCTAACAAGAAAAAGGACGGTGCTATCTTTCGTGCCTGGGTGCGGTTTGTGCAGGTGAAGAGACAGGATTTCTCTTCCGCGTCGGCTTCGGAAAATGCGGTCGTGTGTAGCGTTCACTTCAGATCGGAGGATTATCGTCCCGGCGATATGATGGAGTTCAACCTGGGATACCGAAGTAAGAACCGGGTGAGACTCAGAGCTGGTGCGGTGCGGTTCCTTCAGTGCACGCATCTTCGGGTTCTCCCGCCGGATGTAGGCGCGAGCACAACATCAACTGGCAAACGCAATGTAAGCGGAACGAAACTGAGCTACTCGTTATTGTGTTTGTGTGGACCGTTTATCAGTTTGGACCAGTGCAGCGCGAGCCTGATCAAGCAACACTGTAACTGCGAGATCCAGTAAATAAAGCATTTGAATTCGCCACTGAAGTAATAACATCGCTTGCGAGATCTAGTGAGAAATATTCACATTTCTCCGTTATTAACGGATCAAACAGCGCTGACGTGGAAACCAGGAATAAACATTGTGCAATGAATGAACAAACTATCCAGTTTCCATAGATCAGCAACATTCACCATGGCTTGACTGTAGTAACGCTAACTGCAACCATGGAAGTTTGTCATTTTCCACTAAGGCCCAGTATGCATCCACCTCCCTGCAACACTGACTTTCCTCAGCTGTAAACATTGCCTCGCATTTCCCACACAAGCACCTATGGAACAAAAAAAATGTATCAGGAATAAATATCTCTCTGTCTCGATGAGAAATCGCTAAGTTATATCACGTAACGTTAGTCTGGGCGGATATTAATGAGCATGACAAACGCCTGATCAAAGCTTAGTTTCTGTTATTGTAAGTTCCAATATGTACTGTGTAACATTAATCCTGGCCTGTCCCTGCTCTTTTGGCAGCCTAGCAGGCTCATAATTGTATGGCTGTGGTCCGTCAACAATTTCCTCAGCGTCCGAAATGTCATTGCAATCCATTTTACCCTGTTGTTTGAATCGACCGCTCTCCCTCGTGCTACGTCACGCCCATTTTCAGATGCGGAATTAAATTTTTCTCACAAAAACGACTCCAGAAGCCACTGTAGCGTATTTCTAATTTTTTTTTAAAGAAAATCTAGTTCCTACATTATTTTTCTATACATTGACTTGCTGGGTCTTCTAACCCAGTGTTTCCCAAACTTTTTTTCTGGGGACCCACATTTTAAAGTCGATAAATCCTTGTGACCCAATAAACATTAGGCCCATATAGTTCATATATAACGAAGAGAATTTATGCATTAACAAAATATGTATGACCATTTTGTAGGGCTGGGTATCGTTCAAAATCTTTCGATCCGGTGCCATTTTCGATACCTCAGTTTCGATACCGGTTCCTGAACGATACTTTTTTCGATACCAATTTTATGAAATCCATTTTAACAAGATTACATCACACATTACCTCAGAAAATTTTGTTTTTATTTTTTCAGTTTGACTCATGCTCCTTAGCCAGTGCACAAAGGCACAAAAAAAGCACAAAGGAACAAAAAATGTTTTATAAAGAGCTCATGCTCACCAAAGCTGATTTTTTTTTTTTATATATAAAAAATACAGTAAAACTTGTAATATTGTGAAATAGTATTACAATTTAAAATCTTATTTGAATATATTTCAAAATGTAATTTATTCCTGTCAAAGCTGAATTTTCAAAATCATTACTTCAGTGTCACATGATCCTTCAGAAATATGAAAACAGTTTGCTTCTCAATATTTTGGAAACTATTTTTTCATGATTCTTTGATGAATAAAAATGTCAAAAGAACAGCATTTATTTAAAAACTAAATCTTTTGTAACATTACACATGTTTTAATGTCACTTTTGATAACTTTAATGCATCCTTACTGGAAAAAAAAATCTGACTAACCAACACATTTATTAACGGCAGTGTACACTCAGAAGGTCATTATTGCAATATAAACACTGTCAGAGTGATCAAGGTATCTCTTCATTTACCAGTCGAAGGCGAAGCAACTTTCTGCTATTATGTTTACTCCGTGGCCGTGCACTGTCAAGGTCTTCATCATAGCCTATCTGTCGTGGTACCGGTCTTTGCAGCAATTATTTTACCGCAAATACTGCATCGCGCGCTGTTGGCATCGAGCCTGGAGGAATGTACCCACACTTTTGATCGACTTTTCCACATCTTTAGGGTATTATGTGTGTGTGCTCGCGTCTCATGAATATGTGCGCGGAGAGTTTGTGTGTGTGTGTGTGTGTGTGTGTGCTCGCGTCTCATTGAGTATGTGCGCGACTGTGTGTGTGCTCGCGTCTCGTATGCGCATGGAGAGTTTGTGCGTGTGCGCGCGCGCGTCTCATATGAGTATGTGCGCGGAGAGTTCCGCGCTTCTCGTGTGTGTAGTTACGCAAACTCTACACATGTATGTGCGTTATGGAACGCCGTTGGGGACAATACTATATGCAACGCGTGAAATTTGGACGCATTAACACGCACAGTTTGTATGTGACGCCCTAGGATGAGAACGCGTTTATAGCACACTGAAAAATAGTGCTTGACTTGGCGACCCATACAAAATCTCCCGCGACCCACTTGTGGGTCGGGACCCCGCCTTTGGGAATGACTGTTCTAACCTGCAAGATGCTCTTTAAAACCATTTGCAGTCATATAGCATAGTGCTGTTGTGAAATCATAAAGGTTGTGATTCAGTTAAATAAATATATCCTCTGTTTTTTTGTTTGTTTGTTTGTTTTCACAGAGAAGACGCTTCAATTACATGAGTGCAGATTACATGTTAAAATTACCTCAGCTCCGTCCATAGTAAACGCTGCTCCAAGCAAACTCAGTCTCTGCAGTGCTGTTTGTTTATGTTTCCAATAACGTGCATTTGGGAACGCAAGTCGGACGCAGTTTGTGTTTCATAGTTGCACTGTTATCATTTATATTTGTTGAGTGCGTCTGGGTTTCTCAAACTGCTGTTCATCGCGATTTCAAAATAAAAGTTTAAACATAGCAATTTCAAAATAAAAGTTTAAACTCTCGCTCTGAGTTTGCATACTTTGATGAGCACATGTTCTTGTTCAAGAAATTACAGTGGCTGTAGCATTTCTATCGTACAGAAGTGGTCAAATATTAAAGGTTAAGTTGACATTTGAATTAATTGTTTGGACAATATTAAACAAGGATTTGATAATGCCTTAGCTGCTAGTGTAACAACAACCCGGCCGCTGGCGCCCTCTGCAGGCATTTGTTATTTATGTACATATGTTATGTTTATATTAGTTTATATAATTTATTTTACATGGGTATATTTTAACAGTGTTGTTCATTAAAACCAATATAATTACTTACTTTGATACTTTACTTGAACCAATTATTGTTGCTTGTTATTATATAATTGTATTTTAAGTCATTTTAAAGGCTGTTGTTAACTTGAGTCTATTTTTTACCCAATTACTTGAATAGAATGATCGATTACTAAAATAATCGATAGCTACAGCCCTATCATAATAAAAAAGATTGCTTTTTAAAGCATTTGTTTGTTTCCCAATACTGAAAGCTAATGAAAAGATCATATGTAACCCTGCTGCTCCCTCTAGTGAACAACAGTGGTATACTTCCATGTTACAGTTGAAGTGATTAAATGAATGAATGAATGAATGAATGAATGAATGAATGAATGAATTGGAATTTGGTTTTTCACTTATATCTCAGGAACCAAAAGGCGAAAAATTCTGAAACTCAGACATAGACAATTGAGGTTTTTAAGGTCTTTAAGCACAAAAGCATCAAACGTTATCAAGTTTTATTTAGCAAGCATGTAACCACTGACATCATAGATGGATAATGCGATCAAACTGTGTTTTGCAAGTCTCCTTCAAGATTCAGATTCCTCAATGTGACACAATTGTCAGTAGTAATACTTCAATAGATGAATTTTCACTAAAGGTGATTGTAAATGTTAAAAAGAGTAATTTTATAAAGTCTAAATATGAATTATATAACAATATTAGGGAGTAGTATGATGAAATGACAGCAGGGGGCAGTAAAATACCACTTATTGGCTTAATATGACATGTTATTCATTTGCACCTTTTTTAACTGTTATAGCGGCAAATTTAGTCCGATCTGTCTGAAATTTTTCATGCTTGTTCTGAGTGATATTTCACATGTTCTGTTCTGACCTGTTTTTAATAAGTTTTGAACTTTCATTAAAGACATATAGGCTTTTGGGGACACTTGGTCAAGGCTATATTGAAGTGACCCTATTATAGCCATCCAAATTAATAAGTTATACTTTTTCTGATAATTATTGTTCTAGAGAGTCCAGAGAATTGCACTGCACTGGTTTTGAACATTATCATATGAGCATTATATGATTATAGAAGGAAAACACCATTTACAGCCAATACAGGCAATTTACCATAGGAAATATATGGTTTTAAAGTGTTTTAACAGTTATAGCGCCACCTATGGTCCGATCTCCATAAAAATGTCCATGCTTCTTTAGCATGTTATGACACATATGCTCACCAATTTTTGTGAAGTTCTGACTTTTCATTTATGATTTATATGCTTTTGGGTGTATTTTGCCACACCCATTTTATAAATGACCTTATTACAGCCATCCAAATGCAAAAGTTCAACTTTTTTTTGATAATTATTGATCTAGAGAGTCCAGAGAATTGTCCTAGACTGGTCTGGTTCCGATCGGGCCAAAATCCAGGGACTAGTTCGCAAAAGTAGGTTTTAGACATATTCGTGAATATTTAATGAACGGTTTGATTGACAGCAATGGTTCTTGAGGCAAAGTTGTTCAGCATGAGCAGATCTATCAAATGATATGCATTTTGTGACAATAAGTGTTACACCACGTGATTACAGAGCCGTAAAACTCGTTAGCGCCAACTAGTGGACGATTTTTTTCAAAATTCTTACATACCTTTAGGGCCATGAGACAAACATGCCCATCGAATTTCGTTCCGATCGGCCTCCGTTAACCTTGTCTAATCGGTGCTCAAACTTCATTGGCCGATGGCGGCCATGTTTTTTGAGATACGCCAATGTCCTCATAGACATACATGGCACCTTGGACCAAGACACTGCATACCAATTTTCAAGTCAATCGGACTAACAGTCAGGTGGTTATAGCCTGTTTTATGTTTTTTTCATGTTATAGCGCCACCATGCGGCCAATCGCCGCGATTTTTTTACCGTGACCTCAGATTGACCTCTTACACATGTGTACCAAGTTTGGTTAAAATACCTCTTTTACTTCTGGAGTTATAGCCATTTTAGTAAAATAGGCTCCTCCCACAACGTTAATTTTGCACCCCCTAGCGACCGTGAATCGAAATTTCAACTTTTTTTGATAATTATTGATATTCAGACTCCAGAGAACAATTCTGCACTGGTTTGGTTCCGATCGGGCAAAAAACCAGGGACTAGTTCGCAAAAGTAGATTTTCGACAAAATTCAAAATGGCGGAAAATCTATCATGGCGGAAATAAAATCGGAGATATACGTTTTGTTCGTCAGGCGTCCAGCTTTCCAATGATATAAGACACTTGAGTCTATGACTTACGGTCTAGGAGTTATGAGCAGTTTCACGCTTTTGGTTGCTATAGCGCCACCTATGGGCCAATCGGGGTCATAATTTGATAACCTCTCCTCGATTTTTGTACTACCATATGGCAAAGTTTCAAAGCTCTAGCCCTTACGGTTTGGGCTGCACGATGCGTTTTACGGCAGAATAATAATAATAATAATAATAATAAAAATCAGCACAATTACAATAGGGTTTCAGCACTTCGTGCTTGAACCCCTAAAAATCAGGACAATTACAATAGGGTTTCAGCACTTCGTGCTTGAACCCCTAATCAGGACAATTACAATAGGGTTTCAGCACTTCGTGCTTGAACCCCTAAAAATCAGCACAATTACAATAGGGTTTCAGCACTTCGTGCTTGAACCCCTAATAATAACAAGCAGCATTTATCGGGGTTCAAGCATTTAAGGCCTTTAGGCACATAAGCATTTAAGACATTAAGATTTATTTAGAAAGCTTTTAACCACTGAAATAATAGATGGAAAAGTCCATTTACAGCCAATACAGGCAATTTACCATAGGAAATATGTGTTTTTTAAAGCTTTTTAACAGTTATAGCACCATCTATAGTCCGATCTCCATGAAATTTTGCATGCTTGTTAATGATGTTATGGCACATAAGCTCACCAATTTTCGTGAAGTTCTGAGTTTTTGTTTAGGATTTATAGGCTTTTGAGTGCATTTTGCCACGCCCATTTTCTTTATGACCCAATATACCCATGCGAAAAATGCAAAAGTTCAACTTTTTTTTGATAATTATTGATCTTGAGAGTCCATAGAATTGTCCTAGACTCGTTTGGTTCTGATCGGGCGAAAAACCTAGGACTAGTTCGCAAAAGTAGGTTTTTAACATAATTACGAATATTTAATGAACGGTTTGATTGACAGCAATGGTTCTTGAGGCAAAGTTGTTCAACAAGAGGAGATCTATCAAATGGTATGCATTTTGTGACAATAAGTGTAACACCACGTGATTACAGAGCCATAAAACTCGTTAGCGCCAACTAGTGGCCGATTTCTTTTAAAATTCTTACAGACCTCTAGGGCCATGAGTCGAACATGCCCACCGAGTTTCGTTCCGATAGGCCTCCGTTAACCTTGTCTAATAGGTGCTCAAACTTCATTGGCCGATGGCGGCCATGTTTTTTGAGATACACCAATGTCCTCATAGACATACATGGCACCTTGGACCAAGACACTGCATACCAATTTTCAAGTCAATCGGACTAACGGTCAGGTGGTTATAGCCTGTTTTATGTTTTTTTCATGTTATAGCGCCACCATGTGACCAATCGCCGCGATTTTTTTACCGTGACCTCATATTGACGTCTTACACATGTGTACCAGGTTTGGTTAAAATACCTCTTTTACTTCTGGAGTTATAGCCATTTTAGTAAAATAGGCTCCTCCCACAACGTTAATTTTGCACCCCCTAGCGACCGTGAATCGAAATTTCAACTTTTTTTTGATAATTATTGATATTCAGACTCCAGAGAACAATTCTGCACTGGTTTGGTTCCGATCGGGCAAAAAACCAGGGACTAGTTCGCAAAAGTAGATTTTCGACAAAATTCAAAATGGCGGAAAATCTATCATGGCGGAAATAAAATCGGAGATATACGTTTTGTTCGTCAGGCGTCCAGCTTTCCAATGATATAAGACACTTGAGTCTATGACTTACGGTCTAGGAGTTATGAGCAGTTTCGCGCTTTTGGTTGCTATAGCGCCACCTATGGGCCAATCGGGGTCATAATTTGATAACCTCTCCTCGATTTTTGTACTACCATATGGCAAAGTTTCAAAGCTCTAGCCCTTACGGTTTGGGCTGCACGATGCGTTTTACGGCAGAATAATAATAATAATAATAATAATTAAAGCTGCAAGCAGCATTTATCGGGGTTCAAGCATTTAGGGTCTTTAAGCACATAAGGCAGTTTAGTGAGTTGTCTGAGTTTTTGTTTAGGATTTACAGGCTTTTGAGTGTTTTTTGCCATACCCATTTTCTAAATGATCCTGTTATGGCTACCCAATGGGTAAAGTTAAAGTTTTTTATATAATTAATAATCTAGAGCTTCCAGAGAATTGTACTGCACTGGTATATTTCCGATCGGGCGAAAAACCTAGGACTAGTTCGCAAAAGTAGGTTTTTAACATAATCGCAAGTATTTAATGAACAAATTGATTGACAGCAGTAGTTCTTGAGGCAAAGTTGTTCAGTATGAGGAGATCTATCAAATGATATGCATCACGTGATTACATAGCCGTAAAACCTGTTAGCGTCAACTAGTGGCTGATTTTTCAAAATTCTTACAGACCTCTAGGGCCACGAGTCGAACATGCCCACTGAGTTTCGTTCTGATCGGCCTCCGTTAAGAGCAAACTAACAGCTTTGAATTAAAATGGTGAGGTATCCTGTTGTAAACATCAACCATGCCTGTTGACAGTTTTGTGGGAAGGGAATGAAAAGTTCTCAAATCCGCAGCACAGCCTCAGACATAACATTTATATCCATGATCTGCCATTTTCACTATTGTCCTTGCTTGCTTCTTCACAATACCTGCAGATCTTCTGATGATTCGGCTGTGCAGGTCTACATTAACACTGCCTGGCCTAGAACATGGACTGGAAAATGCAAATTTGGGGGGTATAAATATTAATGATCCTGACTCCAACGTCACAGTCGGTGTTATGGTGGGATTGACTCATTTTTCAGCGGTCTTTTGCAAACAGGAGATTTACACATGAAGGAGGAAACAATGGTGTTTGAGGCTCACGGTATGTCAGTTCCATGTCCAGATCTCTTATCATTCAACTATGCCAAGATAAATACAGTTTTCAATTGTATGGCACCTTTAAAATAGATGATTAGTAATATAATGCTTACTTGGAGTCTGAAATGGCTTTAACAAAAGAAGAAAAATATTCTTAGATTTCTGTTCATTCTAATCATGTACAAATAAAGTAGCACAGTAAGATTACATTTATTTGAATGCATTAGTGAGTGTGTGATTGTGAAGGTGTAGTTGATATCTTTGGTGATAATATCTGTAGTAATCATAAAAAAACAATTAAGAAATAAAGAATTAAAATTACAAATAATATTCTATTAAGATATGAGTTACAATAACATGATTTGCAATAGTAATAATATCAATAATATATGCACAATACACACAGATTAGACTATCAGGTCTGTGTTTTACAAAAACATTAGTATTGCAGCCAATGTGAGTCTGTGGGATTTATAAACAGACAAAATATGATTTGAAATGTTATTTTAATGATTTTATTAAGTTTAAACAATATTTCAAATGGAAAAAAAAAATGAAAAATAATAATTTTAGTGAGCAGAATGAACCAATGAGTGTTCTTCTTCTGGTGGTTAAAATGTAAATGAAAACAATAATACTTAAACAATAATACTTAATACACTAACCATGCTTGAACACACACATGCACACACATTTTGTTGTAGATGTAGATATTTAAAATAAAAGATAGGTAACAAAATGATAATTGCAAATCTCCTCTGTCTAACACCATTTTCAGATTTCAAATTAATCACTGAAAGGCAGAATTGTTCAAACTGAGAGCTCAGTAAAAATGAAGTGATAAACTTTGACAAAACATGACTGTGTTATAATAGGTGATTTTCATGCAAGTAATTTTATATAGTCCAAAAACTAATGCAAAAGCACAGATGAAAATATTTTATTAAGTAGAATGTCCTGCAGAGGGCAGTAGAAGACCACTAATTGACTCACTTTCATTTGAAAGACTTTTTTTATCCACCAGTAAAACAAAGCAGTTTCTCCATGTTCTTTCCATTAAGCATGCTTACACACACAGACACACACACACACACACACACACACACACACACACACAAAGACAAATATGTTTTCAATGTTTTTAGGATGTGATATTGTGAAAATATCTTCATCTCCTCATCTTGAACAACTTTGCCTCAAGAATCACTAATGTCAATCAAACCGTTCATAATCATAATAAAAAAAAAAATATATACAAATATCATAATAAAAAAAAAACATCATAATAAAAAAGATTGCTTCTTAAAGCATTTGTTTATTTCCCAATACTGAAGCGAATTAAAAGATCATGCGTAATCCTGCTGCTCCCTCTAGTGGACAACAGTGGTATTATAGCTTACATTTTACAGTTGAAGTGTTTGAATGAATGAATGGGAATTTGTTTTTTTACTTATATCTCAGGAACCAAAAGGCGAAAAATTCTGAAACTCAGAGCATAGATAGTGCTTGAGGAGCCCTGTTGAATGAGACCATCAAAGTGTTTTTGGGCGATTGGGGCTGGGAGTTATGACTGTTATAAGGCATATCTGTTCGGGCTATTATCTCTGGAATGCCCAGGGCAAATAACACCACATTTGAATCGAAGCTAGCCAAGGACGCGCCCTTTCCAACGAGCTCTCACACAATGTTCGGGGTGGTCTGGGTCGGGAGTAATGGCCGTTCAAAATCGGGGGTCCCGCGGATTCGCGATGCGCGGGGGGCGCGCTCCCGAGGCCCGCGACGACACGTTTCGATCAAGAGCCCGGAGAGGTCCTCACCATCAAAATTTGAGCGCGCAACGACTTTCCGTTTTCGAGTTATGAATGAATTTGTATTCGGGGGCGTGGCTTAAATGCCGTTATACTTTCGTTTCATTTCATTCATTTACTTTCGTCCATTTCCATATCTCAGTGTAACACAATTGTCAATAGTAATACTCAATAGATGAGTTTTGACAAAATGTGATTGTAAATGTTAAAATAATGATTTTATAAAGTCTAAATATGAATTATATAGCAATATTAGGGAGTAGTATGATGAAATGACAGCAGGGGGCAGTACAATACCACTTATTGGCTTAATATGCCATGTTATATATTTTTTTACATTTTTAACTGTTATAGAGGCAAATTTTGTCCGATCTGTCTGAAATTTTTCATACTTCTTAAGAGTCACATGTTCTGACTTGTTTTTATTAAAGAGATATAGGCTTTTGGAGACACTTGGTCAAGGCTACATATTGAAGTGACACTATTATAGCCATCCAAATGAAGAAGTTATACTTTTTCTGATAATTATTGATCTAGAGAGTCCAGAGAATTGCACTGCACTGGTTTTGAACATTATTATATGAACATTATATGATTATAGATGGAAAATACCATTTACAGCCAATACGGGCAATTTACCATATAATATATGATTTTAAAGCGTTTTAACAGTTATAGCGCCACCTATTGTCCGATCTCCATGAAATGTTGCATGCTTGTTAAGGATGTTATTTCACATATGCTCACCAATTTTTGTGAAGTTCTGAATTTTTATTTAGGATTTATAGACTTTTTAGTGTATTTTGCCACGCCCATTTTATAAATGACCCTATTACAGCCATTCAAATGCAAAAGTTCAACTTTTTTTCGATAATTATTGATCTAGAGAGTCCAAAGAATTGTCCTAGACTGGTTTGGTTCCGATCGGGCGAAAAACCAGGGACTAGTTCGCAAAAGTAGGTTTTTAACATGTTCGCGAATATTTAATGAACGGTTTGATTGACAGCAATGGTTCTAGAGGCAAAGTTGTTCAGCATAAGCAGATCTATCAAATGATATGCATTTTGTGATGATAAGTGTAACACCACGTGATTACAGAGCCATAAAACTCATTAGCGCCAACTAGTGGCCGATTTCTTTCAAAATTCTTACAGACCTCTAGGGCCATGAGCCGAACATGCCCATTGAGTTTCGTTCCGATCGGCCTCCGTTAACCTTGTCTAATAGGTGCTCAAACTTCATTGGCCGATGGCGGCCATGTTTTTTGAGATACGCCAATGTCCTCATACACATACATGGCACCTTGGACCAAGACACTGCATACCAATTTTCAAGTCAATCGGACTAACGGTCAGGTGGTTATAGCCTGTTTTATGTTTTTTTCATTTTATAGCGCCACCATGAGGCCAATCGTCGCGATTTTTTTACTGTGACCCCAGATTGAACTCATACACATGTGTACCAAGTTTGGTGAAGATACCTCATTTACATCGGGAGTTATAGCCATTTTAGTAAAATAGGCCCCTCCCACAACGTACGTTTTGGCGCCCCTTAGCGACCGTGAATCGAAATTTCCACTTTTTTTCGATAATTATTGATAAACAGACTCCAGAGAACATTTCTGCACTGGTTTGGTTCCAATCGGGCAAAAAACCAGGGACTAGTTCGCAAAAGTAGGTTTTTGACAAAATTCAAAATGGCGGAAAATCTATCATGGCGGAAATGAAATCGGAGATATACGTTTTGTTCGTCAGGCATCCAGCTTTCCAAGGATATAAGACACTTGAGTCTACGACATACGGTCTAGGAGTTATGAACAGTTTCGCGCTTTTGGTTGCTATAGCGCCACCTATGGGCCAATCGGGGTCATAATCTCTGAACCTTTCCTCGATTTTTGTACTACCATCTGTCAAAGTTTCAAAGTTCCAGCTCTTACGGTTTGGGCTGCACGATGCGTTTTACGGCGGAATAATAATAATAATTAAAGCTGCAAGCAGCATTTATCGGGGTTCAAGCAGTTAAGGTCTTTAAGGCATTTAAGCACAAAAGCATCAAAAGTTATTAAGATTTATTTAATAAGCATGTAACCACTGACATAATAGATGGAAAAGACCATTCACAGCCAATACAGGCAATTTACCATGTGATATATATGGTTTTAAAGCTTTTTAACAGTTATAGCGCCACCTATGGTCCGATCTCCATAGAATTGTTTACTGTGACCTCAAATTGAACCCATACACATGTGTACTGAGTTTGGTGAAGATATCTCATTTACTTCTTGAGTTATAGCCATTTTAGTAAAATAGGCTCCTCCCACAACAATTTAGCATATTCTAGTATTATTTACTATGATTCTAGCATGATTTGCCATATTCTAGCATAATTTACCATGATATACTACATTCTAGTATGATTTACCATTGTTTACTGTGATTCTAGCATGGATTACCATAGTTTATCATGATTTATCATAGTTTACCATGATTTATCATAGTTTACCATGATTTACCCTGTTCTAGCATAGTTTACCATGATTTACCATGTTCTAGCATGATTTACCATGATATACCACATTCTAACATGATTTACCATAGTTTATTATGATTTATCATGGCTTACCATGATTTACCCTGTTCTAGCATGATGTACCATGATATACCATGTTCTAGAATGATGTACCAGGATTGTAGTATGATTTACCTTGATACACCACATTCTAGTATTATTTATTATGATTTACCATGTTTTTAGTGTGATTTACCATGATTTACCACATTGCTAGCAATTATGTGAAGTATCAGTAAAAATGAAGTGATAAACTCTGACAAAATATGATTGTGCTACAATAGTAATTGTTATATAAGTGATTTTTAGTGTTTTATTGTTATATAAGTGATTTTTAGTGTCTAATGAATGCAAAAGCATATATGAGTAGACTTCATTAATAAGTAGAATGGCCAGCAGAGGGCAGTAGAAGACCACTTATTGGCTCACTTTCACTTTAAACTTCTTGATTTTCACCATTTTTCTGCACTAAAGCAAACCAGTTTTTCCATTTTAACTCCATAATGCATGTTTACACACACACACACACACACACACACACACACAGACACACACACACACACACACACACACACACACACACACACACACACAAAGACAAATGTTGTTGTTGTTTTTTCAATGCTATTGGGATATGTCATTATGAAAATATATTTGAATGGTCTATAAACATTTCACAAAGTATTTGCAAGCTATTAATCAGATGATTCAGAATTTATTCAGAAACCTAAGACTACACACACACATTATGTTGTAGATGCAGACATTTGAAATGTATGATGTGATCAAACTGTCAATACTAATACTTTAACAGATGGATTTTGACTAAATGTAATTGTAAATGTTAAAATAGTGATTTTATAAAGTCTAAATATAAATTATAGAACAATATGACAAAATGACTATTTTAAACAGCAGGGGGCAGTAAAATACCACTTATTGGCTTAACATGCCATTATAATCATATCATTTTCACCTTTTTAACTGTTATAGAGGCAAATTTTGTCTGATCTGTCTGAAAATTTTCATGCATGTTCAGAGTGATATTTCACATGTTCTGACTTGTTTTTAAGAAGGTCTGAGTCATTCATTAAAGAGATATAGGCTTTCGGGGACACTTGGTAAAGGCTACATTTTGAAGTGACCCTATTATAGCTATCCAAATGAAGTAGTTCAACTTTTTCTGACAATTATTGATCTAGTGAGTCCAGAGAATTGTATTGCACTAGTTTTGAACATTATGATATGAAAATTATATGATCAGAGATGGAAAAGACCATTTACAGTCAATACAGGCAGTTTACCATAGGAAATATATGGTTTTAAAGATTTTTAACAGTTATAGCGCCACCTATCGTCCGATCTCCATGAAATTTTGCATGCTTGTTAATGATGTTATGTCACATAAGTTCACCAATTTTTGTGAAGTTCTGGGTTTTTATTTAGGATTTATAGGCTTTTTAATGTATTTTTCCATGCCCATTTTATAAATGATCCTATTACAGCCATCCAAATGCAAAAGTTCAACTTTTTTTTGATAATTATTGATCTAGAGAGTCCAGAGAATTGTCCTAGACTGGTCTGGTTCCGATCGGGCAAAAAACCTAGGACTAGTTCGCAAAAGTAGGTTTTAGACATATTCATGAATATTTAATGAACGGTTTGATTGACAGAAATGGTTCTTGAGGCAAAGTTGTTCAGCATGAGCAGATATATCAAATGATATGCTTTTTGTGACGATAAGTGTAACACCACGTGATTACAGAGCCAAAAAACTCGTTAGCGCCAACTAGTGGCCGATTTCTTTCAAAATTCTTACAGACCTCTAGGGCCATGAGTCGAACATGCCCATCAAGTTTCGTTCCGATCGGCCTCCGTTAACCTTGTCTAATAGGTGCTCAACTTCATTGGCCAATGGCGGCCATGTTTTTTGAGATACGCCAATGTCCTCATAGACATACATGGCACCTTGGACCAAGACACTGCATACCAATTTTCAAGTCAATCGGACTAACGGTCAGGTGGTTATAGCCCTTTTCATGTTTTTTTCATGTTATAGCGCCACCTAGTGTTCAATCGTCGCGATTTTTTTACTGTGACCCCAGAATGAACCCATACACATCTGTACCGAGTTTGGTGAAGCTATCTTATTTACTTTTTAAGTTATAGCCATTTTAGTAAAATAGGCTCCTCCCACAACGATTATTTTGCGCCCCCTAGCGTCCATGAATCGAAATTTCAACATTTTTTCGATAATTATTGATCTTCAGACTCCAGAGAACATTTCTGCACTGGTTTGGCTCCGATCGGGCAAAAAACCAGGGACTAGTTCGCAAAAGTAGATTTTCGACAAAATTCAAAATGGCGGAAAATCTATCATGACGGAAATGAAATCGGAGATATACGTTTTGTTCGTCAGGCGTCCAGCTTTCCAATGATATAAGACACTTGAGTCTGCGACATACGGTCTAGGAGTTATGAGCAGTTTCGCGCTTTTGGTTGCTATAGCGCCACCTATGGGCCAATCGGGGTCATAATCTCTGAACCTCTCCTCGATTTTTGTACTACCATCTGGCAAAGTTTCAATGCTCTAGCCCTTACGGTTTGGGCTGCACGATGCGTTTTACGGCAGAAGAATAATAATAATAATAATAATTAAAGCTGCAAGCAGCATTTATCGGGGTTCAAGCAGTTAAGGCCTTTAACCCTTAATCGCTGTTAAAAAAGGACAACATTTAAGCTGTTTGGGGTCATTTTGACCCCAAACTTTTAAAGAGCAATTGCATAAGGAAATATACATTTTTTATATGGAAAACTATATATCATTTTTTTTATTTACTTCTCAACTATACATTTATGCTGTGTTTTTGTGGAAATTTTGAAGTTTTTTACCTATTTACTGCACAATTACATAACTAGGCCATAAATTGGCTCATGAAAAATGATTTTTTAAAGAAAAAATCACTTAAATGATGATCTTAATTAAATCTAAATAGTTTTTGGACATTGCTCTATGTGTTAGAGATAGAATACTGACATCTGCTAGTTTGTGGTAAAACTTTAGAAATTATAATTAAAGAAAGAAAGTGCAATGACCACATATATCCAATAGAGGGCCATAGAGACTCATTCATTTTCACTTTATTGTTTGTGATGCTTCAACTTCTCACAACTTTGATATATATATTTTGTGAATATTTATTTAAACATTTTGAAATACATAAAAAAATCTGTATTTTTGTCAGAGTTAGAATTTGTTGTTGTTTTCTGATATATTTTGAATTATCTGCTTTTGCAAATTATTATACATACATTTGCAGAACCATTACAAGTCACCACTATGACATGACTGTGGTGTGTGTGTGTGTGTGTGTGTGTGTGTGTGTGTGTGTGTGTGTGTGTGTGTGTGTGTGTGTGTGTGTGTGTGTGTGTGTGTGTGTGTGTGTGTGTGTGTGTGTGTGTGTGTGTGTGTGAACAAGCTTGTTCCATGTTGCATATGTGACATTTTTCAGATTTATGCCAGTTTAGTTGATTTTATTTGCCAATTTCTATAAAAATGCTCTCTGTTGCAGTGACATAGATGTGTGTGTTTGTGTGTGTGTGTGTGTGTGTGTGTATGAGATAGAAAGTTCGTTCCACTTTGGGTTTATGCTCTAGGACCAGACCTTGATTTAAATGTAATTTTTTTTTAGATTTATGCCAGTTTTGTTTATTTTATTTGCCAATTTCTATAAAAATGCTCTCTGTTGCAGGGACATACACGTGTGTGTTTGTGTGTGTTTGTGTGTGTGTGTGTGTGTGTGTGTGTGTGTGTGTGTGTGTATGAGATAGAAAGTTTGTTCCACTTTGGGTTTATGCTCTAGGACCAGACCTTGATTTAAATGTAATTTTTTTTTTAGATTTATGCCAGTTTTATTTATTTTATTTGCCAATTTCTATAAAAATGCTCTCTGTTGCAGTGACATACATGTGTGTTTGTGTGTGTGTGTGTATGAGATAGAAAGTTCGTTCCACTTTGGGTTTATGCGCTAGGACCAGACCTTGATTTAAATGTAAATTTTTTTAGATTTATGCCAGTTTTGTTTATTTTATTTACCAATTTCTGTAAAAATGCTCTCTGTTGCAAACACATACATTTGTGTGTTTGTTTATGTGTTTGTGTGTGTCTGTGTGTGTGTGTGTATGAGATAGAAAGTTCGTTCTACTTTTTATTTATGCTCTAGGACCAGACCTTGGTTTATATGTATAAATTTTCAGATTTATAATGGATTTAATTTTATTTTTTTGACAAACAAAATAAAAAAAAGTCATTTTTTTCATTTTCCCATTCATTTTCAATGTGGGGTCATTTTGACCCCAAACAGCTTAAACGGTAAATTTTTTTTTACACACCTTTAGAACAACCAAATCAAGCCCAGTTTTTTTGTGCATGTTTAGATAGGTTATTTAGGAAAAGTCCCAGAGTTTCATGCCTCTGATATGAAGGTAACATTTTTAAAAAATGAAAGAAAAGTCCAGTGGGGTCATAATGACCCCAAACAGCGATTAAGGGTTAAGGCATTTAAGCACAAAAGCATCAAAAGTTATTAAGATTTATTTAGCAAGCATGTAACCACTGACATAATAGATGGAAAAGACCATTTACAGCCAATACAGGCAATTTGCCATGGGATATATATGGTTTTAAAGCTTTTTAACAGTTATAGCGCCACCTATGCTCCGATCTCCATAGAATTGTTTACTGTGACCTCAAATTGAACCCATACACATGTGTACTGAGTTTGGTGAAGATATCTCATTTACTTCTTGAGTTATAGCCATTTGAGTAAAATAGGCTCCTCCCACAACGATTTGCCACATTCTAGAATTATTTAATATGATTCTAGCATGATTTACTATCATATACCATGTTCCAGAATGATTTATTAGGATTCTAGCATGATTTACCTTGATACACCTCATTTCAGTATTATTTACTATGATTTACAATGTTTCTAGCATGATTAACCACATTACTAGCAAATATGTGAAGTGTCAGTGCAAATGAGGTGATGAACACTGACAAAATATTATTGTGTTATAATAGTTAGTTATATACGTGATTTTTAGTGTGTGTCCAAGTATGAATGCAAAAGCACATGTAAAATATTTCATTATTAAGTAGAATGGCCAGCAGAGGGCAGTAGAAGACCACTTATTGGCTCACTTTCACTTTAAACCAGTTTTCTGCACTAAAGCAAACCAGTTTTTCCATGTTAACTCAATGCATGCTTACACACACACACACACACACACACACACACACACACACACACACACACACACACAAACACACAAACACACACACACACACACACACACACACACATACACACGCAGCATAGTTAACCATGATTTACCATGATATACCACGTTCTAGTATTATTTACCAGGAGATAAACGACAATCTAGGATTATTTACTTTGATTTACCATGTTTCTAGCCTGATTTATCACATTACTAGCAATTATTTGAAGTGTCAGTGCAAATAAAGTGGTTAACACTGACAAAATATGATTGTGTTATAATAGTTATTGCTATATAAGTGATTTTTTTAGTGTGTATTCAAGTATGAATGCAAGCACATGTTGAAATATTTCATTAATAAGTAGAATGGCCAGCAGAGGGCAATAGAAGACCACTTATTGGCTCACTTTCACTTTAAACCAGTTTTCTGCACTAAAGCAAACCAGTTTATCCATGTTAACTCAATGCATGCTTACACACACACACACACACACACACACACACACACACACACACACACACACACACACACACACACACACAGCATAGTTAACCATGATTTACCATGATTTACCACATTACTAGCAATTATTTGAAGTGTCAGTGCAAATAAAGTGATTAACACTGACAAAATATGATTATGTTATAATAGTTATTGCTATATAAGTGATTTTTAGTGTGTATTCAAGTATAAATGCAAGCACATGTGGAAAAATTTAATTAAGTAGAATGGCCAGCAGAGGGCAGTAGAAGACCACTTATTGGCTCACTTTCACTTTAAACCTCATGATTTTGACCAGTTTTCTGCACTAAAGCAAACCAGTGTTTCCATGTTAACTCAATAATGCATACTTGCTACATATGCTACACACAATAATGCTACACACACACACACACACACACACACACACACACACACACACAAATGTTTCAGTGATATTGGTGTCACATTCACCTTCATCACATTCACCTTCTGTCTTCATCACATTCACCATCTGTCGTCATCACCTGCACCTGCTCCTCATCACCCTCCTCATCATCACCTGCTCCTCATCATCATAACCGTCACCTGTTGTCCTTGTCTTGATCTGTGTATTTAAGTTCCCCTCTCATCCATTATCATTGTCGGTTATTGTTTGTTCACTAGCACTCTGTTATGTTTGTTTTCATGTTGGAAAATAAAACCTTTGTTATATTTGTACCACACACACACACACACACACACACACACACACACACACACACACACACACACACACACACACACACACACACACACACACCATCATTTATCATGATTTACCATGGCTGATACCAATACCAATATGAGAAAATGACTATTTTAAACAGCAGGGGGCAGTAAAATACCACTTATTGGCTTAACATGCCATTAATTCATATCATTTTCACCTTTTTAACTGTTATAGAGGCAAATTTTGTCCGATCTGTCTGAAAATGTTCATGCTTGTTCAGGGTGATATTTCACACGTTCTGACTTGTTTTTAAGAAGGTCTGAGCATTGATTAAAGAGATATAGGCTTTCGGGGACACTTGGTAAAGGCCAGATTTTGAAGTGAACCTATTATAGCTATCCAAATGAAGTAGTTCAACTTTTTCTGACAATTATTGATCTAGTGAGTCCAGAGAATTGTATTGCACTAGTTTTGAACATTATGATATGAAAATTATATGATCAGAGATGGAAAAGACCATTTACAGCCAATACAGGCAGTTTACCATAGGAAATATATGATTTTAAAGCTTTTTAACAGTTATAGCGCCACCTATCGTCCGATCTCCATAGAATTTTTCATGCTTGTTAATGATGTTATGTCACATATGCTGACCAATTTTTGTGAAGTTCTGAGTTTTTATTTAGGATTTATAGGCTTTTTAATGTATTTTGACACGCCCATTTTATAAATTACCCTATTACAGCCATCCACATGCAAAAGTTCAACTTTTTTTTGATAATTATTGATCTAGAGAGTCCAGAGAATTGTCCTAGACTGGTCTGGTTCCGATCGGGCAAAAAACCTAGGACTAGTTCGCAAAAGTAGGTTTTTAACATATTAATGAATAATTAATGAACAGTTTGATTGACAGCAATGGTTCTTGAGGCAAAGTTGTTCAGGATGAGGAGATCTATCAAATGATATGCATATTGTGTGGATATTTGTAACACCACGTGATTACAGAGCCGTAAAACTCGTTAGCGCCAACTAGTGGCCGATTTCTTTCAAAATTCTTACAGACCTTTAGGGCCATGAGCCGAACATGCCCATTGAGTTTCGTTCCGATCGGCCTCCGTTAACCTTGTCTAATAGGTGCTCAAACTTCGTTGGCCAATGGCGGCCATGTTTTTTGAGATACGCCAATGTCCTCATAGACATACATGGCACCTTAGACCAAGACACTGCATACCAATTTTCAAGTCAATCGGACTAACGGTCAGGTGGTTATAGCCTGTTTTAAGTTTTTTTCATTTTATAGCGCCACCATGTGGCCAATCGTCGCGATTTTTTTACTGTGACCCCAGAGTAAGCTCATACACATGTGTACCAAGTTTGGTGAAGATACCTCATTTACATCGGGAGTTATAGCCATTTTAGTAAAATAGGCCCCTCCCACAACGTACGTTTTGGCGCCCCTTAGCGACCGTGAATCGAAATTTCCACTTTTTTTCGATAATTATTGATAATCAGTCTCCAGAGAACATTTCTGCACTAGTTTGGTTCCAATCGGGCAAAAAACCAGGGACTAGTTCGCAAAAGTAGATTTTTGACAAAATTCAAAATGGCGGAAAATCTATCATGGCGGAAATGAAATCGGAGATATACGTTTTGTTTGTCAGGCGTCCAGCTTTCCAATGATATAAGACACTTGAGTCTACGACATACGGTGTAGGAGTTATGAGCAGTTTCGCGCTTTTGGTTGTTATAGCGCCACCTATGGGCCAATCGGGGTCATAATCTCTGAACCTTTCCTCGATTTTTGTACTACCATCTGTCAAAGTTTCAAAGTTCCAGCTCTTACGGTTTGGGCTGCACGATGCGTTTTACGGCGGAATAATAATAATAACAAGCAGCATTTATCGGGGTTCAAGCATTTAAGGCCTTTAGGCACATAAGCATTTAAGACATTAAGATTTATTTAGAAAGCTTTTAACCACTGAAATAATAGATGGAAAAGTCCATTTACAGCCAATACAGGCAATTTACCATAGGAAATATGTGTTTTTTAAAGCTTTTTAACAGTTATAGCACCATCTATAGTCCGATCTCCATGAAATTTTGCATGCTTGTTAATGATGTTATGGCACATAAGCTCACCAATTTTCGTGAAGTTCTGAGTTTTCGTTTAGGATTTATAGGCTTTTGAGTGCATTTTGCCACGCCCATTTTCTTTATGACCCAATATACCCATGCGAAAAATGCAAAAGTTCAACTTTTTTTTGATAATTATTGATCTTGAGAGTCCATAGAATTGTCCTAGACTCGTTTGGTTCTGATCGGGCGAAAAACCTAGGACTAGTTCGCAAAAGTAGGTTTTTAACATAATTACGAATATTTAATGAACGGTTTGATTGACAGCAATGGTTCTTGAGGCAAAGTTGTTCAACAAGAGGAGATCTATCAAATGGTATGCATTTTGTGACAATAAGTGTAACACCACGTGATTACAGAGCCATAAAACTCGTTAGCGCCAACTAGTGGCCGATTTCTTTTAAAATTCTTACAGACCTCTAGGGCCATGAGTCGAACATGCCCACCGAGTTTCGTTCCGATAGGCCTCCGTTAACCTTGTCTAATAGGTGCTCAAACTTCATTGGCCGATGGCGGCCATGTTTTTTGAGATACACCAATGTCCTCATAGACATACATGGCACCTTGGACCAAGACACTGCATACCAATTTTCAAGTCAATCGGACTAACGGTCAGGTGGTTATAGCCTGTTTTATGTTTTTTTCATGTTATAGCGCCACCATGTGACCAATCGCCGCGATTTTTTTACCGTGACCTCATATTGACGTCTTACACATGTGTACCAGGTTTGGTTAAAATACCTCTTTTACTTCTGGAGTTATAGCCATTTTAGTAAAATAGGCTCCTCCCACAACGTTAATTTTGCACCCCCTAGCGACCGTGAATCGAAATTTCAACTTTTTTTTGATAATTATTGATATTCAGACTCCAGAGAACAATTCTGCACTGGTTTGGTTCCGATCGGGCAAAAAACCAGGGACTAGTTCGCAAAAGTAGATTTTCGACAAAATTCAAAATGGCGGAAAATCTATCATGGCGGAAATAAAATCGGAGATATACGTTTTGTTCGTCAGGCGTCCAGCTTTCCAATGATATAAGACACTTGAGTCTATGACTTACGGTCTAGGAGTTATGAGCAGTTTCGCGCTTTTGGTTGCTATAGCGCCACCTATGGGCCAATCGGGGTCATAATTTGATAACCTCTCCTCGATTTTTGTACTACCATATGGCAAAGTTTCAAAGCTCTAGCCCTTACGGTTTGGGCTGCACGATGCGTTTTACGGCAGAATAATAATAATAATAATAATTAAAGCTGCAAGCAGCATTTATCGGGGTTCAAGCATTTAAGGCCTTTAAGCACATAAGCATTTAAGACATTAAGATTTATTTAGAAAGCTTTTAACCACTGAAATAATAGATGGAAAAGTCCATTTACAGCCAATACAGGCAATTTACCATAGGAAATATGTGTTTTTTAAAGCTTTTTAACAGTTATAGCACCATCTATAGTCCGATCTCCATGAAATTTTGCATGCTTGTTAATGATGTTATGGCACATAAGCTCACCAATTTTCGTGAAGTTCTGAGTTTTCGTTTAGGATTTATAGGCTTTTGAGTGCATTTTGCCACGCCCATTTTCTTTATGACCCAATATACCCATGCGAAAAATGCAAAAGTTCAACTTTTTTTTGATAATTATTGATCTTGAGAGTCCATAGAATTGTCCTAGACTCGTTTGGTTCTGATCGGGCGAAAAACCTAGGACTAGTTCGCAAAAGTAGGTTTTTAACATAATTACGAATATTTAATGAACGGTTTGATTGACAGCAATGGTTCTTGAGGCAAAGTTGTTCAACAAGAGGAGATCTATCAAATGGTATGCATTTTGTGACAATAAGTGTAACACCACGTGATTACAGAGCCATAAAACTCGTTAGCGCCAACTAGTGGCCGATTTCTTTTAAAATTCTTACAGACCTCTAGGGCCATGAGTCGAACATGCCCACCGAGTTTCGTTCCGATAGGCCTCCGTTAACCTTGTCTAATAGGTGCTCAAACTTCATTGGCCGATGGCGGCCATGTTTTTTGAGATACACCAATGTCCTCATAGACATACATGGCACCTTGGACCAAGACACTGCATACCAATTTTCAAGTCAATCGGACTAACGGTCAGGTGGTTATAGCCTGTTTTATGTTTTTTTCATGTTATAGCGCCACCATGTGGCCAATCGCCGCGATTTTTTTACCGTGACCTCATATTGACATCTTACACATGTGTACCAGGTTTGGTTAAAATACCTCTTTTACTTCTGGAGTTATAGCCATTTTAGTAAAATAGGCTCCTCCCACAATGTTAATTTTGCACCCCCTAGCGACCGTGAATCGAAATTTCAACTTTTTTTTGATAATTATTGATATTCAGACTCCAGAGAACAATTCTGCACTGGTTTGGTTCCGATCGGGCAAAAAACCAGGGACTAGTTCGCAAAAGTAGATTTTCGACAAAATTCAAAATGGCGAAAAATCTATCATGGCGGAAATAAAATCGGAGATATACGTTTTGTTCGTCAGGCGTCCAGCTTTCCAATGATATAAGACACTTGAGTCTATGACTTACGGTCTAGGAGTTATGAGCAGTTTCGCGCTTTTGGTTGCTATAGCGCCACCTATGGGCCAATCGGGGTCATAATTTGATAACCTCTCCTCGATTTTTGTACTACCATATGGCAAAGTTTCAAAGCTCTAGCCCTTACGGTTTGGGCTGCACGATGCGTTTTACGGCAGAATAATAATAATAATAATAATAATAAAAATCAGCACAATTACAATAGGGTTTCAGCACTTCGTGCTTGAACCCCTAATAATAAAAATCAGCACAATTACAATAGGGTTTCAGCACTTCGTGCTTGAACCCCTAATTAAAGCTGCAAGCAGCATTTATCGGGGTTCAAGCAGTTAAGGCCTTTAAGGCATTTAAGCACAAAAGCATCAAAAGTTATTAAGATTTATTTAGCAAGCATGTAACCACTGACATAATAGATGGAAAAGACCATTTACAGCCAATACAGGCAATTTGCCATGGGATATATATGGTTTTAAAGCTTTTTAACAGTTATAGCGCCACCTATGGTCCGATCTCCATAAAATTGTTTACTGTGACCTCAAATTGAACCCATACACATGTGTACTGAGTTTGGTGAAGATATCTCATTTACTTCTTGAGTTATAGCCATTTGAGTAAAATAGGCTCCTCCCACGACGATTTGCCACATTCTAGAATTATTTAATATGATTCTAGCATGATTTACTATCATATACCATGTTCCAGAATGATTTATTAGGATTCTAGCATGATTTACCTTGATACACCTCATTTCAGTATTATTTACTATGATTTACAATGTTTCTAGCATGATTAACCACATTACTAGCAATTATGTGAAGTGTCAGTGCAAATGAGGTGATGAACACTGACAAAATATTATTGTGTTATAATAGTTAGTTATATACGTGATTTTTAGTGTGTGTCCAAGTATGAATGCAAAAGCACATGTAAAATATTTCATTATTAAGTAGAATGGCCAGCAGAGGGCACTAGAAGACCACTTATTGGCTCACTTTCACTTTAAACCAGTTTTCTGCACTAAAGCAAACCAGTTTTTCCATGTTAACTCAATGCATGCTTACACACACACACACACACACACACACACACACACACACACACACACACACACACACACACACACATACACACACACACACACATACACACACAGCATAGTTAACCATGATTTACCATGATATACCACGTTCTAGTATTATTTACCAGGAGATAAACGACAATCTAGTATTATTTACTTTGATTTACCATGTTTCTAGCCTGATTTATCACATTACTAGCAATTATTTGAAGTGTCAGTGCAAATAAAGTGATTAACACTGACAAAATATGATTGTGTTATAATAGTTATTGCTATATAAGTGATTTTTTTAGTGTGTATTCAAGTATGAATGCAAGCACATGTTGAAATATTTCATTAATAAGTAGAATGGCCAGCAGAGGGCAGTAGAAGACCACTTATTGGCTCACTTTCACTTTAAACCAGTTTTCTGCACTAAAGCAAACCAGTTTATCCATGTTAACTCAATGCATGCTTACACACACACACACACACACACACACACACACACACACACACACACACACACACACACACACACAGCATAGTTAACCATGATTTACCATGATTTACCACATTACTAGCAATTATTTGAAGTGTCAGTGCAAATAAAGTGATTAACACTGACAAAATATGATTGTGTTATAATAGTTATTGCTATATAAGTGATTTTTAGTGTGTATTCAAGTATAAATGCAAGCCCATGTGGAAAAAATTAATTAATAAGTAGAATGGCCAGCAGAGGGCAGTAGAAGACCACTTATTGGCTCACTTTCACTTTAAACCTCATGATTTTGACCAGTTTTCTGCACTAAAGCAAACCAGTGTTTCCATGTTAACTCAATAATGCATACTTGCTACATATGCTACACACAATAATGCTACACACACACACACACACACACACACACACACACACACACACACACACACACACACACACAAATGTTTCAGTGATATTGGTGTCACATTCACCTTCATCACATTCACCTTCTGTCTTCATCACATTCACCATCTGTCGTCATCACCTGCACCTGCTCCTCATCACCCTCCTCATCATCACCTGCTCCTCATCATCATAACCGTCACCTGTTGTCCTTGTCTTGATCTGTGTATTTAAGTTCCCCTCTCATCCATTATCATTGTCGGTTATTGTTTGTGCACTAGCACTCTGTTATGTTTGTTTTCATGTTGGAAAATAAAACCTTTGTTATATTTGTACCACACACACACACACACACACACACACACACACACACACACACACACACACACACACACACACACACACACACACACACACACACCATCATTTATCATGATTTACCATGGCTGATACCAATACCAATATGAGAAAATGACTATTTTAAACAGCAGGGGGCAGTAAAATACCACTTATTGGCTTAACATGCCATTAAATCATATCATTTTCACCTTTTTAACTGTTATAGAGGCAAATTTTGTCCGATCTGTCTGAAAATTTTCATGCTTGTTCAGGGTGATATTTCACACGTTCTGACTTGTTTTTAAGAAGGTCTGAGCATTGATTAAAGAGATATAGGCTTTCGGGGACACTTGGTAAAGGCCAGATTTTGAAGTGAACCTATTATAGCTATCCAAATGAAGTAGTTCAACTTTTTCTGACAATTATTGATCTAGTGAGTCCAGAGAATTGTATTGCACTAGTTTTGAACATTATGATATGAAAATTATATGATCAGACATGGAAAAGACCATTTACAGCCAATACAGGCAGTTTACCATAGGAAATATATGGTTTTAAAGCTTTTTAACAGTTATAGCGCCAACTATTGTCCAATCTCCATAAAATTTTGCAAGCTTGTTTGTGATGTTATGACACATATGCTCACCAATTTTTGTGAAGTTCTGAGTTTTCATTTAGGATTTATAGGCTTTTGAGTGTATTTTGCCACACCCATTTTATAAATGACCCTATTACAGCCATACAAATACAAAAGTTCAACTTTTTTTTGATAATTATTGATCTAGAGAGTCCATAGAATTGTCCTAGACTGGTCTGGTTCCGATCGGGCAAAAAACCAGGGACTAGTTCGCAAAAGTAGGTTTTTAACATATTCATGAATATTTAATGAACGGTTTGATTGACAGCAATGGTTCTAGAGGCAAAGTTGTTCAGCATGAGCAGATCTATCAAATGATATGCATTTTGTGACAATATATCTAACACCACGTGATTACAGAGCCATAAAACTCGTTAGCGCCAACTAGTGGCCGATTTCTTTCAAAATTCTTACAGACCTCTAGGGCCATGAGTCGAACATGCCCACCGAGTTTCGTTCCGATCGGCCTCCGTTAACCTTGTCTAATAGGTGCTCAACTTCATTGGCCAATGGCGGCCATGTTTTTTGAGATACACCAATGTCCTCATAGACATACATGGCACCTTGGACCAAGACACTGCATACCAATTTTCAAGTCAATCGGACTAACGGTCAGGTGGTTATAGCCTGTTTTATGTTTTTTTCATGTTATAGCGCCACCATGTGGCCAATCGCCGCGATTTTTTTACCGTGTCCTCAGATTGACATCTTACATATGTGTACCAAGTTTGGTGAAAATACCTCATTTACTTCTGGAGTTATAGCCATTTTAGTAAAATAGGCTCCGCCCACAACGTTAATTTTGCGCCCCCTAGCGACCCTGAATCGAAATTTCAACTTTTTTTCGATAATTATTGATCTTCAGTCTCCAGAGAACAATTCTGCACTGGTTTGGTTCCGATCGAGCAAAAAACCAGGGACTAGTTCGCAAAAGTAGGTTTTCGACAAAATTCAAAATGGCGGAAAATCTATCATGACGGAAATGAAATCGGAGATACACGTTTTGTTCGTCAGACGACCAGCTTTCCAATGATATAAGACACTTGTGTCTACGACATACGGTCCAGGAGTTATGACCACTTTCGCGCTTTTGGTTGTTATAGCGCCACCTATGGGCCAATCGAGGTCATAATTTGATAACCTCTCCTCGATTTTTGTACTACCATCTGGCAAAGTTTCAAAGCTCTAGCCCTTACGGTTTGGGCTGCACGATGCGTTTTACGGCAGAATAATAATAATAATTAAAGCTGCAAGCAGCATTTATCGGGGTTCAAGCATTTAAGGCCTTTAGGCACATAAGCATTTAAGACATTAAGATTTATTTAGAAAGCTTTTAACCACTGAAATAATAGATGGAAAAGTCCATTTACAGCCAATACAGGCAATTTACCATAGGAAATATGTGTTTTTTAAAGCTTTTTAACAGTTATAGCACCATCTATAGTCCGATCTCCATGAAATTTTGCATGCTTGTTAATGATGTTATGGCACATAAGCTCACCAATTTTCGTGAAGTTCTGAGTTTTCGTTTAGGATTTATAGGCTTTTGAGTGCATTTTGCCACGCCCATTTTCTTTATGACCCAATATACCCATGCGAAAAATGCAAAAGTTCAACTTTTTTTTGATAATTATTGATCTTGAGAGTCCATAGAATTGTCCTAGACTCGTTTGGTTCTGATCGGGCGAAAAACCTAGGACTAGTTCGCAAAAGTAGGTTTTTAACATAATTACGAATATTTAATGAACGGTTTGATTGACAGCAATGGTTCTTGAGGCAAAGTTGTTCAACAAGAGGAGATCTATCAAATGGTATGCATTTTGTGACAATAAGTGTAACACCACGTGATTACAGAGCCATAAAACTCGTTAGCGCCAACTAGTGGCCGATTTCTTTTAAAATTCTTACAGACCTCTAGGGCCATGAGTCGAACATGCCCACCGAGTTTCGTTCCGATAGGCCTCCGTTAACCTTGTCTAATAGGTGCTCAAACTTCATTGGCCGATGGCGGCCATGTTTTTTGAGATACACCAATGTCCTCATAGACATACATGGCACCTTGGACCAAGACACTGCATACCAATTTTCAAGTCAATCGGACTAACGGTCAGGTGGTTATAGCCTGTTTTATGTTTTTTTCATGTTATAGCGCCACCATGTGACCAATCGCCGCGATTTTTTTACCGTGACCTCATATTGACGTCTTACACATGTGTACCAGGTTTGGTTAAAATACCTCTTTTACTTCTGGAGTTATAGCCATTTTAGTAAAATAGGCTCCTCCCACAACGTTAATTTTGCACCCCCTAGCGACCGTGAATCGAAATTTCAACTTTTTTTTGATAATTATTGATATTCAGACTCCAGAGAACAATTCTGCACTGGTTTGGTTCCGATCGGGCAAAAAACCAGGGACTAGTTCGCAAAAGTAGATTTTCGACAAAATTCAAAATGGCGGAAAATCTATCATGGCGGAAATAAAATCGGAGATATACGTTTTGTTCGTCAGGCGTCCAGCTTTCCAATGATATAAGACACTTGAGTCTATGACTTACGGTCTAGGAGTTATGAGCAGTTTCGCGCTTTTGGTTGCTATAGCGCCACCTATGGGCCAATCGGGGTCATAATTTGATAACCTCTCCTCGATTTTTGTACTACCATATGGCAAAGTTTCAAAGCTCTAGCCCTTACGGTTTGGGCTGCACGATGCGTTTTACGGCAGAATAATAATAATAATAATAATAATAAAAATCAGCACAATTACAATAGGGTTTCAGCACTTCGTGCTTGAACCCCTAATAATAATAATAAAAATCAGCACAATTACAATAGGGTTTCAGCACTTCGTGCTTGAACCCCTAATTAAAGCTGCAAGCAGCATTTATCGGGGTTCAAGCAGTTAAGGCCTTTAAGGCATTTAAGCACAAAAGCATCAAAAGTTATTAAGATTTATTTAGCAAGCATGTAACCACTGACATAATAGATGGAAAAGACCATTTACAGCCAATACAGGCAATTTGCCATGGGATATATATGGTTTTAAAGCTTTTTAACAGTTATAGCGCCACCTATGGTCCGATCTCCATAAAATTGTTTACTGTGACCTCAAATTGAACCCATACACATGTGTACTGAGTTTGGTGAAGATATCTCATTTACTTCTTGAGTTATAGCCATTTGAGTAAAATAGGCTCCTCCCACAACGATTTGTCACATTCTAGAATTATTTAATATGATTCTAGCATGATTTACTATCATATACCATGTTCCAGAATGATTTATTAGGATTCTAGCATGATTTACCTTGATACACCTCATTTCAGTATTATTTACTATGATTTACAATGTTTCTAGCATGATTAACCACATTACTAGCAATTATGTGAAGTGTCAGTGCAAATGAGGTGATGAACACTGACAAAATATTATTGTGTTATAATAGTTAGTTATATACGTGATTTTTAGTGTGTGTCCAAGTATGAATGCAAAAGCACATGTAAAATATTTCATTATTAAGTAGAATGGCCAGCAGAGGGCACTAGAAGACCACTTATTGGCTCACTTTCACTTTAAACCAGTTTTCTGCACTAAAGCAAACCAGTTTTTCCAATGTTAACTCAATGCATGCTTACACACACACACACACACACACACACACACACACACACACACACACACACACACACACACACACACAGCATAGTTAACCATGATTTACCATGATATACCACGTTCTAGTATTATTTACCAGGAGATAAACGACAATCTAGTATTATTTACTTTGATTTACCATGTTTCTAGCCTGATTTATCACATTACTAGCAATTATTTGAAGTGTCAGTGCAAATAAAGTGATTAACACTGACAAAATATGATTGTTATAATAGTTATTGCTATATAAGTGATTGTTTTAGTGTGTATTCAAGTATGAATGCAAGCACATGTTGAAATATTTCATTAATAAGTAGAATGGCCAGCAGAGGGCAGTAGAAGACCACTTATTGGCTCACTTTCACTTTAAACCAGTTTTCTGCACTAAAGCAAACCAGTTTATCCATGTTAACTCAATGCATGCTTACACACACACACACACACACACACACACACACACACACACACACACACACACACACACACACACACACACACACACACAGCATAGTTAACCATGATTTACCATGATTTACCACATTACTAGCAATTATTTGAAGTGTCAGTGCAAATAAAGTGATTAACACTGACAAAATATGATTGTGTTATAATAGTTATTGCTATATAAGTGATTTTTAGTGTGTATTCAAGTATAAATGCAAGCACATGTGGAAAAATTTAATTAATAAGTAGAATGGCCAGCAGAGGGCAGTAGAAGACCACTTATTGGCTCACTTTCACTTTAAACCTCATGATTTTGACCAGTTTTCTGCACTAAAGCAAACCAGTGTTTCCATGTTAACTCAATAATGCATACTTGCTACATATGCTACACACAATAATGCTACACACACACACACACACACACACACACACACACACACACACACACACACACACACACACACACACACAAATGTTTCAGTGATATTGGTGTCACATTCACCTTCATCACATTCACCTTCTGTCTTCATCACATTCACCATCTGTCGTCATCACCTGCACCTGCTCCTCATCACCCTCCTCATCATCACCTGCTCCTCATCATCATAACCGTCACCTGTTGTCCTTGTCTTGATCTGTGTATTTAAGTTCCCCTCTCATCCATTATCATTGTCGGTTATTGTTTGTGCACTAGCACTCTGTTATGTTTGTTTTCATGTTGGAAAATAAAACCTTTGTTATATTTGTACCACACACACACACACACACACACCATAATTTATCATGATTTACCATGGCTGATACCAATACCAATATGAGAAAATGACTATTTTAAACAGCAGGGGGCAGTAAAATACCACTTATTGGCTTAACATGCCATTAATTCATATCATTTTCACCTTTTTAACTGTTATAGAGGCAAATTTTGTCCGATCTGTCTGAAAATTTTCATGCTTGTTCAGGGTGATATTTCACACGTTCTGACTTGTTTTTAAGAAGGTCTGAGCATTGATTAAAGAGATATAGGCTTTCGGGGACACTTGGTAAAGGCCAGATTTTGAAGTGAACCTATTATAGCTATCCAAATGAAGTAGTTCAACTTTTTCTGACAATTATTGATCTAGTGAGTCCAGAGAATTGTATTGCACTAGTTTTGAACATTATGATATGAAAATTATATGATCAGAGATGGAAAAGACCATTTACAGCCAATACAGGCAGTTTACCATAGGAAATATATGATTTTAAAGCTTTTTAACAGTTATAGCGCCACCTATCGTCCGATCTCCATAGAATTTTTCATGCTTGTTAATGATGTTATGTCACATATGCTGACCAATTTTTGTGAAGTTCTGAGTTTTTATTTAGGATTTATAGGCTTTTTAATGTATTTTGACACGCCCATTTTATAAATTACCCTATTACAGCCATCCAAATGCAAAAGTTCAACTTTTTTTTGATAATTATTGATCTAGAGAGTCCAGAGAATTGTCCTAGACTGGTCTTGTTCCGATCGGGCAAAAAACCTAGGACTAGTTCGCAAAAGTAGGTTTTTAACATATTAATGAATAATTAATGAACAGTTTGATTGACAGCAATGGTTCTTGAGGCAAAGTTGTTCAGGATGAGGAGATCTATCAAATGATATGCATATTGTGTGGATATTTGTAACACCACGTGATTACAGAGCCGTAAAACTCGTTAGCGCCAACTAGTGGCCGATTTCTTTCAAAATTCTTACAGACCTTTAGGGCCATGAGCCGAACATGCCCATTGAGTTTCGTTCCGATCGGCCTCCGTTAACCTTGTCTAATAGGTGCTCAAACTTCGTTGGCCAATGGCGGCCATGTTTTTTTAGATACGCCAATGTCCTCATAGACATACATGGCACCTTGGACCAAGACACTGCATACCAATTTTCAAGTCAATCGGACTAACGGTCAGGTGGTTATAGCCTGTTTTATGTTTTTTTCATTTTATAGCGCCACCATGAGGCCAATCGTCGCGATTTTTTTACTGTGACCCCAGAGTAAGCTCATACACATGTGTACCAAGTTTGGTGAAGATACCTCATTTACACCGGGAGTTATAGCCATTTTAGTAAAATAGGCCCCTCCCACAACGTACGTTTTGGCGCCCCTTAGCGACCGTGAATCGAAATTTCCACTTTTTTTCGATAATTATTGATATTCAGTCTCCAGAGAACATTTCTGCACTAGTTTGGTTCCAATCGGGCAAAAAACCAGGGACTAGTTCGCAAAAGTAGATTTTTGACAAAATTCAAAATGGCGGAAAATCTATCATGGCGGAAATGAAATCGGAGATATACGTTTTGTTCGTCAGGCGTCCAGCTTTCCAATGATATAAGACACTTGAGTCTACGACATACGGTCTAGGAGTTATGAGCAGTTTCGCGCTTTTGGTTGTTATAGCGCCACCTATGGGCCAATCGGGGTCATAATCTCTGAACCTTTCCTCGATTTTTGTACTACCATCTGTCAAAGTTTCAAAGTTCCAGCTCTTACGGTTTGGGCTGCACGATGCGTTTTACGGCGGAATAATAATAATAATAATAATAATTAAAGCTGCAAGCAGCGTTTATCGGGGTTCAAGCAATTAAGGCCTTTAAGGCCTTTAAGCATAAAAGCATCAAAAGTTATTAAGATTTATTTAGCAAGCATGTAACTACTGACATAATAGATGAAAAAGACCATTTACCATAGGAAATATATGGTTTTAAAGCTTTTAACAGTTATAGCGCCACCTTTGGTCCGATCTCCATAAAATTTGGCATGCTTGTTAATGATGTTATTTCACATATGTTCACCAATTTTTGTGAAGTTCTGAGTTTTTATTTATGATTTATAGGCTTTTTTATTTATTTTGCCCCGCCCATTTTATAAATGACCCTATTACAGCCATCCAAATGCAAAAGTTCAACTTTTTTTGATAATTATTGATCTAGAGAGTCCAGAGAATTGTCCTAGACTGGTTTGGTTCCGATCGGGCGAAAAACCAGGGACTAGTTCGCAAAAGTAGGTTTTTAACATATTCATGAATATTTAATTAACTGTTTGATTGACAGAAATGGTTCTTGAGGCAAAGTTGTTCAGCATGAGCAGATATATCAAATGATATGCTTTTTGTGACGATAAGTGTAACACCACGTGATTACAGAGCCAAAAAACTCGTTAGCGCCAACTAGTGGCCGATTTCTTTCAAAATTCTTACAGACCTCTAGGGCCATGAGTCGAACATGCCCATCGAGTTTCGTTCCGATCGGCCTCCGTTAACCTTGTCTAATAGGTGCTCAACTTCATTGGCCAATGGCGGCCATGTTTTTTGAGATACGCCAATGTCCTCATAGACATACATGGCACCTTGGACCAAGACACTGCATACCAATTTTCAAGTCAATCGGACTAATGGTCAGGTGGTTATAGCCCTTTTCATGTTTTTTTCATGTTATAGCGCCACCTAGTGTTCAATCGTCGCGATTTTTTTACTGTGACCCCAGAATGAACCCATACACATGTGTACCGAGTTTGGTGAAGCTATCTTATTTACTTTTTAAGTTATAGCCATTTTAGTAAAATAGGCTCCTCCCACAACGATTATTTTGCGCCCCCTAGCGTCCATGAATCGAAATTTCAACATTTTTTCGATAATTATTGATCTTCAGACTCCAGAGAACATTTCTGCACTGGTTTGGCTCCGATCGGGCAAAAAACCAGGGACTAGTTCGCAAAAGTAGATTTTCGACAAAATTCAAAATGGCGGAAAATCTATCATGACGGAAATGAAATCGGAGATATACGTTTTGTTCGTCAGGCGTCCAGCTTTCCAATGATATAAGACACTTGAGTCTGCGACATACGGTCTAGGAGTTATGAGCAGTTTCGCGCTTTTGGTTGCTATAGCGCCACCTATGGGCCAATCGGGGTCATAATCTCTGAACCTCTCCTCGATTTTTGTACTACCATCTGGCAAAGTTTCAATGCTCTAGCCCTTACGGTTTGGGCTGCACGATGCGTTTTACGGCAGAATAATAATAATAATAATAATAATAAAAATCAGTACAATTACAATAGGGTTTCAGCACTTCGTGCTTGAACCCCTAATAATAAAAATCAGCACAATTACAATAGGGTTTCAGCACTTCGTGCTTGAACCCCTAATAAAAATCAGCACAATTACAATAGGGTTTCAGCACTTCGTGCTTGAACCCCTAAAAATCAGCACAATTACAATAGGGTTTCAGCACTTCGTGCTTGAACCCCTAATAATAATAATAAAAATCAGCACAATTACAATAGGGTTTCAGCACTTCGTGCTTGAACCCCTAATAAAAATCAGCACAATTACAATAGGGTTTCAGCACTTCGTGCTTGAACCCCTAATTAAAGCTGCAAGCAGCATTTAGCGGGGTTCAAGCATTTAGGGTCTTTAAGCACATAAGGCAGTTTAGTGAGTTGTCTGAGTTTTCGTTTAGGATTTACAGGCTTTTGAGTGTTTTTTTGCCATACACCAGGGGTCGGCAAGTAACTTTGGCCGCGGGCCAACATTTTTTTTAGCCAGTAGATGGCGGGCCAGCTACACAGAGTAGGCCTATGGATACAAATTAAATACTCTTATATAGGCCTATAATTGCAGAATATGATGGGTCCGTCACCGTCCGTGGATCATTCATTCAATCGTTTTTTTTTTTTTTTCAAATTAAAACCAAAAATTAAAAGATGAAAAACGACTTGTTTTTCCATTATTTATTTCCTAAACTGAAATGAAAAAAAAAAAAATAAGGACGGGTTTTCTGATTTTCTGATTGTGCTCAGATCAAAAATAGAAAAAATGAATTACTGGATTAGACAAATTTAAATTTTGATTTTTAAGTTTTAATTTAACACCTTATGCATATATCAAGGAAACCATTTTAAACAGATCAAGTAGGCTACTATTGTGGTAACATATTACAGCCATTTTAATAAAGGTGTGAATAGCAATCATGCCTCATTCCGTACAGTCCGACTTTTGAACTTTATTCCTTTTTTATTATTATTATTTATTCGGGGACACACACATACACACCTAAGGTTTAAGGAGGTCTGCGTGGGACTGTTTTTTTTCGTCCCGCTCCCACAAGGTTCTAATCAGCAACCGCTTAAAATACACTCGGTGTTCACCCGCTTTATTTCCCGACCTGACGGGTCCACAAAATTTAGATCTCGTTTCCATAATCTCACATTCAAATGTCTCTAATGGAAAGAAGGAGATTGGAGTAGCCTATAATAATTATAAATGCTATACAAAAATTGTGTTCGTGTCAGTATAAATATTAGGCTATTTTAACATTGTACTGTCAGCAGAGAAAAAAAATGTCACAGAAAAAAAATATGAAATATAAATAACATGAATTAAATAGGACAAAGCCTATCACTCAAGTTTCTAAGCAACATAAACGAAAATCATATTGCCCTACTGACGAAATGAAGTAGGCTATTTTCTGTCGAACTATTTCAAACATCCTTGCAAAAAAAGAATGTTGTTGACTGACAATGGTTTCAGTACCAAACAGCTCCTCAGAGATAGGTGTACAGGCGGTCAGAATTAAGTGCGGATACGCTGTCAAAAGATGTCGGGACTCGGGAGTTGGCTATTGTCAGTCAGACCGCACGCTCCGTCCAAAGTACACCAGAGTTCTGACCGCTACCGTCTTTTGACGCGCGAATGGACACAAAGTGGTCAAGCGTATAACTAGACGCGGCAGGCGCGAATTTGACGCGCTATTCACGTCCGTTGTGAACGCACAGTTATACTTTAAAATGTAATCCTGCACCGCATGATTCCCTATGGGCGTTTCACACAGTATGCGGCGGTGAAATCGCCGCGCGACTACGGCTTTTCTCAAGTAGTGGAAGAGTTTTGTACAGCATTTAGGACTGCCAAAATAATCCGGCGGGCCAGAAAATATTGCTGACGGGCCAGTTTTGGCCCGCGGGCCGCCAGTTGCCGTTCCCTGCCATACACATTTTCTAAATGATCCTATTATGGCTACCCAATGGGTAAAGTTTAAGCTTTTTATATAATTATTGATCTAGAGCTTCCAGAGAATTGTACTGCACTGGTATATTTCCGATCGGGTGAAAAACATAGGACTAGTTTGCAAAAGTAGGTTTTTAACATAATCGCAAGTATTTAATGAACAAATTAATTGACAGCAGTAGTTTTTGAGGCAAAGTTGTTCAGTATGAGGAGATCTATCAAATGACACGCATCACGTGATTACAGAGCAGTAAAACCTGTTAGCGCCAACTAGTGGCTGATTTCTTTCAAAATTCTTACAGACCTCTAGGGCCACGAGTCGAACATGCCCACCGAGTTTCGTTCCAATCGGCCTTCGTTAACCTTGTCTAAGAGGTGCACAAACTTTATTGGCCGATGGCGGCATAGACATACATGGCACCTTGGACCAAGACACTGCATACCAATTTTAAAGTCAATCGAACTAATGGTCAGGTGGTTATAGCCCTTTTCATGTTTTTGTGATGTTATGGCCTGATCTCCATTTTAAATAATTATTTTAAAGGTGCTGTAGAATGCATTGATATATTTTAAATTGTTCTCTGATATCTCTGAAACAGAAATGTCTTCAACAGTCAAGTAGTGGATAAAATCACTAATGTTACTTTCTGCTTGCGGTAGGGGTTGTAATGGAAATATAACATTAGTTGGAACTGCCCCCTTCTTGAGTATCAAACGATGAGCGAAACCTGCTTGATATTGTCCCAGGTTAGAAAAACTGTCTGGGGTAAAATGGGCAGAGCAAACTAACAGCTTTGAATTAAAATGGTGAGGTATCCTGTTGTAAACATCAACCATGCCTGTTGACAGTTCTCTTTTGTGGGAAGGGAATGAAAAGTTCTCAAATCCGCAGCACAGCCTCAGACATAACATTTATATCCATGATCTGCCATTTTCACTATTGTCCTTGCTTGCTTCTTCACAACACCTGCAGATCTTCTGATGATTCGGCTGTGCAGGTCCACATTAACACTGCCTGGCCTAGAACATGGACTGGAAAATGCAAATTTGGGGGGTATAAATATTAATGATCCTGACTCCAACGTCACAGTCGGTGTTATGGTGGGGTTCACTCATTTTTCAGCGGTCTTTTGCAAACAGGAGATTTACACATGAAGGAGGAAACAATGGTGTTTGAGGCTCACGGTATGTCAGTTCCATGTCCAGAACTCTTATCATTCAACTATGCCAAGATAAATACAGTTTTCAATTGTATGGCACCTTTAAAATAGATGATTAGTAATATAATGCTTACTTGGAGTCTGAAATGGCTTTAACAAAAGAAGAAAAATATTCTTAGATTTCTGTTCATTCTAATCATGTACAAATAAAGTAGCACAGTAAGATTACATTTATTTGAATGCATTAGTGAGTGTGTGATTGTGCTGTGTGTGCAGCGTGTCAATACTAAAAGTGAAGGTGTAGTTGATATCTTTGGTGATAATATCTGTAGTAATCATAAAAAAACAATTAAGAAATAAAGAATTAAAATTACAAATAATATTCTATTAAGATATGAGTTACAATAACATGATTTGCAATAGTAATTATATCAATAATATATGCACAATACACACAGATTAGACTATCAGGTCTGTGTTTTACAAAAACATTAGTATTGCAGCCAGTGTGAGTCTGTGGGATTTATAAACAGACAAAATATGATTTGAAATGTTATTTTAATGATTTTATTAAGTTTAAAAAATATTTCAAATGGAAAAAAAATGAAAAATAATAATTTTAGTGAGCAGAATGAACCAATGAGTGTTCTTCTTCTGGTGGTTAAAATGTAAATGAAAACAATAATACTTAAACAATAATACTTAATACATGCTTGAACACACACATGCACACACATTTTGTTGTAGATGTAGATATTTAAAATAAAAGATAGGTAACAAAATGATAATTGCAAATCTCCTCTGTATAACACCATTTTCAGATTTCAAATTAATCACTGAGAGGCAGAATTGTTCAAACTGAGAGCTCAGTAAAAATGAAGTGATAAACTTTGACAAAACATGACTGTGTTATAATAGGTGATTTTCATGCAAGTAATTTGATATAGTCCAAAAACTAATGCAAAAGCACAGATGAAAATATTTTATTAAGTAGAATGTCCTGCAGAGGGCAGTAGAAGACCACTAATTGACTCACTTTCATTTGAAAGACTTTTTTTATCCACCAGTAAAACAAAGCAGTTTCTCCATGTTCTTTCCATTAAGCATGCTTACACACACAGACACACACACAAACACACACACACACACAAAGACAAATATGTTTTCAATGTTTTTAGGATGTGATATTGTGAAAATATCTTCATCTCCTCATCTTGAACAACTTTGCCTCAAGAATCTCTAATGTCAATCAAACCGTTCATAATCATAATAAAAAAAAAATATATACAAATATCATAATAAAAAAAAAACATCATAATAAAAAAGATTGCTTCTTAAAGCATTTGTTTATTTCCCAATACTGAAGCGAATTAAAAGATCATGCGTAATCCTGCTGCTCCCTCTAGTGGACAACAGTGGTATTATAGCTTACATTTTACAGTTGAAGTGTTTGAATGAATGAATGGGAATTAGTTTTTTTACTTATATCTCAGGAACCAAAAGGCGAAAAATTCTGAAACTCAGAGCATATATAGTGCTTGAGGAGCCCTGTTGAATGAGACCATCAAGGTGTTTTTGGGCGATTGGGGCTGGGAGTTATGACTGTTATAAGGCATATCTGTTCGGGCTATTATCTCTGGAATGCCCAGGGCAAATAACACCACATTTGAATCGAAGCTAGCCAAGGACGCGCCCTTTCCAACGAGCTCTCACACAATGTTCGGGGTGGTCTGGGTCGGGAGTAATGGCCGCTCAAAATCGGGGGTCCCGCGGATTCGCGATGCGCGGGGGGCGCGCTCCCGAGGCCCGCGACGACACGTTTCGATCAAGAGCCCGGAGAGGTCCTCACCATCAAAATTTGAGCGCGCAACGACTTTCCGTTTTCGAGTTATGAATGAATTTGTATTCGGGGGCGTGGCTTAAATGCCGTTACTTTCGTTTCATTTCATTCATTTACTTTCGTCCATTTCCATATCTCAGTGTAACACAATTGTCAATAGTAATACTCAATAGATGAGTTTTGACAAAATGTGATTGTAAATGTTAAAATAATGATTTTATAAAGTCTAAATATGAATTTTATAACAATATTAGGGAGTAGTATGATGAAATGACAGCAGGGGGCAGTAAAATACCACTTATTGGCTTAATATGTCATTATATTCATATAAAATCACCTTTTGAAGAAGTTAAACTTTTTTTCTGATAATTATTGATCTAGAGAGTTCAGAGAATTGTGCTGCACTGGTTTTGAACATTATGATATGAACATTATATGATAAAAGACACCATTTACAGCAAATACAGGCAATTTACCATAGGAAATATATGGTTTTAAAGCGTTTTAACAGTTATAGCGCCAACTATGGTCCGCTCTCCATAAAATTTTCCATGCTTCTTAAGCAGGTTATGACACATATGCTCATCAATTTTCGTGAAGTTCTGAGTTTTCGTTTAGGATTTATAGGCTTTTGAGTGCATTTTACCACGCCCATTTTCTAAATGACCCTGTTAGCCATGCGAAAAATGCAAAAGTTCAACTTTTTTTTGATAATTATTGACCTAGAGAGTCCATAGAATTGTCCTAGACTGGTTTGTTTCCGATCGGGCGAAAAACCTAGGACTAGTTCGCAAAAGTAGGTTTTTAACATAATTACGAATATTTAATGAACGGTTTGATTGACAGCAATGGTTCTTGAGGCAAAGTTGTTCAACAAGAGGAGATCTATCAAATGGTATCCATTTTGTGACAATAAGTGTAACACCACGTGATTACAGAGCCATAAATCTCGTTAGCGCCAACTAGTGGCCGATTTCTTTTAAAATTCTTACAGACCTCTAGGGCCATGAGTAGAACATGCCCACCGAGTTTCGTTCCGATCGGCCTCCGTTAACCTTGTTTAATAGGTGCTCAAACTTCATTGGCCGATGGCGGCCATGTTTTTTTAGATACGCCAATGTCCTCATACACATACATGACACCTTGGACCAAGACACTGCATACCAATTTTCAAGTCAATCGGACTAAAGGTCAGGTGGTTAAAGCCTGTTTTAAGTTTTTTTCATATTATAGCGCCACCATGTGGCAAATCGCCGCGATTTTTTTACTGTTACCTCATATTGAGCTCATACATATGTGTACCGAGTTTGGTGAAGATACCTCATTTACTTCTGGAGTTATAGCCATTTTAGTAAAATAGGCCCCTCCCACAACGTACGTTTTGGCGCTCCTTAGCGTCCGTGAATCGAAATTTCAACTTTTTTTCGATAATTATTGATCTTCAGTTTCTAGAGAACATTTCTGCACTGGTTTGGTTCCGATCGGGCGAAAAACCAGGGACTAGTTCGCAAAAGTAGGTTTTTGACAAAATTCAAAATGGCGGAAAATCTATCATGGCGGAAATGAAATCGGAGATATACGTTTTGTTCGTCAGGCGTCCAGCTTTCCAATGATATAAGACACTTGAGTCTACGACATACGGTCTAGGAGTTCTGAGCAGTTTCGCGCTTTTGGTTGCTATAGCGCCACCTATGGGCCAATCGGGGTCATAATTTGATAACCTCTCCTCGATTTTTGTACTACCATCTGGCAAAGTTTCAAGGTTCCAGCTCTTACGGTTTGGGCTGCACGATGCGTTTTACGGCAGAAGAAAAATAATAATAAAAATCAGGACAATTACAATAGGGTTTCAGCACTTCGTGCTTGAACCCCTAATTAAAGCTGCAAGCAGCATTTATCGGGGTTCAAGCAGTTAAGGCCTTTAAGGCATTTAAGCACAAAAGCATCAAAAGTTATTAAGATTTATTTAGCAAGCATGTAACCACTGACATAATAGATGGAAAATACCATTTACAGCCAATACAGGCAATTTGCCATGGGATATATATGGTTTTAAAGCTTTTTAACAGTTATAGCGCCACCTATGGTCCGATCTCCATAAAATTGTTTACTGTGACCTCAAATTGAACCCATACACATGTGTACTGAGTTTGGTGAAGATATCTCATTTACTTCTTGAGTTATAGCCATTTGAGTAAAATAGGCTCCTCCCACAACGATTTGCCACATTCTAGAATTATTTAATATGATTCTAGCATGATTTACTATCATATACCATGTTCCAGAATGATTTATTAGGATTCTAGCATGATTTACCTTGATACACCTCATTTCAGTATTATTTACTATGATTTACAATGTTTCTAGCATGATTAACCACATTACTAGCAAATATGTGAAGTGTCAGTGCAAATGAGGTGATGAACACTGACAAAATATTATTGTGTTATAATAGTTAGTTATATACGTGATTTTTAGTGTGTGTCCAAGTATGAATGCAAAAGCACATGTAAAATATTTCATTATTAAGTAGAATGGCCAGCAGAGGGCAGTAGAAGACCACTTATTGGCTCACTTTCACTTTAAACCAGTTTTCTGCACTAAAGCAAACCAGTTTTTCCATGTTAACTCAATGCATGCTTACACACACACACACACACACACACACACAAACACACACACACACACACACACACACACACACACACACACACACACACACACACACACACACACACACACACACACACACACACACACACACACATACACACACAGCATAGTTAACCATGATTTACCATGATATACCACGTTCTAGTATTATTTACCAGGAGATAAACGACAATCTAGTATTATTTACTTTGATTTACCATGTTTCTAGCCTGATTTATCACATTACTAGCAATTATTTGAAGTGTCAGTGCAAATAAAGTGGTTAACACTGACAAAATATGATTGTGTTATAATAGTTATTGCTATATAAGTGATTTTTTTAGTGTGTATTCAAGTATGAATGCAAGCACATGTTGAAATATTTCATTAATAAGTAGAATGGCCAGCAGAGGGCAGTAGAAGACCACTTATTGGCTCACTTTCACTTTAAACCAGTTTTCTGCACTAAAGCAAACCAGTTTATCCATGTTAACTCAATGCATGCTTACACACACACACACACACACACACACACACACACACACACACACACACACAGCATAGTTAACCATGATTTACCATGATTTACCACATTACTAGCAATTATTTGAAGTGTCAGTGCAAATAAAGTGATTAACACTGACAAAATATGATTATGTTATAATAGTTATTGCTATATAAGTGATTTTTAGTGTGTATTCAAGTATAAATGCAAGCACATGTGGAAAAATTTAATTAATAAGTAGAATGGCCAGCAGAGGGCAGTAGAAGACCACTTATTGGCTCACTTTCACTTTAAACCTCATGATTTTGACCAGTTTTCTGCACTAAAGCAAACCAGTGTTTCCATGTTAACTCAATAATGCATACTTGCTACATATGCTACACACAATAATGCTACACACACACACACACACACACACAAATGTTTCAGTGATATTGGTGTCACATTCACCTTCATCACATTCACCTTCTGTCTTCATCACATTCACCATCTGTCGTCATCACCTGCACCTGCTCCTCATCACCCTCCTCATCATCACCTGCTCCTCATCATCATAACCGTCACCTGTTGTCCTTGTCTTGATCTGTGTATTTAAGTTCCCCTCTCATCCATTATCATTGTCGGTTATTGTTTGTGCACTAGCACTCTGTTATGTTTGTTTTCATGTTGGAAAATAAAACCTTTGTTATATTTGTACCACACACACACACACACACACACACACACACACACACACACACACACACACACACACACACACACACACACACCATCATTTATCATGATTTACCATGGCTGATACCAATACCAATATGAGAAAATGACTATTTTAAACAGCAGGGGGCAGTAAAATACCACTTATTGGCTTAACATGCCATTAATTCATATCATTTTCACCTTTTTAACTGTTATAGAGGCAAATTTTGTCCGATCTGTCTGAAAATTTTCATGCTTGTTCAGGGTGATATTTCACACGTTCTGACTTGTTTTTAAGAAGGTCTGAGCATTGATTAAAGAGATATAGGCTTTCGGGGACACTTGGTAAAGGCCAGATTTTGAAGTGAACCTATTATAGCTATCCAAATGAAGTAGTTCAACTTTTTCTGACAATTATTGATCTAGTGAGTCCAGAGAATTGTATTGCACTAGTTTTGAACATTATGATATGAAAATTATATGATCAGAGATGGAAAAGACCATTTACAGCCAATACAGGCAGTTTACCATAGGAAATATATGATTTTAAAGCTTTTTAACAGTTATAGCGCCACCTATCGTCCGATCTCCATAGAATTTTTCATGCTTGTTAATGATGTTATGTCACATATGCTGACCAATTTTTGTGAAGTTCTGAGTTTTTATTTAGGATTTATAGGCTTTTTAATGTATTTTGACACGCCCATTTTATAAATTACCCTATTACAGCCATCCAAATGCAAAAGTTCAACTTTTTTTTGATAATTATTGATCTAGACAGTCCAGAGAATTGTCCTAGACTGGTCTGGTTCCGATCGGGCAAAAAACCTAGGACTAGTTCGCAAAAGTAGGTTTTTAACATATTAATGAATAATTAATGAACAGTTTGATTGACAGCAATGGTTCTTGAGGCAAAGTTGTTCAGGATGAGGAGATCTATCAAATGATATGCATATTGTGTGGATATTTGTAACACCACGTGATTACAGAGCCGTAAAACTCGTTAGCGCCAACTAGTGGCCGATTTCTTTCAAAATTCTTACAGACCTTTAGGGCCATGAGCCAAACATGCCCATTGAGTTTCGTTCCGATCGGCCTCCGTTAACCTTGTCTAATAGGTGCTCAAACTTCGTTGGCCAATGGCGGCCATGTTTTTTGAGATACGCCAATGTCCTCATACACATACATGGCACCTTGGACCAAGACACTGCATACCAATTTTCAAGTCAATCGGACTAACGGTCAGGTGGTTATAGCCTGTTTTATGTTTTTTTCATTTTATAGCGCCACCATGAGGCCAATCGTCGCGATTTTTTTACTGTGACCCCAGAGTAAGCTCATACACATGTGTACCAAGTTTGGTGAAGATACCTCATTTACATCGGGAGTTATAGCCATTTTAGTAAAATAGGCCCCTCCCACAACGTACGTTTTGGCGCCCCTTAGCGACCGTGAATCGAAATTTCCACTTTTTTTCGATAATTATTGATATTCAGTCTCCAGAGAACATTTCTGCACTAGTTTGGTTCCAATCGGGCAAAAAACCAGGGACTAGTTCGCAAAAGTAGATTTTTGACAAAATTCAAAATGGCGGAAAATCTATCATGGCGGAAATGAAATCGGAGATATACGTTTTGTTCGTCAGGCGTCCAGCTTTCCAATGATATAAGACACTTGAGTCTACGACATACGGTCTAGGAGTTATGAGCAGTTTCGCGCTTTTGGTTGTTATAGCGCCACCTATGGGCCAATTGGGGTCATAATCTCTGAACCTTTCCTCGATTTTTGTACTACCATCTGTCAAAGTTTCAAAGTTCCAGCTCTTACGGTTTGGGCTGCACGATGCGTTTTACGGCGGAATAATAATAATAATAATAATTAAAGCTGCAAGCAGCATTTATCGGGGTTCAAGCAGTTAAGGCCTTTAAGGCCTTTAAGCACACAAGCATCAAAAGACATTAAGTTTTATTTAGCAAGCATTTAACAACTGCCATCATAGATGAAAAAGTAAATTTACAGCCAATACAGGCAGTTTAACATAGGAAATATATGGTTTTAAAGCGTTTTTACAGTTATAGCACCTTTTTCCTAGTCTTCTTATAGTCTTGCTTGATCTCCACCACTTTTATTAGTAGTACTCAAAGTTTGCCCATATATATGTGTCAGATTTGTTGTAAATATTTAATTTTGATAAGGAGTTTAGACAATTATATTCAGTGGCGTAACGAACCACCACCGGGCCCTTTAGTAGGATTATCAAGGCGGGCCCCTTGATGACGCAATTGATGACATTGATGACGCAATGTTTGCGAGCAGGCTACCATGAATAGGGCAGGATATGATCATACACAGCATATAAGAGATGAGATGACTAACAAAATCAGGAGTAGCCTACGCTCACCAAAAACAAAACAAAAAAAACAACAAAAAAACAATAGGGACAGCGCACTATAAAACATTGTTAGGCCTAAGTCCAAATACATGAAAAAGATGCTCTTTTACATTATAGCGGGATTTTCCGGGCTTTCCTATGTGCAACTGCAAAGTTGTCGATTAGATCAGGATTGTGCGCACAGGCATTCTCAATTGACCCTTCGCAGGGAGTTTGATTGACAGGCGATCTGACTAATCATAATCCGCCATTTTGTCCAACAAAGCAGTCAGGACAGTTAGTAGATTAACATAGGAGGATTTAAATTTGAAAAACAAAGTGTACTGACGTCTTAGCACTTTAAAACAACATTCCTTTTATGTTCATTCATGTTTATTTTAATGCTTTAAATTAACTAGAAGGAAGAGATGATCGGTTCACAAGGAGCTTTAACTGAGCCTCGAGTCTACAGCGATCTGTCAGACACATTAAAGAGTCACAAAACGGTATTTATTGTTTAAATGTCTCTAAAAAATTACTACATTTGAAAGGTGAGACTTTGTTTCATATCAAAAGTACTTGTCTGTCACCGCGCAGTCTTTTTTCTGATCCGCAATGTATTTTTCACTGCGTGAGAACTTGGTGTGGTGTGAGAGTGGCGTCGCTTGTCAGACATAGCAACAGTAACTAAAGTGGGCGGGTCTTTGCGACCGGTCATTGACAGTATGGACGGGGATTCACCAGTCCCAATTCAAAACAAATTTCATCACAATCCATCATTGTTCGTTTCAAACATGTGAGAGCATCAAAATGATCCATGGGTGAAATTGATTGGATTTAATTTATTTATGTCAGTTCCTATCATAATTTTAACATTTTGGCGTTATTGTTTAGCTATTTACCTATGTTTTCAAATTTCCTTTGTTTTTTTGTTGTTGTCTAGATCAGACTAACGGCTTTGAAGATAAACACAATTTTTTAAAGCTCTAAATGACACTTACAAAAACCATAAGGCGAAACCTGGCATGTTTGGTATTGTTGGACTCGGCAAGGATTCTTAGGAGGTCATTCCTGTGAAAAAAACACGGGCTTCCTTGAAACTTTTAAGGCTCCTTCAAGGCTTTGTGCCAATGACGTATACTGAGTTTTTTTTAGATACACCAATGTTCTCATAGACTATCATGGCACCCTGGATAAAGACACTGCGTGCCAATTTTCAGTAGACTAACGGTTGGGTGCGCTTATAGCTATTTTCATGATTTTTTTCACTGTTATAGTGCCACCAAGTGGCCAATTGTCATGATTTTTTTCATGTCAACTCAAATTGAGCTTATGAACATGTGTCCCAAGTTTAGTGAAAATATCTCATTCCGTTCACAAGTTATAACCATTTTATAGCACCACCAAGTGGCCAATTGTCATGATTTTTTTTCACGTGACCTCAGAATGAGCTCATGAACATGTGTCCCAAGTTTTGCGAAAATATCTCTTTCTGTTCACAATTTATAACCATTTTAGTAAAAGTGGCCCTTGTGCCATCAAAGATTTTGGTCCCCCTTATCGACCGTTAATTGAAATTTTGAATTTTTTGGATGATTATTGATTGTCAGACTCCAGAGAATATTCTTGCAGTGGTTTGGTTCCAATTGGGCAAAAAACCAAGGAGAACTTCGCAAAAATAGGTATTTCAAAAAAATGCAATTTACTCGAAATTGGCGCCAAAGGGCGAGCAAATCGGAGATAGCCATTTTGTCCGCCTTGAGCCAAGAATTCCAACGATATAAGACACTTGATCCTGGGACAAACGGTCTAAGAGTTATGGGCGATTTTGTACTTTTGGTCGCTGTAGCGCCACCTATGGGCCATTCGGGGTCATACTCTGATAGGTTGTCCCCAAATTGAGGCCTACCATCTGGCCAGGTTTCACGTCTCTAGGCCTTACGGTTTGGCCTGCACGATGCGTTTTACGAATCCTTACAATTACAATAGGGTTTCAGCATTTCATGCTTGAACCCCTAATAAGAATGAAGGCTTTTTGCCAGTTATAGCGCCACCTATGGTCCGATCTCCATGAAACTCTGCATGCTTCCTCACCATGTTCTGACACATATGCTCATCAATTTTGGTGAAGTCCTGAGTTTTCATTTGGGATTTATAGGATTTTTAGTGTATTTTGCCACGCCCCTTTTCTAAATGACCCTGTTACAGCCACCCAAATGCAAAAGTTCAACTTTTTTTCGATAATTATTGATCTAGAGAGTCCAGAGAAATGTCCTAGACTGGTTTGGTTCCGATCTGGCGAAAAACCTAGGACTAGTTCGCAAAAGTAGGTTTCGGACAAAATTCGATATAGCAGAAATTTTTCCCTGCCTAAATCAAAATCGGAGATAGCCATTTTGTCCGCCTTGAGCCAAGGATTCCAACGATATAAGACACTTGATCCTGGGACAAACGGTCTAAGAGTTATGGGCGATTTTGTACTTTTGGTCGCTGTAGCGCCACCTATGGGCCATTCGGGGTCATACTCTGATAGGTTGTCCCCAAATTGAGGCCTACCATCTGGCCAGGTTTCACGTCTCTAGGCCTTACGGTTTGGCCTGCACGATGCGTTTTACGAATCCTTACAATTACAATAGGGTTTCAGCATTTCATGCTTGAACCCCTAATAAGAATGAAGGCTTTTTGCCAGTTATAGCGCCACCTATGGTCCGATCTCCATGAAACTCTGCATGCTTCCTCACCATGTTCTGACACATATGCTCATCAATTTTGGTGAAGTCCTGAGTTTTCATTTGGGATTTATAGGATTTTTAGTGTATTTTGCCACGCCCCTTTTCTAAATGACCCTGTTACAGCCACCCAAATGCAAAAGTTCAACTTTTTTTCGATAATTATTGATCTAGAGAGTCCAGAGAAATGTCCTAGACTGGTTTGGTTCCGATCTGGCGAAAAACCTAGGACTAGTTCGCAAAAGTAGGTTTCGGACAAAATTCGATATAGCAGAAATTTTTCCCTGCCTAAATCAAAATCGGAGATAGCCATTTTGTCCGCCTTGAGCCAAGGATTCCAACGATATAAGACACTTGATCCTGGGACAAACGGTCTAAGAGTTATGGGCGATTTTGTACTTTTGGTCGCTGTAGCGCCACCTATGGGCCATTCGGGGTCATACTCTGATAGGTTGTCCCCAAATTGAGGCCTACCATCTGGCCAGGTTTCACGTCTCTAGGCCTTACGGTTTGGCCTGCACGATGCGTTTTACGAATCCTTACAATTACAATAGGGTTTCAGCATTTCATGCTTGAACCCCTAATAAGAATGAAGGCTTTTTGCCAGTTATAGCGCCACCTATGGTCCGATCTCCATGAAACTCTGCATGCTTCCTCACCATGTTCTGACACATATGCTCATCAATTTTGGTGAAGTCCTGAGTTTTCATTTGGGATTTATAGGATTTTTAGTGTATTTTGCCACGCCCCTTTTCTAAATGACCCTGTTACAGCCACCCAAATGCAAAAGTTCAACTTTTTTTCGATAATTATTGATCTAGAGAGTCCAGAGAAATGTCCTAGACTGGTTTGGTTCCGATCTGGCGAAAAACCTAGGACTAGTTCGCAAAAGTAGGTTTCGGACAAAATTCGATATAGCAGAAATTTTTCCCTGCCTAAATCAAAATCGGAGATAGCCATTTTGTCCGCCTTGAGCCAAGGATTCCAACGATATAAGACACTTGATCCTGGGACAAACGGTCTAAGAGTTATGGGCGATTTTGTACTTTTGGTCGCTGTAGCGCCACCTATGGGCCATTCGGGGTCATACTCTGATAGGTTGTCCCCAAATTGAGGCCTACCATCTGGCCAGGTTTCACGTCTCTAGGCCTTACGGTTTGGCCTGCACGATGCGTTTTACGAATCCTTACAATTACAATAGGGTTTCAGCATTTCATGCTTGAACCCCTAATAAGAATGAAGGCTTTTTGCCAGTTATAGCGCCACCTATGGTCCGATCTCCATGAAACTCTGCATGCTTCCTCACCATGTTCTGACACATATGCTCATCAATTTTGGTGAAGTCCTGAGTTTTCATTTGGGATTTATAGGATTTTTAGTGTATTTTGCCACGCCCCTTTTCTAAATGACCCTGTTACAGCCACCCAAATGCAAAAGTTCAACTTTTTTTCGATAATTATTGATCTAGAGAGTCCAGAGAAATGTCCTAGACTGGTTTGGTTCCGATCTGGCGAAAAACCTAGGACTAGTTCGCAAAAGTAGGTTTCGGACAAAATTCGATATAGCAGAAATTTTTCCCTGCCTAAATCAAAATCGGAGATAGCTATTTTGTCCGCCTTGAGCCAAGGATTCCAACGATATAAGACACTTGATCCTGGGACAAACGGTCTAAGAGTTATGGGCGATTTTGTACTTTTGGTCGCTGTAGCGCCACCTATGGGCCATTCGGGGTCATACTCTGATAGGTTGTCCCCAAATTGAGGCCTACCATCTGGCCAGGTTTCACGTCTCTAGGCCTTACGGTTTGGCCTGCACGATGCGTTTTACGAATCCTTACAATTACAATAGGGTTTCAGCATTTCATGCTTGAACCCCTAATAAGAATGAAGGCTTTTTGCCAGTTATAGCGCCACCTATGGTCCGATCTCCATGAAACTCTGCATGCTTCCTCACCATGTTCTGACACATATGCTCATCAATTTTGGTGAAGTCCTGAGTTTTCATTTGGGATTTAAAGGATTTTTAGTGTATTTTGCCACGCCCCTTTTCTAAATGACCCTGTTACAGCCACCCAAATGCAAAAGTTCAACTTTTTTTCGATAATTATTGATCTAGAGAGTCCAGAGAAATGTCCTAGACTGGTTTGGTTCCGATCTGGCGAAAAACCTAGGACTAGTTCGCAAAAGTAGGTTTCGGACAAAATTCGATATAGCAGAAATTTTTCCCTGCCTAAATCAAAATCGGAGATAGCCATTTTGTCCGCCTTGAGCCAAGGATTCCAACGATATAAGACACTTGATCCTGGGACAAACGGTCTAAGAGTTATGGGCGATTTTGTACTTTTGGTCGCTGTAGCGCCACCTATGGGCCATTCGGGGTCATACTCTGATAGGTTGTCCCCAAATTGAGGCCTACCATCTGGCCAGGTTTCACGTCTCTAGGCCTTACGGTTTGGCCTGCACGATGCGTTTTACGAATCCTTACAATTACAATAGGGTTTCAGCATTTCATGCTTGAACCCCTAATAAGAATGAAGGCTTTTTGCCAGTTATAGCGCCACCTATGGTCCGATCTCCATGAAACTCTGCATGCTTCCTCACCATGTTCTGACACATATGCTCATCAATTTTGGTGAAGTCCTGAGTTTTCATTTGGGATTTATAGGATTTTTAGTGTATTTTGCCACGCCCCTTTTCTAAATGACCCTGTTACAGCCACCCAAATGCAAAAGTTCAACTTTTTTTCGATAATTATTGATCTAGAGAGTCCAGAGAAATGTCCTAGACTGGTTTGGTTCCGATCTGGCGAAAAACCTAGGACTAGTTCGCAAAAGTAGGTTTCGGACAAAATTCGATATAGCAGAAATTTTTCCCTGCCTAAATCAAAATCGGAGATAGCCATTTTGTCCGCCTTGAGCCAAGGATTCCAACGATATAAGACACTTGATCCTGGGACAAACGGTCTAAGAGTTATGGGCGATTTTGTACTTTTGGTCGCTGTAGCGCCACCTATGGGCCATTCGGGGTCATACTCTGATAGGTTGTCCCCAAATTGAGGCCTACCATCTGGCCAGGTTTCACGTCTCTAGGCCTTACGGTTTGGCCTGCACGATGCGTTTTACGAATCCTTACAATTACAATAGGGTTTCAGCATTTCATGCTTGAACCCCTAATAAGAATGAAGGCTTTTTGCCAGTTATAGCGCCACCTATGGTCCGATCTCCATGAAACTCTGCATGCTTCCTCACCATGTTCTGACACATATGCTCATCAATTTTGGTGAAGTCCTGAGTTTTCATTTGGGATTTATAGGATTTTTAGTGTATTTTGCCACGCCCCTTTTCTAAATGACCCTGTTACAGCCACCCAAATGCAAAAGTTCAACTTTTTTTCGATAATTATTGATCTAGAGAGTCCAGAGAAATGTCCTAGACTGGTTTGGTTCCGATCTGGCGAAAAACCTAGGACTAGTTCGCAAAAGTAGGTTTCGGACAAAATTCGATATAGCAGAAATTTTTCCCTGCCTAAATCAAAATCGGAGATAGCCATTTTGTCCGCCTTGAGCCAAGGATTCCAACGATATAAGACACTTGATCCTGGGACAAACGGTCTAAGAGTTATGGGCGATTTTGTACTTTTGGTCGCTGTAGCGCCACCTATGGGCCATTCGGGGTCATACTCTGATAGGTTGTCCCCAAATTGAGGCCTACCATCTGGCCAGGTTTCACGTCTCTAGGCCTTACGGTTTGGCCTGCACGATGCGTTTTACGAATCCTTACAATTACAATAGGGTTTCAGCATTTCATGCTTGAACCCCTAATAAGAATGAAGGCTTTTTGCCAGTTATAGCGCCACCTATGGTCCGATCTCCATGAAACTCTGCATGCTTCCTCACCATGTTCTGACACATATGCTCATCAATTTTGGTGAAGTCCTGAGTTTTCATTTGGGATTTATAGGATTTTTAGTGTATTTTGCCACGCCCCTTTTCTAAATGACCCTGTTACAGCCACCCAAATGCAAAAGTTCAACTTTTTTTCGATAATTATTGATCTAGAGAGTCCAGAGAAATGTCCTAGACTGGTTTGGTTCCGATCTGGCGAAAAACCTAGGACTAGTTCGCAAAAGTAGGTTTCGAACAAAATTCGATATAGCAGAAATTTTTCCCTGCCTAAATCAAAATCGGAGATAGCTATTTTGTCCGCCTTGAGCCAAGGATTCCAACGATATAAGACACTTGATCCTGGGACAAACGGTCTAAGAGTTATGGGCGATTTTGTACTTTTGGTCGCTGTAGCGCCACCTATGGGCCATTCGGGGTCATACTCTGATAGGTTGTCCCCAAATTGAGGCCTACCATCTGGCCAGGTTTCACGTCTCTAGGCCTTACGGTTTGGCCTGCACGATGCGTTTTACGAATCCTTACAATTACAATAGGGTTTCAGCATTTCATGCTTGAACCCCTAATAAGAATGAAGGCTTTTTGCCAGTTATAGCGCCACCTATGGTCCGATCTCCATGAAACTCTGCATGCTTCCTCACCATGTTCTGACACATATGCTCATCAATTTTGGTGAAGTCCTGAGTTTTCATTTGGGATTTATAGGATTTTTAGTGTATTTTGCCACGCCCCTTTTCTAAATGACCCTGTTACAGCCACCCAAATGCAAAAGTTCAACTTTTTTTCGATAATTATTGATCTAGAGAGTCCAGAGAAATGTCCTAGACTGGTTTGGTTCCGATCTGGCGAAAAACCTAGGACTAGTTCGCAAAAGTAGGTTTCGGACAAAATTCGATATAGCAGAAATTTTTCCCTGCCTAAATCAAAATCGGAGATAGCCATTTTGTCCGCCTTGAGCCAAGGATTCCAACGATATAAGACACTTGATCCTGGGACAAACGGTCTAAGAGTTATGGGCGATTTTGTACTTTTGGTCGCTGTAGCGCCACCTATGGGCCATTCGGGGTCATACTCTGATAGGTTGTCCCCAAATTGAGGCCTACCATCTGGCCAGGTTTCACGTCTCTAGGCCTTACGGTTTGGCCTGCACGATGCGTTTTACGAATCCTTACAATTACAATAGGGTTTCAGCATTTCATGCTTGAACCCCTAATAAGAATGAAGGCTTTTTGCCAGTTATAGCGCCACCTATGGTCCGATCTCCATGAAACTCTGCATGCTTCCTCACCATGTTCTGACACATATGCTCATCAATTTTGGTGAAGTCCTGAGTTTTCATTTGGGATTTATAGGATTTTTAGTGTATTTTGCCACGCCCCTTTTCTAAATGACCCTGTTACAGCCACCCAAATGCAAAAGTTCAACTTTTTTTCGATAATTATTGATCTAGAGAGTCCAGAGAAATGTCCTAGACTGGTTTGGTTCCGATCTGGCGAAAAACCTAGGACTAGTTCGCAAAAGTAGGTTTCGGACAAAATTCGATATAGCAGAAATTTTTCCCTGCCTAAATCAAAATCGGAGATAGCCATTTTGTCCGCCTTGAGCCAAGGATTCCAACGATATAAGACACTTGATCCTGGGACAAACGGTCTAAGAGTTATGGGCGATTTTGTACTTTTGGTCGCTGTAGCGCCACCTATGGGCCATTCGGGGTCATACTTTGATAGGTTGTCCCCAAATTGAGGCCTACCATCTGGCCAGGTTTCACGTCTCTAGGCCTTACGGTTTGGCCTGCACGATGCGTTTTACGAATCCTTACAATTACAATAGGGTTTCAGCATTTCATGCTTGAACCCCTAATAAGAATGAAGGCTTTTTGCCAGTTATAGCGCCACCTATGGTCCGATCTCCATGAAACTCTGCATGCTTCCTCACCATGTTCTGACACATATGCTCATCAATTTTGGTGAAGTCCCGAGTTTTCATTTGGGATTTATAGGATTTTTAGTGTATTTTGCCACGCCCCTTTTCTAAATGACCCTGTTACAGCCACCCAAATGCAAAAGTTCAACTTTTTTTCGACAATTATTGATCTAGAGAGTCCAGAGAAATGTCCTAGACTGGTTTGGTTCCGATCTGGCGAAAAACCTAGGACTAGTTCGCAAAAGTAGGTTTCGGACAAAATTCGATATAGCAGAAATTTTTCCCTGCCTAAATCAAAATCGGAGATAGCCATTTTGTCCGCCTTGAGCCAAGGATTCCAACGATATAAGACACTTGATCCTGGGACAAACGGTCTAAGAGTTATGGGCGATTTTGTACTTTTGGTCGCTGTAGCGCCACCTATGGGCCATTCGGGGTCATACTCTGATAGGTTGTCCCCAAATTGAGGCCTACCATCTGGCCAGGTTTCACGTCTCTAGGCCTTACGGTTTGGCCTGCACGATGCGTTTTACGAATCCTTACAATTACAATAGGGTTTCAGCATTTCATGCTTGAACCCCTAATAAGAATGAAGGCTTTTTGCCAGTTATAGCGCCACCTATGGTCCGATCTCCATGAAACTCTGCATGCTTCCTCACCATGTTCTGACACATATGCTCATCAATTTTGGTGAAGTCCTGAGTTTTCATTTGGGATTTATAGGATTTTTAGTGTATTTTGCCACGCCCCTTTTCTAAATGACCCTGTTACAGCCACCCAAATGCAAAAGTTCAACTTTTTTTCGATAATTATTGATCTAGAGAGTCCAGAGAAATGTCCTAGACTGGTTTGGTTCCGATCTGGCGAAAAACCTAGGACTAGTTCGCAAAAGTAGGTTTCGGACAAAATTCGATATAGCAGAAATTTTTCCCTGCCTAAATCAAAATCGGAGATAGCTATTTTGTCCGCCTTGAGCCAAGGATTCCAACGATATAAGACACTTGATCCTGGGACAAACGGTCTAAGAGTTATGGGCGATTTTGTACTTTTGGTCGCTGTAGCGCCACCTATGGGCCATTCGGGGTCATACTCTGATAGGTTGTCCCCAAATTGAGGCCTACCATCTGGCCAGGTTTCACGTCTCTAGGCCTTACGGTTTGGCCTGCACGATGCGTTTTACGAATCCTTACAATTACAATAGGGTTTCAGCATTTCATGCTTGAACCCCTAATAAGAATGAAGGCTTTTTGCCAGTTATAGCGCCACCTATGGTCCGATCTCCATGAAACTCTGCATGCTTCCTCACCATGTTCTGACACATATGCTCATCAATTTTGGTGAAGTCCTGAGTTTTCATTTGGGATTTATAGGATTTTTAGTGTATTTTGCCACGCCCCTTTTCTAAATGACCCTGTTACAGCCACCCAAATGCAAAAGTTCAACTTTTTTTCGATAATTATTGATCTAGAGAGTCCAGAGAAATGTCCTAGACTGGTTTGGTTCCGATCTGGCGAAAAACCTAGGACTAGTTCGCAAAAGTAGGTTTCGGACAAAATTCGATATAGCAGAAATTTTTCCCTGCCTAAATCAAAATCGGAGATAGCCATTTTTGTCCGCCTTGAGCCAAGGATTCCAACGATATAAGACACTTGATCCTGGGACAAACGGTCTAAGAGTTATGGGCGATTTTGTACTTTTGGTCGCTGTAGCGCCACCTATGGGCCATTCGGGGTCATACTCTGATAGGTTGTCCCCAAATTGAGGCCTACCATCTGGCCAGGTTTCACGTCTCTAGGCCTTACGGTTTGGCCTGCACGATGCGTTTTACGAATCCTTACAATTACAATAGGGTTTCAGTATTTCATGCTTGAACCCCTAATAAGAATGAAGGCTTTTTGCCAGTTATAGCGCCACCTATGGTCCGATCTCCATGAAACTCTGCATGCTTCCTCACCATGTTCTGACACATATGCTCATCAATTTTGGTGAAGTCCTGAGTTTTCATTTGGGATTTATAGGATTTTTAGTGTATTTTGCCACGCCCCTTTTCTAAATGACCCTGTTACAGCCACCCAAATGCAAAAGTTCAACTTTTTTTCGATAATTATTGATCTAGAGAGTCCAGAGAAATGTCCTAGACTGGTTTGGTTCCGATCTGGCGAAAAACCTAGGACTAGTTCGCAAAAGTAGGTTTCGGACAAAATTCGATATAGCAGAAATTTTTCCCTGCCTAAATCAAAATCGGAGATAGCCATTTTGTCCGCCTTGAGCCAAGGATTCCAACGATATAAGACACTTGATCCTGGGACAAACGGTCTAAGAGTTATGGGCGATTTTGTACTTTTGGTCGCTGTAGCGCCACCTATGGGCCATTCGGGGTCATACTCTGATAGGTTGTCCCCAAATTGAGGCCTACCATCTGGCCAGGTTTCACGTCTCTAGGCCTTACGGTTTGGCCTGCACGATGCGTTTTACGAATCCTTACAATTACAATAGGGTTTCAGCATTTCATGCTTGAACCCCTAATAAGAATGAAGGCTTTTTGCCAGTTATAGCGCCACCTATGGTCCGATCTCCATGAAACTCTGCATGCTTCCTCACCATGTTCTGACACATATGCTCATCAATTTTGGTGAAGTCCTGAGTTTTCATTTGGGATTTATAGGATTTTTAGTGTATTTTGCCACGCCCCTTTTCTAAATGACCCTGTTACAGCCACGCAAATGCCAAAGTTCAACTTTTTTTCGATAATTATTGATCTAGAGAGTCCAGAGAAATGTCCTAGACTGGTTTGGTTCCGATCTGGCGAAAAACCTAGGACTAGTTCGCAAAAGTAGGTTTCGGACAAAATTCGATATAGCAGAAATTTTTCCCTGCCTAAATCAAAATCGGAGATAGCCATTTTGTCCGCCTTGAGCCAAGGATTCCAACGATATAAGACACTTGATCCTGGGACAAACGGTCTAAGAGTTATGGGCGATTTTGTACTTTTGGTCGCTGTAGCGCCACCTATGGGCCATTCGGGGTCATACTCTGATAGGTTGTCCCCAAATTGAGGCCTACCATCTGGCCAGGTTTCACGTCTCTAGGCCTTACGGTTTGGCCTGCACGATGCGTTTTACGAATCCTTACAATTACAATAGGGTTTCAGCATTTCATGCTTGAACCCCTAATAAGAATGAAGGCTTTTTGCCAGTTATAGCGCCACCTATGGTCCGATCTCCATGAAACTCTGCATGCTTCCTCACCATGTTCTGACACATATGCTCATCAATTTTGGTGAAGTCCTGAGTTTTCATTTGGGATTTATAGGATTTTTAGTGTATTTTGCCACGCCCCTTTTCTAAATGACCCTGTTACAGCCACCCAAATGCAAAAGTTCAACTTTTTTTCGATAATTATTGATCTAGAGAGTCCAGAGAAATGTCCTAGACTGGTTTGGTTCCGATCTGGCGAAAAACCTAGGACTAGTTCGCAAAAGTAGGTTTCGGACAAAATTCGATATAGCAGAAATTTTTCCCTGCCTAAATCAAAATCGGAGATAGCCATTTTGTCCGCCTTGAGCCAAGGATTCCAACGATATAAGACACTTGATCCTGGGACAAACGGTCTAAGAGTTATGGGCGATTTTGTACTTTTGGTCGCTGTAGCGCCACCTATGGGCCATTCGGGGTCATACTCTGATAGGTTGTCCCCAAATTGAGGCCTACCATCTGGCCAGGTTTCACGTCTCTAGGCCTTACGGTTTGGCCTGCACGATGCGTTTTACGAATCCTTACAATTACAATAGGGTTTCAGCATTTCATGCTTGAACCCCTAATAAGAATGAAGGCTTTTTGCCAGTTATAGCGCCACCTATGGTCCGATCTCCATGAAACTCTGCATGCTTCCTCACCATGTTCTGACACATATGCTCATCAATTTTGGTGAAGTCCTGAGTTTTCATTTGGGATTTATAGGATTTTTAGTGTATTTTGCCACGCCCCTTTTCTAAATGACCCTGTTACAGCCACGCAAATGCCAAAGTTCAACTTTTTTTCGATAATTATTGATCTAGAGAGTCCAGAGAAATGTCCTAGACTGGTTTGGTTCCGATCTGGCGAAAAACCTAGGACTAGTTCGCAAAAGTAGGTTTCGGACAAAATTCGATATAGCAGAAATTTTTCCCTGCCTAAATCAAAATCGGAGATAGCCATTTTGTCCGCCTTGAGCCAAGGATTCCAACGATATAAGACACTTGATCCTGGGACAAACGGTCTAAGAGTTATGGGCGATTTTGTACTTTTGGTCGCTGTAGCGCCACCTATGGGCCATTCGGGGTCATACTCTGATAGGTTGTCCCCAAATTGAGGCCTACCATCTGGCCAGGTTTCACGTCTCTAGGCCTTACGGTTTGGCCTGCACGATGCGTTTTACGAATCCTTACAATTACAATAGGGTTTCAGCATTTCATGCTTGAACCCCTAATAAGAATGAAGGCTTTTTGCCAGTTATAGCGCCACCTATGGTCCGATCTCCATGAAACTCTGCATGCTTCCTCACCATGTTCTGACACATATGCTCATCAATTTTGGTGAAGTCCTGAGTTTTCATTTGGGATTTATAGGATTTTTAGTGTATTTTGCCACGCCCCTTTTCTAAATGACCCTGTTACAGCCACCCAAATGCAAAAGTTCAACTTTTTTTCGATAATTATTGATCTAGAGAGTCCAGAGAAATGTCCTAGACTGGTTTGGTTCCGATCTGGCGAAAAACCTAGGACTAGTTCGCAAAAGTAGGTTTCGGACAAAATTCGATATAGCAGAAATTTTTCCCTGCCTAAATCAAAATCGGAGATAGCCATTTTGTCCGCCTTGAGCCAAGGATTCCAACGATATAAGACACTTGATCCTGGGACAAACGGTCTAAGAGTTATGGACGATTTTGTACTTTTGGTCGCTGTAGCGCCACCTATGGGCCATTCGGGGTCATACTCTGATAGGTTGTCCCCAAATTGAGGCCTACCATCTGGCCAGGTTTCACGTCTCTAGGCCTTACGGTTTGGCCTGCACGATGCGTTTTACGAATCCTTACAATTACAATAGGGTTTCAGCATTTCATGCTTGAACCCCTAATAAGAATGAAGGCTTTTTGCCAGTTATAGCGCCACCTATGGTCCGATCTCCATGAAACTCTGCATGCTTCCTCACCATGTTCTGACACATATGCTCATCAATTTTGGTGAAGTTCTGAGTTTTCCTTTGGGATTTATAGGCTTTTGAGCGTATTTTGCCACGCCCCTTTTCTAAATGACCCTGTTACAGCCACGCAAATGCCAAAGTTCAACTTTTTTTTGATAATTATTGATCTAGAGAGTCCAGAGAATTGTCCTAGACTGGTTTGGTTCCGATCTGGCGAAAAACCTAGGACTAGTTCGCAAAAGTAGGTTTCGGACAAAATTCGATATACCAGAAATTTTTCCCTGCCTAAATCAAAATCGGAGATAGCCATTTTGTCCGCCTTGAGCCAAGGATTCCAACGATATAAGACACTTGATCCTGGGACAAACGGTCTAAGAGTTATGGGCGATTTTGTACTTTTGGTCGCTGTAGCGCCACCTATGGGCCATTCGGGGTCATACTCTGATAGGTTGTCCCCAAATTGAGGCCTACCATCTGGCCAGGTTTCACGTCTCTAGGCCTTACGGTTTGGCCTGCACGATGCGTTTTACGAATCCTTACAATTACAATAGGGTTTCAGCATTTCATGCTTGAACCCCTAATAAGAATGAAGGCTTTTTGCCAGTTATAGCGCCACCTATGGTCCGATCTCCATGAAACTCTGCATGCTTCCTCACCATGTTCTGACACATATGCTCATCAATTTTGGTGAAGTCCTGAGTTTTCATTTGGGATTTATAGGATTTTTAGTGTATTTTGCCACGCCCCTTTTCTAAATGACCCTGTTACAGCCACCCAAATGCAAAAGTTCAACTTTTTTTCGATAATTATTGATCTAGAGAGTCCAGAGAAATGTCCTAGACTGGTTTGGTTCCGATCTGGCGAAAAACCTAGGACTAGTTCGCAAAAGTAGGTTTCGGACAAAATTCGATATAGCAGAAATTTTTCCCTGCCTAAATCAAAATCGGAGATAGCCATTTTGTCCGCCTTGAGCCAAGGATTCCAACGATATAAGACACTTGATCCTGGGACAAACGGTCTAAGAGTTATGGGCGATTTTGTACTTTTGGTCGCTGTAGCGCCACCTATGGGCCAATCGGGGTCATACTCTGATAGGTTGTCCCCAAATTGAGGCCTACCATCTGGCCAGGTTTCAAGTCTCTAGGCCTTACGGTTTGTCCTGCGCGATGCGTTTTACGAATCCTTACAATTACAATAGGGTTTCAGCATTTCATGCTTGAACCCCTAATAAGAATGAAGGCTTTTTGCCAGTTATAGCGCCACCTATGGTCCGATCTCCATGAAACTCTGCATGCTTCCTCACCATGTTCTGACACATATGCTCATCAATTTTGGTGAAGTTCTGAGTTTTCCTTTGGGATTTATAGGCTTTTGAGCGTATTTTGCCACGCCCCTTTTCTAAATGACCCTGTTACAGCCACGCAAATGCCAAAGTTCAACTTTTTTTTGATAATTATTGATCTAGAGAGTCCAGAGAATTGTCCTAGACTGGTTTGGTTCCGATCGGGCGAAAAACCAGGGACTAGTTCGCAAAAGTAGGTTATGGACAAAAGTCAACATAGCAGAAATTTTCCCTGCCTACATCCAAATCGGAGATAGCCATTTTGTCCGCCTTGAGCCAAGGATTCCAACGATATAAGACACTTGATCCTGGGACAAACGGTCTAAGAGATATGAGCGATTTGGACTTTTGGTTGCTGTAGCGCCACCTATGGGCCAATCGGGGTCATACTCTGATAGGTTGTCCCCAAATTGAGGCCTACCATCTGGCCAGGTTTCAAGTCTCTAGGCCTTACGGTTTGTCCTGCGCGATGCGTTTTACGAATCCTTACAATTACAATAGGGTTTCAGCATTTCATGCTTGAACCCCTAATAAGAATGAAGGCTTTTTGCCTGTTATAGCGCCACCTATGGTCCGATCTCCATGAAACTCTGCATGCTTCCTCACCATGTTCTGACACATATGCTCATCAATTTTGGTGAAGTTCTGAGTTTTCCTTTGGGATTTATAGGCTTTTGAGCGTATTTTGCCACGCCCCTTTTCTAAATGACCCTGTTACAGCCACGCAAATGCCAAAGTTCAACTTTTTTTTGATAATTATTGATCTAGAGAGTCCAGAGAATTGTCCTAGACTGGTTTGGTTCCGATCGGGCGAAAAACCAGGGACTAGTTCGCAAAAGTAGGTTATGGACAAAAGTCAACATAGCAGAAAATTTTCCCTGCCTACATCCAAATCGGAGATAGCCATTTTGTCCGCCTTGAGCCAAGGATTCCAACGATATAAGACACTTGATCCTGGGACAAACGGTCTAAGAGATATGAGCGATTTTGAACTTTTGGTTGCTGTAGCGCCACCTATGGGCCATTCGGGGTCATACTCTTATAGGTTGTCCCCAAATTGAGGCCTACCATCTGGCCAGGTTTCACGTCTCTAGGCCTTACGGTTTGGCCTGCACGATGCGTTTTACGAATCCTTACAATTACAATAGGGTTTCAGCATTTCATGCTTGAACCCCTAATAAGAATGAAGGCTTTTTGCCAGTTATAGCGCCACCTATGGTCCGATCTCCATGAAACTCTGCATGCTTCCTCACCATGTTCTGACACATATGCTCATCAATTTTGGTGAAGTTCTGAGTTTTCATTTGGGATTTATAGGATTTTTAGTGTATTTTGCCACGCCCCTTTTCTAAATGACCCTGTTACAGCCACGCAAATGCCAAAGTTCAACTTTTTTTTGATAATTATTGATCTAGAGAGTCCAGAGAATTGTCCTAGACTGGTTTGGTTCCGATCGGGCGAAAAACCAGGGACTAGTTCGCAAAAGTAGGTTATGGACAAAAGTCAACATAGCAGAAAATTTTCCCTGCCTACATCCAAATCGGAGATAGCCATTTTGTCCGCCTTGAGCCAAGGATTCCAACGATATAAGACACTTGATCCTGGGACAAACGGTCTAAGAGATATGAGCGATTTTGAACTTTTGGTTGCTGTAGCGCCACCTATGGGCCATTCGGGGTCATACTCTGATAGGTTGTCCCCAAATTGAGGCCTACCATCTGGCCAGGTTTCACGTCTCTAGGCCTTACGGTTTGGCCTGCACGATGCGTTTTACGAATCCTTACAATTACAATAGGGTTTCAGCATTTCATGCTTGAACCCCTAATAAGAATGAAGGCTTTTTGCCAGTTATAGCGCCACCTATGGTCCGATCTCCATGAAACTCTGCATGCTTCCTCACCATGTTCTGACACATATGCTCATCAATTTTGGTGAAGTCCTGAGTTTTCATTTGGGATTTATAGGATTTTTAGTGTATTTTGCCACGCCCCTTTTCTAAATGACCCTGTTACAGCCACCCAAATGCAAAAGTTCAACTTTTTTTCGATAATTATTGATCTAGAGAGTCCAGAGAAATGTCCTAGACTGGTTTGGTTCCGATCTGGCGAAAAACCTAGGACTAGTTCGCAAAAGTAGGTTTCGGACAAAATTCGATATAGCAGAAATTTTTCCCTGCCTAAATCAAAATCGGAGATAGCCATTTTGTCCGCCTTGAGCCAAGGATTCCAACGATATAAGACACTTGATCCTGGGACAAACGGTCTAAGAGTTATGGGCGATTTTGTACTTTTGGTCGCTGTAGCGCCACCTATGGGCCATTCGGGGTCATACTCTGATAGGTTGTCCCCAAATTGAGGCCTACCATCTGGCCAGGTTTCACGTCTCTAGGCCTTACGGTTTGGCCTGCACGATGCGTTTTACGAATCCTTACAATTACAATAGGGTTTCAGCATTTCATGCTTGAACCCCTAATAAGAATGAAGGCTTTTTGCCAGTTATAGCGCCACCTATGGTCCGATCTCCATGAAACTCTGCATGCTTCCTCACCATGTTCTGACACATATGCTCATCAATTTTGGTGAAGTCCTGAGTTTTCATTTGGGATTTATAGGATTTTTAGTGTATTTTGCCACGCCCCTTTTCTAAATGACCCTGTTACAGCCACCCAAATGCAAAAGTTCAACTTTTTTTCGATAATTATTGATCTAGAGAGTCCAGAGAAATGTCCTAGACTGGTTTGGTTCCGATCTGGCGAAAAACCTAGGACTAGTTCGCAAAAGTAGGTTTCGGACAAAATTCGATATAGCAGAAATTTTTCCCTGCCTAAATCAAAATCGGAGATAGCCATTTTGTCCGCCTTGAGCCAAGGATTCCAACGATATAAGACACTTGATCCTGGGACAAACGGTCTAAGAGTTATGGGCGATTTTGTACTTTTGGTCGCTGTAGCGCCACCTATGGGCCATTCGGGGTCATACTCTGATAGGTTGTCCCCAAATTGAGGCCTACCATCTGGCCAGGTTTCACGTCTCTAGGCCTTACGGTTTGGCCTGCACGATGCGTTTTACGAATCCTTACAATTACAATAGGGTTTCAGCATTTCATGCTTGAACCCCTAATAAGAATGAAGGCTTTTTGCCAGTTATAGCGCCACCTATGGTCCGATCTCCATGAAACTCTGCATGCTTCCTCACCATGTTCTGACACATATGCTCATCAATTTTGGTGAAGTCCTGAGTTTTCATTTGGGATTTATAGGATTTTTAGTGTATTTTGCCACGCCCCTTTTCTAAATGACCCTGTTACAGCCACCCAAATGCAAAAGTTCAACTTTTTTTCGATAATTATTGATCTAGAGAGTCCAGAGAAATGTCCTAGACTGGTTTGGTTCCGATCTGGCGAAAAACCTAGGACTAGTTCGCAAAAGTAGGTTTCGGACAAAATTCGATATAGCAGAAATTTTTCCCTGCCTAAATCAAAATCGGAGATAGCCATTTTGTCCGCCTTGAGCCAAGGATTCCAACGATATAAGACACTTGATCCTGGGACAAACGGTCTAAGAGTTATGGGCGATTTTGTACTTTTGGTCGCTGTAGCGCCACCTATGGGCCATTCGGGGTCATACTCTGATAGGTTGTCCCCAAATTGAGGCCTACCATCTGGCCAGGTTTCACGTCTCTAGGCCTTACGGTTTGGCCTGCACGATGCGTTTTACGAATCCTTACAATTACAATAGGGTTTCAGCATTTCATGCTTGAACCCCTAATAAGAATGAAGGCTTTTTGCCAGTTATAGCGCCACCTATGGTCCGATCTCCATGAAACTCTGCATGCTTCCTCACCATGTTCTGACACATATGCTCATCAATTTTGGTGAAGTCCTGAGTTTTCATTTGGGATTTATAGGATTTTTAGTGTATTTTGCCACGCCCCTTTTCTAAATGACCCTGTTACAGCCACCCAAATGCAAAAGTTCAACTTTTTTTCGATAATTATTGATCTAGAGAGTCCAGAGAAATGTCCTAGACTGGTTTGGTTCCGATCTGGCGAAAAACCTAGGACTAGTTCGCAAAAGTAGGTTTCGGACAAAATTCGATATAGCAGAAATTTTTCCCTGCCTAAATCAAAATCGGAGATAGCCATTTTGTCCGCCTTGAGCCAAGGATTCCAACGATATAAGACACTTGATCCTGGGACAAACGGTCTAAGAGTTATGGGCGATTTTGTACTTTTGGTCGCTGTAGCGCCACCTATGGGCCATTCGGGGTCATACTCTGATAGGTTGTCCCCAAATTGAGGCCTACCATCTGGCCAGGTTTCACGTCTCTAGGCCTTACGGTTTGGCCTGCACGATGCGTTTTACGAATCCTTACAATTACAATAGGGTTTCAGCATTTCATGCTTGAACCCCTAATAAGAATGAAGGCTTTTTGCCAGTTATAGCGCCACCTATGGTCCGATCTCCATGAAACTCTGCATGCTTCCTCACCATGTTCTGACACATATGCTCATCAATTTTGGTGAAGTCCTGAGTTTTCATTTGGGATTTATAGGATTTTTAGTGTATTTTGCCACGCCCCTTTTCTAAATGACCCTGTTACAGCCACCCAAATGCAAAAGTTCAACTTTTTTTCGATAATTATTGATCTAGAGAGTCCAGAGAAATGTCCTAGACTGGTTTGGTTCCGATCTGGCGAAAAACCTAGGACTAGTTCGCAAAAGTAGGTTTCGGACAAAATTCGATATAGCAGAAATTTTTCCCTGCCTAAATCAAAATCGGAGATAGCCATTTTGTCCGCCTTGAGCCAAGGATTCCAACGATATAAGACACTTGATCCTGGGACAAACGGTCTAAGAGTTATGGGCGATTTTGTACTTTTGGTCGCTGTAGCGCCACCTATGGGCCATTCGGGGTCATACTCTGATAGGTTGTCCCCAAATTGAGGCCTACCATCTGGCCAGGTTTCACGTCTCTAGGCCTTACGGTTTGGCCTGCACGATGCGTTTTACGAATCCTTACAATTACAATAGGGTTTCAGCATTTCATGCTTGAACCCCTAATAAGAATGAAGGCTTTTTGCCAGTTATAGCGCCACCTATGGTCCGATCTCCATGAAACTCTGCATGCTTCCTCACCATGTTCTGACACATATGCTCATCAATTTTGGTTAAGTCCTGAGTTTTCATTTGGGATTTATAGGATTTTTAGTGTATTTTGCCACGCCCCTTTTCTAAATGACCCTGTTACAGCCACCCAAATGCAAAAGTTCAACTTTTTTTCGATAATTATTGATCTAGAGAGTCCAGAGAAATGTCCTAGACTGGTTTGGTTCCGATCTGGCGAAAAACCTAGGACTAGTTCGCAAAAGTAGGTTTCGGACAAAATTCGATATAGCAGAAATTTTTCCCTGCCTAAATCAAAATCGGAGATAGCCATTTTGTCCGCCTTGAGCCAAGGATTCCAACGATATAAGACACTTGATCCTGGGACAAACGGTCTAAGAGTTATGGGCGATTTTGTACTTTTGGTCGCTGTAGCGCCACCTATGGGCCATTCGGGGTCATACTCTGATAGGTTGTCCCCAAATTGAGGCCTACCATCTGGCCAGGTTTCACGTCTCTAGGCCTTACGGTTTGGCCTGCACGATGCGTTTTACGAATCCTTACAATTACAATAGGGTTTCAGCATTTCATGCTTGAACCCCTAATAACAAGCAGCATTTATCGGGGTTCAAGCAGTTAAGGCCTTTAAGGCATTTAAGCACAAAAGCATCAAAAGTTATTAAGATTTATTTAGCAAGCATGTAACCACTGACATAATAGATGGAAAAGACCATTTACAGCCAATACAGGCAATTTGCCATGGGATATATATGGTTTTAAAGCTTTTTAACAGTTATAGCGCCACCTATGCTCCGATCTCCATAGAATTGTTTACTGTGACCTCAAATTGAACCCATACACATGTGTACTGAGTTTGGTGAAGATATCTCATTTACTTCTTGAGTTATAGCCATTTGAGTAAAATAGGCTCCTCCCACAACGATTTGCCACATTCTAGAATTATTTAATATGATTCTAGCATGATTTACTATCATATACCATGTTCCAGAATGATTTATTAGGATTCTAGCATGATTTACCTTGATACACCTCATTTCAGTATTATTTACTATGATTTACAATGTTTCTAGCATGATTAACCACATTACTAGCAAATATGTGAAGTGTCAGTGCAAATGAGGTGATGAACACTGACAAAATATTATTGTGTTATAATAGTTAGTTATATACGTGATTTTTAGTGTGTGTCCAAGTATGAATGCAAAAGCACATGTAAAATATTTCATTATTAAGTAGAATGGCCAGCAGAGGGCAGTAGAAGACCACTTATTGGCTCACTTTCACTTTAAACCAGTTTTCTGCACTAAAGCAAACCAGTTTTTCCATGTTAACTCAATGCATGCTTACACACACACACACACACACACACACACACACACACACACACACACACACACACACACACACACACACACACACACACACACACACACACACACACACACACACACACACACACAAACACACACACACACACACACACATACACACACAGCATAGTTAACCGTGATTTACCATGATATACCACGTTCTAGTATTATTTACCAGGAGATAAACGACAATCTAGTATTATTTACTTTGATTTACCATGTTTCTAGCCTGATTTATCACATTACTAGCAATTATTTGAAGTGTCAGTGCAAATAAAGTGATTAACACTGACAAAATATGATTGTGTTATAATAGTTATTGCTATATAAGTGATTTTTTTTGTGTGTATTCAAGTATGAATGCAAGCACATGTTGAAATATTTCATTAATAAGTAGAATGGCCAGCAGAGGGCAGTAGAAGACCACTTATTGGCTCACTTTCACTTTAAACCAGTTTTCTGCACTAAAGCAAACCAGTTTATCTATGTTAACTCAATGCATGCTTACACACACACACACACACACACACACACACACACACACACACACACACACACACACACACACACACACACACACACACACACACACACACACACAGAGCATAGTTAACCATGATTTACCATGATTTACCACATTACTAGCAATTATTTGAAGTGTCAGTGCAAATAAAGTGATTAACACTGACAAAATATGATTGTGTTATAATAGTTATTGCTATATAAGTGATTTTTAGTGTGTATTCAAGTATAAATGCAAGCACATGTGGAAAAATTTAATTAATAAGTAGAATGGCCAGCAGAGGGCAGTAGAAGACCACTTATTGGCTCACTTTCACTTTAAACCTCATGATTTTGACCAGTTTTCTGCACTAAAGCAAACCAGTGTTTCCATGTTAACTCAATAATGCATAATTGCTACATATGCTACACACAATAATGCTACACACACACACACACACACACACACACACACACACACACACAAATGTTTCAGTGATATTGGTGTCACATTCACCTTCATCACATTCACCTTCTGTCTTCATCACATTCACCATCTGTCGTCATCACCTGCACCTGCTCCTCATCACCCTCCTCATCATCACCTGCTCCTCATCATCATAACCGTCACCTGTTGTCCTTGTCTTGATCTGTGTATTTAAGTTCCCCTCTCATCCATTATCATTGTCGGTTATTGTTTGTGCACTAGCACTCTGTTATGTTTGTTTTCATGTTGGAAAATAAAACCTTTGTTATATTTGTACCACACACACACACACACACACACACACACACACACACACACACACACACACACACACACACACACACACACCATCATTTATCATGATTTACCATGGCTGATACCAATACCAATATGAGAAAATGACTATTTTAAACAGCAGGGGGCAGTAAAATACCACTTATTGGCTTAACATGCCATTAAATCATATCATTTTCACCTTTTTAACTGTTATAGAGGCAAATTTTGTCCGATCTGTCTGAAAATTTTCATGCTTGTTCAGGGTGATATTTCACACGTTCTGACTTGTTTTTAAGAAGGTCTGAGCATTGATTAAAGAGATATAGGCTTTCGGGGACACTTGGTAAAGGCCAGATTTTGAAGTGAACCTATTATAGCTATCCAAATGAAGTAGTTCAACTTTTTCTGACAATTATTGATCTAGTGAGTCCAGAGAATTGTATTGCACTAGTTTTGAACATTATGATATGAAAATTATATGATCAGACATGGAAAAGACCATTTACAGCCAATACAGGCAGTTTACCATAGGAAATATATGGTTTTAAAGCTTTTTAACAGTTATAGCGCCAACTATTGTCCAATCTCCATAAAATTTTGCAAGCTTGTTTGTGATGTTATGACACATATGCTCACCAATTCTTGTGAAGTTCTGAGTTTTCATTTAGGATTTATAGGCTTTTGAGTGTATTTTGCCACACCCATTTTATAAATGACCCTATTACAGCCATACAAATACAAAAGTTCAACTTTTTTTTGATAATTATTGATCTAGAGAGTCCATAGAATTGTCCTAGACTGGTCTGGTTCCGATCGGGCAAAAAACCAGGGACTAGTTCGCAAAAGTAGGTTTTTAACATATTCATGAATATTTAATGAACGGTTTGATTGACAGCAATGGTTCTAGAGGCAAAGTTGTTCAGCATGAGCAGATCTATCAAATGATATGCATTTTGTGACAATATATCTAACACCACGTGATTACAGAGCCATAAAACTCGTTAGCGCCAACTAGTGGCCGATTTCTTTCAAAATTCTTACAGACCTCTAGGGCCATGAGTCGAACATGCCCACCGAGTTTCGTTCCGATCGGCCTCCGTTAACCTTGTCTAATAGGTGCTCAACTTCATTGGCCAATGGCGGCCATGTTTTTTGAGATACACCAATGTCCTCATAGACATACATGGCACCTTGGACCAAGACACTGCATACCAATTTTCAAGTCAATCGGACTAACGGTCAGGTGGTTATAGCCTGTTTTATGTTTTTTTCATGTTATAGCGCCACCATGTGGCCAATCGCCGCGATTTTTTTACCGTGTCCTCAGATTGACCTCTTACATATGTGTACCAAGTTTGTTGAAAATACCTCATTTACTTCTGGAGTTATAGCCATTTTAGTAAAATAGGCTCCGCCCACAACGTTAATTTTGCGCCCCCTAGCGACCCTGAATCGAAATTTCAACTTTTTTTCGATAATTATTGATCTTCAGTCTCCAGAGAACAATTCTGCACTGGTTTGGTTCCGATCGAGCAAAAAACCAGGGACTAGTTCGCAAAAGTAGGTTTTCGACAAAATTCAAAATGGCGGAAAATCTATCATGACGGAAATGAAATCGGAGATATACGTTTTGTTCGTCAGACGACCAGCTTTCCAATGATATAAGACACTTGTGTCTACGACATACGGTCCAGGAGTTATGACCACTTTCGCGCTTTTGGTTGTTATAGCGCCACCTATGGGCCAATCAAGGTCATAATTTGATAACCTCTCCTCGATTTTTGTACTACCATCTGGCAAAGTTTCAAAGCTCTAGCCCTTACGGTTTGGGCTGCACGATGCGTTTTACGGCAGAATAATAATAATAATAATAATAATTAAAGCTGCAAGCAGCATTTATCGGGGTTCAAGCATTTAAGGCCTTTAGGCACATAAGCATTTAAGACATTAAGATTTATTTAGAAAGCTTTTAACCACTGAAATAATAGATGGAAAAGTCCATTTACAGCCAATACAGGCAATTTACCATAGGAAATATGTGTTTTTTAAAGCTTTTTAACAGTTATAGCACCATCTATAGTCCGATCTCCATGAAATTTTGCATGCTTGTTAATGATGTTATGGCACATAAGCTCACCAATTTTCGTGAAGTTCTGAGTTTTCGTTTAGGATTTATAGGCTTTTGAGTGCATTTTGCCACGCCCATTTTCTTTATGACCCAATATACCCATGCGAAAAATGCAAAAGTTCAACTTTTTTTTGATAATTATTGATCTTGAGAGTCCATAGAATTGTCCTAGACTCGTTTGGTTCTGATCGGGCGAAAAACCTAGGACTAGTTCGCAAAAGTAGGTTTTTAACATAATTACGAATATTTAATGAACGGTTTGATTGACAGCAATGGTTCTTGAGGCAAAGTTGTTCAACAAGAGGAGATCTATCAAATGGTATGCATTTTGTGACAATAAGTGTAACACCACGTGATTACAGAGCCATAAAACTCGTTAGCGCCAACTAGTGGCCGATTTCTTTTAAAATTCTTACAGACCTCTAGGGCCATGAGTCGAACATGCCCACCGAGTTTCGTTCCGATAGGCCTCCGTTAACCTTGTCTAATAGGTGCTCAAACTTCATTGGCCGATGGCGGCCATGTTTTTTGAGATACACCAATGTCCTCATAGACATACATGGCACCTTGGACCAAGACACTGCATACCAATTTTCAAGTCAATCGGACTAACGGTCAGGTGGTTATAGCCTGTTTTATGTTTTTTTCATGTTATAGCGCCACCATGTGACCAATCGCCGCGATTTTTTTACCGTGACCTCATATTGACGTCTTACACATGTGTACCAGGTTTGGTTAAAATACCTCTTTTACTTCTGGAGTTATAGCCATTTTAGTAAAATAGGCTCCTCCCACAACGTTAATTTTGCACCCCCTAGCGACCGTGAATCGAAATTTCAACTTTTTTTTGATAATTATTGATATTCAGACTCCAGAGAACAATTCTGCACTGGTTTGGTTCCGATCGGGCAAAAAACCAGGGACTAGTTCGCAAAAGTAGATTTTCGACAAAATTCAAAATGGCGGAAAATCTATCATGGCGGAAATAAAATCGGAGATATACGTTTTGTTCGTCAGGCGTCCAGCTTTCCAATGATATAAGACACTTGAGTCTATGACTTACGGTCTAGGAGTTATGAGCAGTTTCGCGCTTTTGGTTGCTATAGCGCCACCTATGGGCCAATCGGGGTCATAATTTGATAACCTCTCCTCGATTTTTGTACTACCATATGGCAAAGTTTCAAAGCTCTAGCCCTTACGGTTTGGGCTGCACGATGCGTTTTACGGCAGAATAATAATAATAATAATAATAATTAAAGCTGCAAGCAGCATTTATCGGGGTTCAAGCAGTTAAGGCCTTTAAGGCATTTAAGCACAAAAGCATCAAAAGTTATTAAGATTTATTTAGCAAGCATGTAACCACTGACATAATAGATGGAAAAGACCATTTACAGCCAATACAGGCAATTTGCCATGGGATATATATGGTTTTAAAGCTTTTTAACAGTTATAGCGCCACCTATGCTCCGATCTCCATAGAATTGTTTACTGTGACCTCAAATTGAACCCATACACATGTGTACTGAGTTTGGTGAAGATATCTCATTTACTTCTTGAGTTATAGCCATTTGAGTAAAATAGGCTCCTCCCACAACGATTTGCCACATTCTAGAATTATTTAATATGATTCTAGCATGATTTACTATCATATACCATGTTCCAGAATGATTTATTAGGATTCTAGCATGATTTACCTTGATACACCTCATTTCAGTATTATTTACTATGATTTACAATGTTTCTAGCATGATTAACCACATTACTAGCAAATATGTGAAGTGTCAGTGCAAATGAGGTGATGAACACTGACAAAATATTATTGTGTTATAATAGTTAGTTATATACGTGATTTTTAGTGTGTGTCCAAGTATGAATGCAAAAGCACATGTAAAATATTTCATTATTAAGTAGAATGGCCAGCAGAGGGCAGTAGAAGACCACTTATTGGCTCACTTTCACTTTAAACCAGTTTTCTGCACTAAAGCAAACCAGTTTTTCCATGTTAACTCAATGCATGCTTACACACACACACACACACACACACACACACACACACACACACACACACACACACACACACACACACACACACACACACACAAACAAACACACACACACACACACACACACACACACACACACACACACAAACACACACACACACACACACACATACACACACAGCATAGTTAACCGTGATTTACCATGATATACCACGTTCTAGTATTATTTACCAGGAGATAAACGACAATCTAGTATTATTTACTTTGATTTACCATGTTTCTAGCCTGATTTATCACATTACTAGCAATTATTTGAAGTGTCAGTGCAAATAAAGTGATTAACACTGACAAAATATGATTGTGTTATAATAGTTATTGCTATATAAGTGATTTTTTTTGTGTGTATTCAAGTATGAATGCAAGCACATGTTGAAATATTTCATTAATAAGTAGAATGGCCAGCAGAGGGCAGTAGAAGACCACTTATTGGCTCACTTTCACTTTAAACCAGTTTTCTGCACTAAAGCAAACCAGTTTATCTATGTTAACTCAATGCATGCTTACACACACACACACACACACACACACACACACACACACACACACACACACACACACACACACACACACACACACACACACACACACAGAGCATAGTTAACCATGATTTACCATGATTTACCACATTACTAGCAATTATTTGAAGTGTCAGTGCAAATAAAGTGATTAACACTGACAAAATATGATTGTGTTATAATAGTTATTGCTATATAAGTGATTTTTAGTGTGTATTCAAGTATAAATGCAAGCACATGTGGAAAAATTTAATTAATAAGTAGAATGGCCAGCAGAGGGCAGTAGAAGACCACTTATTGGCTCACTTTCACTTTAAACCTCATGATTTTGACCAGTTTTCTGCACTAAAGCAAACCAGTGTTTCCATGTTAACTCAATAATGCATAATTGCTACATATGCTACACACAATAATGCTACACACACACACACACACACACACACACACACACACACACACACACACACACACAAATGTTTCAGTGATATTGGTGTCACATTCACCTTCATCACATTCACCTTCTGTCTTCATCACATTCACCATCTGTCGTCATCACCTGCACCTGCTCCTCATCACCCTCCTCATCATCACCTGCTCCTCATCATCATAACCGTCACCTGTTGTCCTTGTCTTGATCTGTGTATTTAAGTTCCCCTCTCATCCATTATCATTGTCGGTTATTGTTTGTGCACTAGCACTCTGTTATGTTTGTTTTCATGTTGGAAAATAAAACCTTTGTTATATTTGTACCACACACACACACACACACACACACACACACACCATCATTTATCATGATTTACCATGGCTGATACCAATACCAATATGAGAAAATGACTATTTTAAACAGCAGGGGGCAGTAAAATACCACTTATTGGCTTAACATGCCATTAAATCATATCATTTTCACCTTTTTAACTGTTATAGAGACAAATTTTGTCCGATCTGTCTGAAAATTTTCATGCTTGTTCAGGGTGATATTTCACACGTTCTGACTTGTTTTTAAGAAGGTCTGAGCATTGATTAAAGAGATATAGGCTTTCGGGGACACTTGGTAAAGGCCAGATTTTGAAGTGAACCTATTATAGCTATCCAAATGAAGTAGTTCAACTTTTTCTGACAATTATTGATCTAGTGAGTCCAGAGAATTGTATTGCACTAGTTTTGAACATTATGATATGAAAATTATATGATCAGACATGGAAAAGACCATTTACAGCCAATACAGGCAGTTTACCATAGGAAATATATGGTTTTAAAGCTTTTTAACAGTTATAGCGCCAACTATTGTCCAATCTCCATAAAATTTTGCAAGCTTGTTTGTGATGTTATGACACATATGCTCACCAATTTTTGTGAAGTTCTGAGTTTTCATTTAGGATTTATAGGCTTTTGAGTGTATTTTGCCACACCCATTTTATAAATGACCCTATTACAGCCATACAAATACAAAAGTTCAACTTTTTTTTGATAATTATTGATCTAGAGAGTCCATAGAATTGTCCTAGACTGGTCTGGTTCCGATCGGGCAAAAAACCAGGGACTAGTTCGCAAAAGTAGGTTTTTAACATATTCATGAATATTTAATGAACGGTTTGATTGACAGCAATGGTTCTAGAGGCAAAGTTGTTCAGCATGAGCAGATCTATCAAATGATATGCATTTTGTGACAATATATCTAACACCACGTGATTACAGAGCCATAAAACTCGTTAGCGCCAACTAGTGGCCGATTTCTTTCAAAATTCTTACAGACCTCTAGGGCCATGAGTCGAACATGCCCACCGAGTTTCGTTCCGATCGGCCTCCGTTAACCTTGTCTAATAGGTGCTCAACTTCATTGGCCAATGGCGGCCATGTTTTTTGAGATACACCAATGTCCTCATAGACATACATGGCACCTTGGACCAAGACACTGCATACCAATTTTCAAGTCAATCGGACTAACGGTCAGGTGGTTATAGCCTGTTTTATGTTTTTTTCATGTTATAGCGCCACCATGTGGCCAATCGCCGCGATTTTTTTACCGTGTCCTCAGATTGACCTCTTACATATGTGTACCAAGTTTGTTGAAAATACCTCATTTACTTCTGGAGTTATAGCCATTTTAGTAAAATAGGCTCCGCCCACAACGTTAATTTTGCGCCCCCTAGCGACCCTGAATCGAAATTTCAACTTTTTTTCGATAATTATTGATCTTCAGTCTCCAGAGAACAATTCTGCACTGGTTTGGTTCCGATCGAGCAAAAAACCAGGGACTAGTTCGCAAAAGTAGGTTTTCGACAAAATTCAAAATGGCGGAAAATCTATCATGACGGAAATGAAATCGGAGATATACGTTTTGTTCGTCAGACGACCAGCTTTCCAATGATATAAGACACTTGAGTCTATGACTTACGGTCTAGGAGTTATGAGCAGTTTCGCGCTTTTGGTTGCTATAGCGCCACCTATGGGCCAATCGGGGTCATAATTTGATAACCTCTCCTCGATTTTTGTACTACCATCTGGCAAAGTTTCAAAGCTCTAGCCCTTACGGTTTGGGCTGCACGATGCGTTTTACGGCAGAATAATAATAATAATTAAAGCTGCAAGCAGCATTTAGCGGGGTTCAAGCATTTAGGGTCTTTAAGCACATAAGGCAGTTTAGTGAGTTGTCTGAGTTTTTGTTTAGGATTTACAGGCTTTTGAGTGTTTTTTGCCATACCCATTTTCTAAATGATCCTGTTATGGCTACCCAATGGGTAAAGTTAAAGTTTTTTATATAATTAATAATCTAGAGCTTCCAGAGAATTGTACTGCACTGGTATATTTCCGATCGGGCGAAAAACCTAGGACTAGTTTGCAAAAGTAGGTTTTTAACATAATCGCAAGTATTTAATGAACAAATTGATTGACAGCAGTAGTTCTTGAGGCAAAGTTGTTCAGTATGAGGAGATCTATCAAATGATATGCATCACGTGATTACATAGCCGTAAAACCTGTTAGCGTCAACTAGTGGCTGATTTTTCAAAATTCTTACAGACCTCTAGGGCCACGAGTCGAACATGCCCACCGAGTTTCGTTCTGATCGGCCTCCGTTAAGAGCAAACTAACAGCTTTGAATTAAAATGGTGAGGTATCCTGTTGTAAACATCAACCATGCCTGTTGACAGTTCTCTTTTGTGGGAAGGGAATGAAAAGTTCTCAAATCCGCAGCACAGCCTCAGACATAACATTTATGTCCATGATCTGCCATTTTCACTATTGTCCTTGCTTGCTTCTTCACAATACCTGCAGATCTTCTGATGATTCGGCTGTGCAGGTCCACATTAACACTGCCTGGCCTAGAACATGGACTGGAAAATGCAAATTTGGGGGGTATAAATATTAATGATCCTGACTCCAACGTCACAGTCGGTGTTATGGTGGGATTCACTCATTTTTCAGCGGTCTTTTGCAAACAGGAGATTTACACATGAAGGAGGAAACAATGGTGTTTGAGGCTCACGGTATGTCAGTTCCATGTCCAGAACTCTTATCATTCAACTATGCCAAGATAAATACAGTTTTCAATTGTATGGCACCTTTAAAATAGATGATTAGTAATATAATGCTTACTTGGAGTCTGAAATGGCTTTAACAAAAGAAGAAAAATATTCTTAGATTTCTGTTCATTCTAATCATGTACAAATAAAGTAGCACAGTAAGATTACATTTATTTGAATGCATTAGTGAGTGTGTGATTGTGCTGTGTGTGCAGCGTGTCAATACTAAAAGTGAAGGTGTAGTTGATATCTTTGGTGATAATATCTGTAGTAATCATAAAAAAAAACACTTAAGAAATAAAGAATTAAAATTACAAATAATATTCTATTAAGATATGAGTTACAATAACATGATTTGCAATAGTAATAATATCAATAATATATGCACAATACACACAGATTAGACTATCAGGTCTGTGTTTTACAAAAACATTAGTATTGCAGCCAGTGTGAGTCTGTGGGATTTATAAACAGACAAAATATGATTTGAAATGTTATTTTAATGATTTTATTAAGTTTAAACAATATTTCAAATGGAAAAAAAAATTAAAAATAATATTTTAGTGAGCAGAATGAACCAATGAGTGTTCTTCTTCTGGTGGTTAAAATGTAAATGAAAACAATAATACTTAAACAATAATACTTAATACACTAACCATGCTTGAACACACACATGCACACACATTTTGTTGTAGATGGAGATATTTAAAATAAAAGATAGGTAACAAAATGATAATTGCAAATCTCCTCTGTATAACACCATTTTCAGATTTCAAATTAATCACTGAGAGGCAGAATTGTTCAAACTGAGAGCTCAGTAAAAATGAAGTGATAAACTTTGACAAAACATGACTGTGTTATAATAGGTGATTTTCATGCAAGTAATTTGATATAGTCCAAAAACTAATGCAAAAGCACAGATGAAAATATTTTAAGTAGAATGTCCTGCAGAGGGCAGTAGAAGACCACTAATTGACTCACTTTCATTTGAAAGACTTTTTTATCCACCAGTAAAACAAAGCAGTTTCTTCATGTTCTTTCCATTAAGCATGCTTACACACACACACAGACACACACACAAACCCACACACACACACACACACACACACACACACACACACACACACAAAGACAAATATGTTTTCAATGTTTTTAGGATGTGATATTGTGAAAATATCTTCATCTCCTCATCTTGAACAACTTTGCCTCAAGAATCACTAATGTCAATCAAACTGTTCATAATCATAATAAAAAAAATAAAATATATACAAATATCATAATAATAAAAAAAACATCATAATAAAAAAGATTGCTTCTTAAAGCATTTGTTTATTTCCAATACTGAAGCGAATTAAAAGATCATGCGTAATCCTGCTGCTCCCTCTAGTGGACAACAGTGGTATTATAGCTTACATTTTACAGTTGAAGTGTTTGAATGAATGGGAATTTGTTTTTTTACTTATATCTCAGGAACCAAAAGGCGAAAAATTCTGAAACTCAGAGCATAGATAGTGCTTGAGGAGCCCTGTTGAATGAGACCATCAATGTGTTTTTGGGCGATTGGGGCTGGGAGTTATGACTGTTATAAGGCATATCTGTTCGGGCTATTATCTCTGGAATGCCCAGGGCAAATAACACCACATTTGAATCGAAGCTAGCCAAGGACGCGCCCTTTCCAACGAGCTCTCACACAATGTTCGGGGTGGTCTGGGTCGGGAGTAATGGCCGTTCAAAATCGGGGGTCCCGCGGATTCGCGATGCGCGGGGGGCGCGCTCCCGAGGCCCGCGACGACACGTTTCGATCAAGAGCCCGGAGAGGTCCTCACCATCAAAATTTGAGCGCGCAACGACTTTCCGTTTTCGAGTTATGAATGGATTTGTATTCGGGGGCGTGGCTTAAATGCCGTTATACTTTCGTTTCATTTCATTCATTTACTTTCGTCCATTTCCATATCTCAGTGTAACACAATTGTCAATAGTAATACTCAATAGATGAGTTTTGACAAAATGTGATTGTAAATGTTAAAATAATGATTTTAAAAAGTCTAAATATGAATTTTATAACAATATTAGGGAGTAGTATGATGAAATGACAGCAGGGGGCAGTAAAATACCACTTATTGGCTTAATATGTCATTATATTCATATAAAATCACCTTTTGAAGAAGTTAAACTTTTTTTCTGATAATTATTGATCTAGAGAGTTCAGAGAATTGTGCTGCACTGGTTTTGAACATTATGATATGAACATTATATGATAAAAGATAGAAGACATCATTTACAGCAAATACAGGCAATTTACCATAGGAAATATATGGTTTTAAAGCGTTTTAACAGTTATAGCGCCAACTATCGTCCGATCTCCATAGAATTTTTCATGCTTGTTAATGATGTTATGTCACATATGCTGACCAATTTTTGTGAAGTTCTGAGTTTTTATTTAGGATTTATAGGCTTTTTAATGTATTTTGACACGCCCGTTTTATAAATGACCCTATTACAGCCATCCAAATGCAAAAGTTCAACTTTTTTTTGATAATTATTGATCTAGAGAGTCCAGAGAATTGTCCTACACTGGTCTGGTTCCGATCGGGCAAAAAACCTAGGACTAGTTCGCAAAAGTAGGTTTTTAACATATTAATGAATAATTAATGAACAGTTTGATTGACAGCAATGGTTCTTGAGGCAAAGTTGTTCAGGATGAGGAGATCTATCAAATGATATGCATATTGTGTGGATATTTGTAACACCACGTGATTACAGAGCCGTAAAACTCGTTAGCGCCAACTAGTGGCCGATTTCTTTCAAAATTCTTACAGACCTTTAGGGCCATGAGCCGAACATGCCCATTGAGTTTCGTTCCGATCGGCCTCCGTTAACCTTGTCTAATAGGTGCTCAAACTTCGTTGGCCGATGGCGGCCATGTTTTTTGAGATACGTCAATGTCCTCATACACATACATGGCACCTTGGACCAAGACACTGCATACCAATTTTCAAGTCAATCGGACTAACGGTCAGGTGGTTATAGCCTGTTTTATGTTTTTTTCATTTTATAGCGCCACCATGAGGCCAATCGTCGCGATTTTTTTACTGTGACCCCAGAGTAAGCTCATACACATGTGTACCAAGTTTGGTGAAGATACCTCATTTACATCGGGAGTTATAGCCATTTTAGTAAAATAGGCCCCTCCCACAACGTACGTTTTGGCGCCCCTTAGCGACCGTGAATCGAAATTTCCACTTTTTTTCGATAATTATTGATATTCAGTCTCCAGAGAACATTTCTGCACTAGTTTGGTTCCAATCGGGCAAAAAACCAGGGACTAGTTCGCAAAAGTAGATTTTTGACAAAATTCAAAATGGCGGAAAATCTATCATGGCGGAAATGAAATCGGAGATATACGTTTTGTTCGTCAGGCGTCCAGCTTTCCAATGATATAAGACACTTGAGTCTACGCCATACGGTCTAGGAGTTATGAGCAGTTTCGCGCTTTTGGTTGTTATAGCGCCACCTATGGGCCAATCGGGGTCATAATCTCTGAACCTTTCCTCGATTTTTGTACTACCATCTGTCAAAGTTTCAAAGTTCCAGCTCTTACGGTTTGGGCTGCACGATGCGTTTTACGGCAGAATAATAATAATAATAATAATAATAAAAATCAGCACAATTACAATAGGGTTTCAGCACTTCGTGCTTGAACCCCTAATAATAATAATAATTAAAGCTGCAAGCAGCATTTATCGGGGTTCAAGCAGTTAAAGCCTTTTAAGCATTTAAGCACAAAAGCATCAAAAGTTAAGATTTATTTAGCAAGCATGTAACCACGGACATAATAGATGGAAAAGACCATTTACAGCCAATACAGGCAGTTTACCATGGGATATATATGGTTTTAAAGCTTTTTAACAGTTATAGCGCCACCTATGGTCCGATCTCCATAGAATTGTTTACTGTGACCTCAAATTGAACCCATACACATGTGTACTGAGTTTGGTGAAGATATCTCATTTACTTCTTGAGTTATAGCCATTTTAGTAAAATAGGCTCCTCCCACAACAATTTAGCACATTCTAGTATTATTTACTATGATTCTAGCATGATTTGCCATATTCTAGCATAATTTACCATGATATACTACATTCTAGTATGATTTACCATTGTTTACTGTGATTCTAGCATGGATTACCATAGTTTATCATAATTTATCATAGTTTACCATGATTTACCCTGTTCTAGCATAGTTTACCATGATTTACCATGTTCTAGCATGATTTACCATGATATACCACATTCTAACATGATTTACCATAGTTTATTATGATTTATCATGGCTTACCATGATTTACCCTGTTCTAGCATAGTTTACCATGATTTACCATGTTCTAGCATGATGTACCATGATATACTATGTTCTAGAATGATGTACCAGGATTGTAGTATGATTTACCTTGATACACCACATTCTAGTATCATTTATTGATTTACCATGTTTTTAGTGTGATTTAACCATGATTTACCACATTGCTAGCAATTATGTGAAGTATCAGTAAAAATGAAGTGATAAACTCTGACAAAATATGATTGTGCTACAATAGTAATTGTTATATAAGTGATTTTTTAGTGTTTTATTGTTATATAAGTGATTTTTAGTGTCTAATGAATGCAAAAGCATATGTGGGTAGACATTAATAAGTAGAATGGCCAGCAGAGGGCAGTAGAAGACCACATATTGGCTCACTTTCACTTTAAACTTCTTGATTTTCACCATTTTTCTGCACTAAAGCAAAGCAGTTTTTCCATTTTAAATCCATAATGCATGTTAACACACACACACACACACACACACACAAGACAAATGTTGTTTTTTCAATGCTATTGGGATATGTCATTATGAAAATATATTTGAATGGTCTATAAACATTTCACAAAGTCTTTGTAAGCTATTAATCAGATCATTCAGAATTTATTCAGAAACCTAAGACTACACACACACATTATATTGTAGATACAGACATTTGAAATATATGATGTGATCAAACTGTCAATACTAATAATTTAACAGATGGATTTTTGACTAAATGTAATTGTAAATGTTAAAATAGTGATTTTATAAAGTCTAAATATAAATTATAGAACAATATGACAACATGACTATTTTAAACAGCAGGGGGCAGTAAAATACCACTTCTTGGCTTAATATGTCATTATATTCATATCATTTTCACCTTTTTAACTGTTATAGAGGCAAATTTTGTCAGATCTGTCTGAAAATTTTCATGCATGTTCAGAGTGATATTTCACATGTTCTGACTTGTTTTTAAGAAGGTTTGAACATTCATTAAAGAGATATAGGCTTTCGGGGACACTTGGTAAAGGCCACATTTTGAAGTGAACCTATTATAGCTACCCAAATGAAGTAGTTCAACTTTTTCTGACAATTATTGTTCTAGTGAGTCCAGAGAATTGTATTGCACTAGTTTTTAACATTATGATATGAAAATTATATATTCAGAGATGGAAAAGACCATTTACAGTCAATACAGGCAGTTTACCATAGGAAATATATGGTTTTAAAGATTTTTAACAGTTATAGCGCCACCTATCGTCCGATCTCCATGAAATTTTGCATGCTTGTTAATGATGTTATGTCACATAAGTTCACCAATTTTTGTGAAGTTCTGGGTTTTTATTTAGGATTTATAGGCTTTTTAATGTATTTTTCCATGCCCATTTTATAAATGATCCTATTACAGCCATCCAAATGCAAAAGTTCAACTTTTTTTTGATAATTATTGATCTAGAGAGTCCAGAGAATTGTCCTAGACTGGTCTGGTTCCGATCGGGCAAAAAACCTAGGACTAGTTCGCAAAAGTAGGTTTTAAACATATTCATGAATATTTAATGAACGGTTTGATTGACAGAAATGGTTCTTGAGGCAAAGTTGTTCAGCATGAGCAGATATATCAAATGATATGCTTTTTGTGACGATAAGTGTAACACCACGTGATTACAGAGCCAAAAAACTCGTTAGCGCCAACTAGTGGCCGATTTCTTTCAAAATTCTTACAGACCTCTAGGGCCATGAGTCGAACATGCCCATCGAGTTTCGTTCCGATCGGCCTCCGTTAACCTTGTCTAATAGGTGCTCAACTTCATTGGCCAATGGCGGCCATGTTTTTTGAGATACGCCAATGTCCTCATAGACATACATGGCACCTTGGACCAAGACACTGCATACCAATTTTCCAGTCAATCGGACTAACGGTCAGGTGGTTATAGCCCTTTTCATGTTTTTTTCATGTTATAGCGCCACCTAGTGTTCAATCGTCGCGATTTTTTTACTGTGACCCCAGAATGAACCCATACACATGTGTACCGAGTTTGGTGAAGCTATCTTATTTACTTTTTAAGTTATAGCCATTTTAGTAAAATAGGCTCCTCCCACAACGATTATTTTGCGCCCCCTAGCGTCCATGAATCGAAATTTCAACATTTTTTCGATAATTATTGATCTTCAGACTCCAGAGAACATTTCTGCACTGGTTTGGCTCCGATCGGGCAAAAAACCAGGGACTAGTTCGCAAAAGTAGATTTTCGACAAAATTCAAAATGGCGGAAAATCTATCATGACGGAAATGAAATCGGAGATATACGTTTTGTTCGTCAGGCGTCCAGCTTTCCAATGATATAAGACACTTGAGTCTGCGACATACGGTCTAGGAGTTATGAGCAGTTTCGCGCTTTTGGTTGCTATAGCGCCACCTATGGGCCAATCGGGGTCATAATCTCTGAACCTCTCCTCGATTTTTGTACTACCATCTGGCAAAGTTTCAATGCTCTAGCCCTTACGGTTTGGGCTGCACGATGCGTTTTACGGCAGAATAATAATAATAATAATAATAATTAAAGCTGCAAGCAGCATTTATCGGGGTTCAAGCAGTTAAGGCCTTTAAGGCATTTAAGCACAAAAGCATCAAAAGTTATTAAGATTTATTTAGCAAGCATGTAACCACTGACATAATAGATGGAAAAGACCATTTACAGCCAATACAGGCAATTTGCCATGGGATATATATGGTTTTAAAGCTTTTTAACAGTTATAGCGCCACCTATGCTCCGATCTCCATAGAATTGTTTACTGTGACCTCAAATTGAACCCATACACATGTGTACTGAGTTTGGTGAAGATATCTCATTTACTTCTTGAGTTATAGCCATTTGAGTAAAATAGGCTCCTCCCACAACGATTTGCCACATTCTAGAATTATTTAATATGATTCTAGCATGATTTACTATCATATACCATGTTCCAGAATGATTTATTAGGATTCTAGCATGATTTACCTTGATACACCTCATTTCAGTATTATTTACTATGATTTACAATGTTTCTAGCATGATTAACCACATTACTAGCAAATATGTGAAGTGTCAGTGCAAATGAGGTGATGAACACTGACAAAATATTATTGTGTTATAATAGTTAGTTATATACGTGATTTTTAGTGTGTGTCCAAGTATGAATGCAAAAGCACATGTAAAATATTTCATTATTAAGTAGAATGGCCAGCAGAGGGCAGTAGAAGACCACTTATTGGCTCACTTTCACTTTAAACCAGTTTTCTGCACTAAAGCAAACCAGTTTTTCCATGTTAACTCAATGCATGCTTACACACACACACACACACACACACACACACACACACACACACACACACACACACACACACACACACACACAAACACACACACACACACACACACACACACACACACACACACAAACACACACACACACACACACACATACACACACAGCATAGTTAACCGTGATTTACCATGATATACCACGTTCTAGTATTATTTACCAGGAGATAAACGACAATCTAGTATTATTTACTTTGATTTACCATGTTTCTAGCCTGATTTATCACATTACTAGCAATTATTTGAAGTGTCAGTGCAAATAAAGTGATTAACACTGACAAAATATGATTGTGTTATAATAGTTATTGCTATATAAGTGATTTTTTTTGTGTGTATTCAAGTATGAATGCAAGCACATGTTGAAATATTTCATTAATAAGTAGAATGGCCAGCAGAGGGCAGTAGAAGACCACTTATTGGCTCACTTTCACTTTAAACCAGTTTTCTGCACTAAAGCAAACCAGTTTATCTATGTTAACTCAATGCATGCTTACACACACACACACACACACACACACACACACACACACACACACACACACACACACACACACACACACACACACAGAGCATAGTTAACCATGATTTACCATGATTTACCACATTACTAGCAATTATTTGAAGTGTCAGTGCAAATAAAGTGATTAACACTGACAAAATATGATTGTGTTATAATAGTTATTGCTATATAAGTGATTTTTAGTGTGTATTCAAGTATAAATGCAAGCACATGTGGAAAAATTTAATTAATAAGTAGAATGGCCAGCAGAGGGCAGTAGAAGACCACTTATTGGCTCACTTTCACTTTAAACCTCATGATTTTGACCAGTTTTCTGCACTAAAGCAAACCAGTGTTTCCATGTTAACTCAATAATGCATAATTGCTACATATGCTACACACAATAATGCTACACACACACACACACACACACACACAAATGTTTCAGTGATATTGGTGTCACATTCACCTTCATCACATTCACCTTCTGTCTTCATCACATTCACCATCTGTCGTCATCACCTGCACCTGCTCCTCATCACCCTCCTCATCATCACCTGCTCCTCATCATCATAACCGTCACCTGTTGTCCTTGTCTTGATCTGTGTATTTAAGTTCCCCTCTCATCCATTATCATTGTCGGTTATTGTTTGTGCACTAGCACTCTGTTATGTTTGTTTTCATGTTGGAAAATAAAACCTTTGTTATATTTGTACCACACACACACACACACACACACACACACACACACACACACACACACACACACACACACACACACACACACACCATCATTTATCATGATTTACCATGGCTGATACCAATACCAATATGAGAAAATGACTATTTTAAACAGCAGGGGGCAGTAAAATACCACTTATTGGCTTAACATGCCATTAAATCATATCATTTTCACCTTTTTAACTGTTATAGAGGCAAATTTTGTCCGATCTGTCTGAAAATTTTCATGCTTGTTCAGGGTGATATTTCACACGTTCTGACTTGTTTTTAAGAAGGTCTGAGCATTGATTAAAGAGATATAGGCTTTCGGGGACACTTGGTAAAGGCCAGATTTTGAAGTGAACCTATTATAGCTATCCAAATGAAGTAGTTCAACTTTTTCTGACAATTATTGATCTAGTGAGTCCAGAGAATTGTATTGCACTAGTTTTGAACATTATGATATGAAAATTATATGATCAGACATGGAAAAGACCATTTACAGCCAATACAGGCAGTTTACCATAGGAAATATATGGTTTTAAAGCTTTTTAACAGTTATAGCGCCAACTATTGTCCAATCTCCATAAAATTTTGCAAGCTTGTTTGTGATGTTATGACACATATGCTCACCAATTTTTGTGAAGTTCTGAGTTTTCATTTAGGATTTATAGGCTTTTGAGTGTATTTTGCCACACCCATTTTATAAATGACCCTATTACAGCCATACAAATACAAAAGTTCAACTTTTTTTGATAATTATTGATCTAGAGAGTCCATAGAATTGTCCTAGACTGGTCTGGTTCCGATCGGGCAAAAAACCAGGGACTAGTTCGCAAAAGTAGGTTTTTAACATATTCATGAATATTTAATGAACGGTTTGATTGACAGCAATGGTTCTAGAGGCAAAGTTGTTCAGCATGAGCAGATCTATCAAATGATATGCATTTTGTGACAATATATCTAACACCACGTGATTACAGAGCCATAAAACTCGTTAGCGCCAACTAGTGGCCGATTTCTTTCAAAATTCTTACAGACCTCTAGGGCCATGAGTCGAACATGCCCACCGAGTTTCGTTCCGATCGGCCTCCGTTAACCTTGTCTAATAGGTGCTCAACTTCATTGGCCAATGGCGGCCATGTTTTTTGAGATACACCAATGTCCTCATAGACATACATGGCACCTTGGACCAAGACACTGCATACCAATTTTCAAGTCAATCGGACTAACGGTCAGGTGGTTATAGCCTGTTTTATGTTTTTTTCATGTTATAGCGCCACCATGTGGCCAATCGCCGCGATTTTTTTACCGTGTCCTCAGATTGACCTCTTACATATGTGTACCAAGTTTGTTGAAAATACCTCATTTACTTCTGGAGTTATAGCCATTTTAGTAAAATAGGCTCCGCCCACAACGTTAATTTTGCGCCCCCTAGCGACCCTGAATCGAAATTTCAACTTTTTTTCGATAATTATTGATCTTCAGTCTCCAGAGAACAATTCTGCACTGGTTTGGTTCCGATCGAGCAAAAAAACAGGGACTAGTTCGCAAAAGTAGGTTTTCGACAAAATTCAAAATGGCGGAAAATCTATCATGACGGAAATGAAATCGGAGATATACGTTTTGTTCGTCAGACGACCAGCTTTCCAATGATATAAGACACTTGTGTCTACGACATACGGTCCAGGAGTTATGACCACTTTCGCGCTTTTGGTTGTTATAGCGCCACCTATGGGCCAATCGAGGTCATAATTTGATAACCTCTCCTCGATTTTTGTACTACCATCTGGCAAAGTTTCAAAGCTCTAGCCCTTACGGTTTGGGCTGCACGATGCGTTTTACGGCAGAATAATAATAATAATAATAATAATAAAAATCAGTACAATTACAATAGGGTTTCAGCACTTCGTGCTTGAACCCCTAATAAAAATCAGTACAATTACAATAGGGTTTCAGCACTTCGTGCTTGAACCCCTAATTAAAGCTGCAAGCAGCATTTATCGGGGTTCAAGCATTTAAGGCCTTTAGGCACATAAGCATTTAAGACATTAAGATTTATTTAGAAAGCTTTTAACCACTGAAATAATAGATGGAAAAGTCCATTTACAGCCAATACAGGCAATTTACCATAGGAAATATGTGTTTTTTAAAGCTTTTTAACAGTTATAGCACCATCTATAGTCCGATCTCCATGAAATTTTGCATGCTTGTTAATGATGTTATGGCACATAAGCTCACCAATTTTCGTGAAGTTCTGAGTTTTCGTTTAGGATTTATAGGCTTTTGAGTGCATTTTGCCACGCCCATTTTCTTTATGACCCAATATACCCATGCGAAAAATGCAAAAGTTCAACTTTTTTTTGATAATTATTGATCTTGAGAGTCCATAGAATTGTCCTAGACTCGTTTGGTTCTGATCGGGCGAAAAACCTAGGACTAGTTCGCAAAAGTAGGTTTTTAACATAATTACGAATATTTAATGAACGGTTTGATTGACAGCAATGGTTCTTGAGGCAAAGTTGTTCAACAAGAGGAGATCTATCAAATGGTATGCATTTTGTGACAATAAGTGTAACACCACGTGATTACAGAGCCATAAAACTCGTTAGCGCCAACTAGTGGCCGATTTCTTTTAAAATTCTTACAGACCTCTAGGGCCATGAGTCGAACATGCCCACCGAGTTTCGTTCCGATAGGCCTCCGTTAACCTTGTCTAATAGGTGCTCAAACTTCATTGGCCGATGGCGGCCATGTTTTTTGAGATACACCAATGTCCTCATAGACATACATGGCACCTTGGACCAAGACACTGCATACCAATTTTCAAGTCAATCGGACTAACGGTCAGGTGGTTATAGCCTGTTTTATGTTTTTTTCATGTTATAGCGCCACCATGTGACCAATCGCCGCGATTTTTTTACCGTGACCTCATATTGACGTCTTACACATGTGTACCAGGTTTGGTTAAAATACCTCTTTTACTTCTGGAGTTATAGCCATTTTAGTAAAATAGGCTCCTCCCACAACGTTAATTTTGCACCCCCTAGCGACCGTGAATCGAAATTTCAACTTTTTTTTGATAATTATTGATATTCAGACTCCAGAGAACAATTCTGCACTGGTTTGGTTCCGATCGGGCAAAAAACCAGGGACTAGTTCGCAAAAGTAGATTTTCGACAAAATTCAAAATGGCGGAAAATCTATCATGGCGGAAATAAAATCGGAGATATACGTTTTGTTCGTCAGGCGTCCAGCTTTCCAATGATATAAGACACTTGAGTCTGCGACATACGGTCTAGGAGTTATGAGCAGTTTCGCGCTTTTGGTTGCTATAGCGCCACCTATGGGCCAATCGGGGTCATAATTTGATAACCTCTCCTCGATTTTTGTACTACCATATGGCAAAGTTTCAAAGCTCTAGCCCTTACGGTTTGGGCTGCACGATGCGTTTTACGGCAGAATAATAATAATAATAATAATTAAAGCTGCAAGCAGCATTTATCGGGGTTCAAGCAATTAAGGCCTTTAAGGCCTTTAAGCATAAAAGCATCAAAAGTTATTAAGATTTATTTAGCAAGCATGTAACTACTGACATAATAGATGAAAAAGACCATTTGCCATAGGAAATATATGGTTTTAAAGCTTTTTAACAGTTATAGCGCCACCTTTGGTCCGATCTCCATAAAATTTGGCATGCTTGTTAATGATGTCATTTCACATATGTTCACCAATTTTTGTGAAGTTCTGAGTTTTTATTTATGATTTATAGGCTTTTTTATTTATTTTGCCCCGCCCATTTTATAAATGACCCTATTACAGCCATCCAAATGCAAAAGTTCAACTTTTTTTTGATAATTATTGATCTAGAGAGTCCAGAGAATTGTTCTAGACTGGTCTGGTTCCGATCGGGCGAAAAACCAGGGACTAGTTCGCGAAAGTAGGTTTTTGACATATTCATGAATATTTAATGAACTGTTTGATTGACAGCAATGGTTTTTGAGGCAAAGTTGTTCAGGATGAGGAGGTCTATCAAATGATAATGCATTTTGTGACGAAATTTGTTACACCACGTGATTACAGAGCCATAAAACTCGTTAGCGCCAACTAGTGGCCGATTTCTTTCAAAATTCTTACAGACCTCTAGGGGCTTGAGCCAAACATGCCCACCGAGTTTCGCTCCGATCGGACTTCGTCAACGGTGCTCAAACCTCATTGGCCAATGGCGGCCATGTTTTTTTAGATACGCCATATTCCTTTTAGACATACATGGCCCCTTGGGCCAAGACACTGCATACCAAATTTCAAGTCATTCGGAAAAACGGTCAGGTGTCTATACGTTTTTGTTTTGTTTTATAGCGCCACCATGTGGCCAATCGACGCAATTTGTTTACTGTGACCTCAGATTGACCTCTTACACATGTGTACCAAGTTTGGTGAAGATATCTCATTTACTTCTCGAGTTATAGCCATTTTAGTAAAATAGGCTCCTCCCACAACATTAATTTATCACCCCCTAGCGACCAAGAATCAGAATTTCGACTTTTTTTCGATAATTATTGATCTTCAGACTCCAGAGAACAATTCTGCACTGGTTTGGTTCCGATCGGGCAAAAAACCAGGGACTAGTTCGCAAAAGTAGGTTTTTGACAAAATTCAAAATGGCGGAAAATCTATCATGACGGAAATGAAATCGGAGATATACGTTTTGTTCGTCAGGCGTCCAGCTTTCCAATGATATAAGACACTTGAGTCTACGACATAAGGTCTAGGAGTTATGAGCTGTTTCGCGCTTTTGGTTGCTATAGCGCCACCTATGGGCCGATTGGGCTGAGTCCGTGTATCTGAGTAGCGAGCAATAGTACTACCATCTGGCAAAGTTTCAAGTCTCTAGGTCTTACGGTTTGGGCTGCACGATGCGTTTTATGGCGGAAAAATAATAATAATAAAAATCAGGACAATTACAATAGGGTTTCAGCACTTCGTGCTTGAACCCCTAATAATAAAAATCAGCACAATTACAATAGGGTTTCAGCACTTCGTGCTTGAACCCCTAATTAAAGCTGCAAGCAGCATTTATCGGGGTTCAAGCAGTTAAGGCCTTTAAGCACAAAAGCATCAAAAGTGATTAACTTTTATTTAGCAAGCATGTAACTACTAACATAATAGATGGAAAAGACCATTTACAGGAAATACAATAGGAAATATATGGTTTTAAAGCTTTTTAGCAGTTATAGCGCCAGCTATCGTCCGATCTTCATAAAAATCGGCATGCTTGTTAATGATGTTATACACATATGCTCACCAATTTTTGTGAAGTTCTGAGTTTTCATTTAGGATTAATAGGCTTTTTAGTGTTTTTTGCCACGCCCCTTTTCTAAATGACCCTCTTACAGCCATCTACATGCAAAAGTTCAACTTTTTTTTTGATAATTATTGATCTAGAGTGTCCAGAGAATTGTCCTAGACTGGTCTGGTTTCGATCGGGCGAAAAACCTAGGACTAGTTCGCAAAAGTAGGTTTTTAACATAATTACAAATATTTAATAAACGGTTTAATTGACAGCATTAGTTCTTGAGGCAAAGTTGTTCAGCATGAGCAGTTCTATCAGATGATATGCATTTTGTGATGATAAGTGTAACACCACGTGATTACAGACCCATAAAACTCGTTAGCGCCAACTAGTGGCCGATTTCGTTCAAAACTCTTACAGACCTCTAGGGCCATGAGTCGAACATGCCCATCGAGTTTCGTTCCGATCGGCCTCCGTTAGCCTTGTCTAATAGGTGCTCAAATTTCATTGGTCGATGGCGGCCATGTTTTTCGAGATACGCCAATGTCCTCATAGACATACATGGCACCTTGGACCAAGACACTGCATACCAATTTTCAAGTCAATCGGACAAACGGTCACGTGGTCATAGCCCTTTTCATGTTTTTTTCATGTTATAGCGCCACCTAGTGATCAATCGTCGCAATTTTTTTACTATGACCCCAGATTGAACTCATACACATGTGCACCAAGTTTGGTGAAGATATCTCATTTCCTTTTCGAGTTATAGCCATTTTAGTAAAATAGGCTCCTCCCACAACATTAATTTATCACCCCCTAGCGACCAGGAATCGAAATTTTGACTTTTTTTCGATAATTATTGATCTTCAGACTCCAAAGAACATTTCTGCACTGGTTTGGTTCCGATCGGGCGAAAAACCAGGGACTAGTTCGCAAAAGTAGGTTTTTGACAAAATTCAAAATGGCGGAAAAATTTGCATACCTGAAATAAAATCGGAGATATACGTTTTGACCTTCAGGCGTCCAGCTTTCCAATGATATAGGACACTTGAGTCTAGGACATACGGTCTAGGAGTTATGAGCAGTTTCGCGCTTTTGGTTGCTATAGCGCCACCTATGGGCCAATCTGAGTCATACTTTGATAGGTTCTCCCCAAATTGAGGACTACCATTTGGCCAAGTTTCAAGGTTCCAGCTCTTACGGTTTGGTCTGCACGATGCGTTTTAGGGGAGAATAATAATAATAATTAAAGCTGCAAGCAGCATTTATCGGGGTTCAAGCAGTTAAGGCCTTTAAGGCATTTAAGCACAAAAGCATCAAAAGTTATTAAGATTTATTTAGCAAGCATGTAACCACTGACATAATAGATGGAAAAGACCATTTACAGCCAATACAGGCAATTTGCCATGGGATATATATGGTTTTAAAGCTTTTTAACAGTTATAGCGCCACCTATGCTCCGATCTCCATAGAATTGTTTACTGTGACCTCAAATTGAACCCATACACATGTGTACTGAGTTTGGTGAAGATATCTCATTTACTTCTTGAGTTATAGCCATTTGAGTAAAATAGGCTCCTCCCACAACGATTTGCCACATTCTAGAATTATTTAATATGATTCTAGCATGATTTACTATCATATACCATGTTCCAGAATGATTTATTAGGATTCTAGCATGATTTACCTTGATACACCTCATTTCAGTATTATTTACTATGATTTACAATGTTTCTAGCATGATTAACCACATTACTAGCAAATATGTGAAGTGTCAGTGCAAATGAGGTGATGAACACTGACAAAATATTATTGTGTTATAATAGTTAGTTATATACGTGATTTTTAGTGTGTGTCCAAGTATGAATGCAAAAGCACATGTAAAATATTTCATTATTAAGTAGACTGGCCAGCAGAGGGCAGTAGAAGACCACTTATTGGCTCACTTTCACTTTAAACCAGTTTTCTGCACTAAAGCAAACCAGTTTTTCCATGTTAACTCAATGCATGCTTACACACACACACACACACACACACACACACACACACACACACACACACACACACACACAAACACACACACACACACACACACACACACACACACACACACACACACACACACACATACACACACAGCATAGTTAACCATGATTTACCATGATATACCACGTTCTAGTATTATTTACCAGGAGATAAACGACAATCTAGGATTATTTACTTTGATTTACCATGTTTCTAGCCTGATTTATCACATTACTAGCAATTATTTGAAGTGTCAGTGCAAATAAAGTGGTTAACACTGACAAAATATGATTGTGTTATAATAGTTATTGCTATATAAGTGATTTTTTTAGTGTGTATTCAAGTATGAATGCAAGCACATGTTGAAATATTTCATTAATAAGTAGAATGGCCAGCAGAGGGCAGTAGAAGACCACTTATTGGCTCACTTTCACTTTAAACCAGTTTTCTGCACTAAAGCAAACCAGTTTATCCATGTTAACTCAATGCATGCTTACACACACACACACACACACACACAGCATAGTTAACCATGATTTACCATGATTTACCACATTACTAGCAATTATTTGAAGTGTCAATGCAAATAAAGTGATTAACACTGACAAAATATGATTGTTATAATAGTTATTGCTATATAAGTGATTTTTAGTGTGTATTCAAGTATAAATGCAAGCACATGTGGAAAAATTTAATTAATAAGTAGAATGGCCAGCAGAGGGCAGTAGAAGACCACTTATTGGCTCACTTTCACTTTAAACCTCATGATTTTGACCAGTTTTCTGCACTAAAGCAAACCAGTGTTTCCATGTTAACTCAATAATGCATACTTGCTACATATGCTACACACAATAATGCTACACACACACACACACACACACACACACAAATGTTTCAGTGATATTGGTGTCACATTCACCTTCATCACATTCACCTTTTGTCTTCATCACATTCACCATCTGTCGTCATCACCTGCACCTGCTCCTCATCACCCTCCTCGTCATCACCTGCTCCTCATCATCATAACCGTCACCTGTTGTCCTTGTCTTGATCTGTGTATTTAAGTTCCCCTCTCATCCATTATCATTGTCGGTTATTGTTTGTGCACTAGCACTCTGTTATGTTTGTTTTCATGTTGGAAAATAAAACCTTTGTTATATTTGTACCACACACACACACACACACACACACACACACACACACACACACACACACACACACACACACACACACACACACACACACACACACACCATCATTTATCATGATTTACCATGGCTGATACCAATACCAATATGAGAAAATGACTATTTTAAACAGCAGGGGGCAGTAAAATACCACTTATTGGCTTAACATGCCATTAATTCATATCATTTTCACCTTTTTAACTGTTATAGAGGCAAATTTTGTCCGATCTGTCTGAAAATTTTCATGCTTGTTCAGGGTGATATTTCACACGTTCTGACTTGTTTTTAAGAAGGTCTGAGCATTGATTAAAGAGATATAGGCTTTCGGGGACACTTGGTAAAGGCCAGATTTTGAAGTGAACCTATTATAGCTATCCAAATGAAGTAGTTCAACTTTTTCTGACAATTATTGATCTAGTGAGTCCAGAGAATTGTATTGCACTAGTTTTGAACATTATGATATGAAAATTATATGATCAGAGATGGAAAAGACCATTTACAGCCAATACAGGCAGTTTACCATAGGAAATATATGATTTTAAAGCTTTTTAACAGTTATAGCGCCACCTATCGTCCGATCTCCATAGAATTTTTCATGCTTGTTAATGATGTTATGTCACATATGCTTACCAATTTTTGTGAAGTTCTGAGTTTTTATTTAGGATTTATAGGCTTTTTAATGTATTTTGACACGCCCATTTTATAAATTACCCTATTACAGCCATCCAAATGCAAAAGTTCAACTTTTTTTTGATAATTATTGATCTAGAGAGTCCAGAGAATTGTCCTAGACTGGTCTGGTTCCGATCGGGCAAAAAACCTAGGACTAGTTCGCAAAAGTAGGTTTTTAACATATTAATGAATAATTAATGAACAGTTTGATTGACAGCAATGGTTCTTGAGGCAAAGTTGTTCAGGATGAGGAGATCTATCAAATGATATGCATATTGTGTGGATATTTGTAACACCACGTGATTACAGAGCCGTAAAACTCGTTAGCGCCAACTAGTGGCCGATTTCTTTCAAAATTCTTACAGACCTTTAGGGCCATGAGCCGAACATGCCCATTGAGTTTCGTTCCGATCGGCCTCCGTTAACCTTGTCTAATAGGTGCTCAACTTCATTGGCCAATGGCGGCCATGTTTTTTGAGATACGCCAATGTCCTCATACACATACATGGCACCTTGGACCAAGACACTGCATACCAATTTTCAAGTCAATCGAACTAACGGTCAGGTGGTTATAGCCTGTTTTATGTTTTTTTCATTTTATAGCGCCACCATGAGGCCAATCGTCGCGATTTTTTTACTGTGACCCCAGAGTAAGCTCATACACATGTGTACCAAGTTTGGTGAAGATACCTCATTTACATCGGGAGTTATAGACATTTTAGTAAAATAGGCCCCTCCCACAACGTACGTTTTGGCGCCCCTTAGCGACCATGAATCGAAATTTCAACATTTTTTCGATAATTATTGATCTTCAGACTCCAGAGAACATTTCTGCACTGGTTTGGCTCCGATCGGTTAAAAAACCAGGGACTAGTTCGCAAAAGTAGATTTTCGACAAAATTCAAAATGGCGGAAAATCTATCATGACGGAAATCAAATCGGAGATATACGTTTTGTTCGTCAGGCGTCCAGCTTTCCAATGATATAAGACACTTGAGTCTGCGACATACGGTCTAGGAGTTATGAGCAGTTTCGCGCTTTTGGTTGCTATAGCGCCACCTATGGGCCAATCGGGGTCATAATCTCTGAACCTCTCCTCGATTTTTGTACTACCATCTGGCAAAGTTTCAATGCTCTAGCCCTTACGGTTTGGGCTGCACGATGCGTTTTACGGCAGAATAATAATAATAATAATAATTAAAGCTGCAAGCAGCATTTATCGGGGTTCAAGCATTTAAGGCCTTTAGGCACATAAGCATTTAAGACATTAAGATTTATTTAGAAAGCTTTTAACCACTGAAATAATAGATGGAAAAGTCCATTTACAGCCAATACAGGCAATTTACCATAGGAAATATGTGTTTTTTAAAGCTTTTTAACAGTTATAGCACCATCTATAGTCCGATCTCCATGAAATTTTGCATGCTTGTTAATGATGTTATGGCACATAAGCTCACCAATTTTCGTGAAGTTCTGAGTTTTCGTTTAGGATTTATAGGCTTTTGAGTGCATTTTGCCACGCCCATTTTCTTTATGACCCAATATACCCATGCGAAAAATGCAAAAGTTCAACTTTTTTTTGATAATTATTGATCTTGAGAGTCCATAGAATTGTCCTAGACTCGTTTGGTTCTGATCGGGCGAAAAACCTAGGACTAGTTCGCAAAAGTAGGTTTTTAACATAATTACGAATATTTAATGAACGGTTTGATTGACAGCAATGGTTCTTGAGGCAAAGTTGTTCAACAAGAGGAGATCTATCAAATGGTATGCATTTTGTGACAATAAGTGTAACACCACGTGATTACAGAGCCATAAAACTCGTTAGCGCCAACTAGTGGCCGATTTCTTTTAAAATTCTTACAGACCTCTAGGGCCATGAGTCGAACATGCCCACCGAGTTTCGTTCCGATAGGCCTCCGTTAACCTTGTCTAATAGGTGCTCAAACTTCATTGGCCGATGGCGGCCATGTTTTTTGAGATACACCAATGTCCTCATAGACATACATGGCACCTTGGACCAAGACACTGCATACCAATTTTCAAGTCAATCGGACTAACGGTCAGGTGGTTATAGCCTGTTTTATGTTTTTTTCATGTTATAGCGCCACCATGTGACCAATCGCCGCGATTTTTTTACCGTGACCTCATATTGACGTCTTACACATGTGTACCAGGTTTGGTTAAAATACCTCTTTTACTTCTGGAGTTATAGCCATTTTAGTAAAATAGGCTCCTCCCACAACGTTAATTTTGCACCCCCTAGCGACCGTGAATCGAAATTTCAACTTTTTTTTGATAATTATTGATATTCAGACTCCAGAGAACAATTCTGCACTGGTTTGGTTCCGATCGGGCAAAAAACCAGGGACTAGTTCGCAAAAGTAGATTTTCGACAAAATTCAAAATGGCGGAAAATCTATCATGGCGGAAATAAAATCGGAGATATACGTTTTGTTCGTCAGGCGTCCAGCTTTCCAATGATATAAGACACTTGAGTCTATGACTTACGGTCTAGGAGTTATGAGCAGTTTCGCGCTTTTGGTTGCTATAGCGCCACCTATGGGCCAATCGGGGTCATAATTTGATAACCTCTCCTCGATTTTTGTACTACCATATGGCAAAGTTTCAAAGCTCTAGCCCTTACGGTTTGGGCTGCACGATGCGTTTTACGGCAGAATAATAATAATAATAATAATAATTAAAGCTGCAAGCAGCATTTATCGGGGTTCAAGCATTTAAGGCCTTTAGGCACATAAGCATTTAAGACATTAAGATTTATTTAGAAAGCTTTTAACCACTGAAATAATAGATGGAAAAGTCCATTTACAGCCAATACAGGCAATTTACCATAGGAAATATGTGTTTTTTAAAGCTTTTTAACAGTTATAGCACCATCTATAGTCCGATCTCCATGAAATTTTGCATGCTTGTTAATGATGTTATGGCACATAAGCTCACCAATTTTCGTGAAGTTCTGAGTTTTTGTTTAGGATTTATAGGCTTTTGAGTGCATTTTGCCACGCCCATTTTCTTTATGACCCAATATACCCATGCGAAAAATGCAAAAGTTCAACTTTTTTTTGATAATTATTGATCTTGAGAGTCCATAGAATTGTCCTAGACTCGTTTGGTTCTGATCGGGCGAAAAACCTAGGACTAGTTCGCAAAAGTAGGTTTTTAACATAATTACGAATATTTAATGAACGGTTTGATTGACAGCAATGGTTCTTGAGGCAAAGTTGTTCAACAAGAGGAGATCTATCAAATGGTATGCATTTTGTGACAATAAGTGTAACACCACGTGATTACAGAGCCATAAAACTCGTTAGCGCCAACTAGTGGCCGATTTCTTTTAAAATTCTTACAGACCTCTAGGGCCATGAGTCGAACATGCCCACCGAGTTTCGTTCCGATAGGCCTCCGTTAACCTTGTCTAATAGGTGCTCAAACTTCATTGGCCGATGGCGGCCATGTTTTTTGAGATACACCAATGTCCTCATAGACATACATGGCACCTTGGACCAAGACACTGCATACCAATTTTCAAGTCAATCGGACTAACGGTCAGGTGGTTATAGCCTGTTTTATGTTTTTTTCATGTTATAGCGCCACCATGTGACCAATCGCCGCGATTTTTTTACCGTGACCTCATATTGACGTCTTACACATGTGTACCAGGTTTGGTTAAAATACCTCTTTTACTTCTGGAGTTATAGCCATTTTAGTAAAATAGGCTCCTCCCAAAACGTTAATTTTGCACCCCCTAGCGACCGTGAATCGAAATTTCAACTTTTTTTTGATAATTATTGATATTCAGACTCCAGAGAACAATTCTGCACTGGTTTGGTTCCGATCGGGCAAAAAACCAGGGACTAGTTCGCAAAAGTAGATTTTCGACAAAATTCAAAATGGCGGAAAATCTATCATGGCGGAAATAAAATCGGAGATATACGTTTTGTTCGTAAGGCGTCCAGCTTTCCAATGATATAAGACACTTGAGTCTATGACTTACGGTCTAGGAGTTATGAGCAGTTTCGCGCTTTTGGTTGCTATAGCGCCACCTATGGGCCAATCGGGGTCATAATTTGATAACCTCTCCTCGATTTTTGTACTACCATATGGCAAAGTTTCAAAGCTCTAGCCCTTACGGTTTGGGCTGCACGATGCGTTTTACGGCAGAATAATAATAATAATAATAATAATAAAAATCAGCACAATTACAATAGGGTTTCAGCACTTCGTGCTTGAACCCCTAACAAGCAGCATTTAGCGGGGTTCAAGCATTTAGGGTCTTTAAGCACATAAGGCAGTCTAGTGAGTTGTCTGAGTTTTTGTTTAGGATTTACAGGCTTTTGAGTGTTTTTTGCCATACCCATTTTCTAAATGATCCTGTTATGGCTACCCAATGGGTAAAGTTAAAGTTTTTTATATAATTAATAATCTAGAGCTTCCAGAGAATTGTACTGCACTGGTATATTTCCGATCGGGCGAAAAACCTAGGACTAGTTCGCAAAAGTAGGTTTTTAACATAATAGCAAGTATTTAATGAACAAATTGATTGACAGCAGTAGTTCTTGAGGCAAAGTTGTTCAGTATGAGGAGATCTATCAAATGATATGCATCACGTGATTACATAGCCGTAAAACCTGTTAGCGTCAACTAGTGGCTGATTTTTCAAAATTCTTACAGACCTCTAGGGCCACGAGTCGAACATGCCCATCGAGTTTCGTTCTGATCGGCCTCCGTTAAGAGCAAACTAACAGCTTTGAATTAAAATGGTGAGGTATCCTGTTGTAAACATCAACCATGCCTGTTGACAGTTTTGTGGGAAGGGAATGAAAAGTTCTCAAATCCACAGCACAGCCTCAGACATAACATTTATATCCATGATCTGCCATTTTCACTATTGTCCTTGCTTGCTTCTTCACAATACCTGCAGATCTTCTGATGATTCGGCTGTGCAGGTCCACATTAACACTGCCTGGCCTAGAACATGGACTGGAAAATGCAAATTTGGGGGGTATAAATATTAATGATCCTGACTCCAACGTCACAGTCGGTGTTATGGTGGGATTCACTCATTTTTCAGCGGTCTTTTGCAAACAGGAGATTTACACAAGAAGGAGGAAACAATGGTGTTTGAGGCTCACGGTATGTCAGTTCCATGTCCAGAACTCTTATCATTCAACTATGCCAAGATAAATACAGTTTTCAATTGTATGGCACCTGTAAAATAGATGATTAGTAATATAATGCTTACTTGGAGTCTGAAATGGCTTTAACAAAAGAAGAAAAATAGTCTTAGATTTCTGTTCATTCTAATCATGTACAAATAAAGTAGCACAGTAAGATTACATTTATTTGAATGCATTAGTGAGTGTGTGATTGTGCTGTGTGTGCAGCGTGTCAATACTAAAAGTGAAGGTGTAGTTGATATCTTTGGTGATAATATCTGTAGTAATCATAAAAAAAAACACTTAAGAAATAAAGAATTAAAATTACAAATAATATTCTATTAAGATATGAGTTACAATAACATGATTTGCAATAGTAATAATATCAATAATATATGCACAATACACACAGATTAGACTATCAGGTCTGTGTTTTACAAAAACATTAGTATTGCAGCCAATGTGAGTCTGTGGGATTTATAAACAGACAAAATATGATTTGAAATGTTATTTTAATGATTTTATTAAGTTTAAACAATATTTCAAATGGAAAAAAAAATTAAAAATAATATTTTAGTGAGCAGAATGAACCAATGAGTGTTCTTCTTCTGGTGGTTAAAATGTAAATGAAAACAATAATACTTAAACAATAATACTTAATACACTAACCATGCTTGAACACACACATGCACACACATTTTGTTGTAGATGGAGATATTTAAAATAAAAGATAGGTAACAAAATGATAATTGCAAATCTCCTCTGTATAACACCATTTTCAGATTTCAAATTAATCACTGAGAGGCAGAATTGTTCAAACTGAGAGCTCAGTAAAAATGAAGTGATAAACTTTGACAAAACATGACTGTGTTATAATAGGTGATTTTCATGCAAGTAATTTGATATAGTCCAAAAACTAATGCAAAAGCACAGATGAAAATATTTTATTAAGTAGAATGTCCTGCAGAGGGCAGTAGAAGACCACTAATTGACTCACTTTCATTTGAAATACTTTTTTATCCACCAGTAAAACAAAGCAGTTTCTTCATGTTCTTTCCATTAAGCATGCTTACACACACACAGACACACACACAAACCACACACACACACACACACACACACACACACACACACACACACACACACACACACACACACACACACACAAAGACAAATATGTTTTCAATGTTTTTAGGATGTGATATTGTGAAAATATCTTCATCTCCTCATCTTGAACAACTTTGCCTCAAGAATCACTAATGTCAATCAAACCGTTCATAATCATAATAAAAAAAAATAAAATATATACAAATATCATAATAATAAAAAAAACATCATAATAAAAAAGATTGCTTCTTAAAGCATTTGTTTATTTCCAATACTGAAGCGAATTAAAAGATCATGCGTAATCCTGCTGCTCCCTCTAGTGGACAACAGTGGTATTATAGCTTACATTTTACAGTTGAAGTGTTTGAATGAATGGGAATTTTTTTTTTTACTTATATCTCAGGAACCAAAAGGCGAAAAATTCTGAAACTCAGAGCATAGATAGTGCTTGAGGAGCCCTGTTGAATGAGACCATCAATGTGTTTTTGGGCGATTGGGGCTGGGAGTTATGACTGTTATAAGGCATATCTGTTCGGGCTATTATCTCTGGAATGCCCAGGGCAAATAACACCACATTTGAATCGAAGCTAGCCAAGGACGCGCCCTTTCCAACGAGCTCTCACACAATGTTCGGGGTGGTCTGGGTCGGGAGTAATGGCCGTTCAAAATCGGGGGTCCCGCGGATTCGCGATGCGCGGGGGGCGCGCTCCCGAGGCCCGCGACGACACGTTTCGATCAAGAGCCCGGAGAGGTCCTCACCATCAAAATTTGAGCGCGCAACGACTTTCCGTTTTCGAGTTATGAATGGATTTGTATTCGGGGGCGTGGCTTAAATGCCGTTATACTTTCGTTTCATTTCATTCATTTACTTTCGTCCATTTCCATATCTCAGTGTAACACAATTGTCAATAGTAATACTCAATAGATGAGTTTTGACAAAATGTGATTGTAAATGTTAAAATAATGATTTTAAAAAGTCTAAATATGAATTTTATAACAATATTAGGGAGTAGTATGATGAAATGACAGCAGGGGGCAGTAAAATACCACTTATTGGCTTAATATGTCATTATATTCATATAAAATCACCTTTTGAAGAAGTTAAACTTTTTTTCTGATAATTATTGATCTAGAGAGTTCAGAGAATTGTGCTGCACTGGTTTTGAACATTATGATATGAACATTATATGATAAAAGATAGAAGACATCATTTACAGCAAATACAGGCAATTTACCATAGGAAATATATGGTTTTAAAGCGTTTTAACAGTTATAGCGCCAACTATCGTCCGATCTCCATAGAATTTTTCATGCTTGTTAATGATGTTATGTCACATATGCTGACCAATTTTTGTGAAGTTCTGAGTTTTTATTTAGGATTTATAGGCTTTTTAATGTATTTTGACACGCCCGTTTTATAAATGACCCTATTACAGCCATCCAAATGCAAAAGTTCAACTTTTTTTTGATAATTATTGATCTAGAGAGTCCAGAGAATTGTCCTACACTGGTCTGGTTCCGATCGGGCAAAAAACCTAGGACTAGTTCGCAAAAGTAGGTTTTTAACATATTAATGAATAATTAATGAACAGTTTGATTGACAGCAATGGTTCTTGAGGCAAAGTTGTTCAGGATGAGGAGATCTATCAAATGATATGCATATTGTGTGGATATTTGTAACACCACGTGATTACAGAGCCGTAAAACTCGTTAGCGCCAACTAGTGGCCGATTTCTTTCAAAATTCTTACAGACCTTTAGGGCCATGAGCCGAACATGCCCATTGAGTTTCGTTCCGATCGGCCTCCGTTAACCTTGTCTAATAGGTGCTCAAACTTCGTTGGCCGATGGCGGCCATGTTTTTTGAGATACGCCAATGTCCTCATACACATACATGGCACCTTGGACCAAGACACTGCATACCAATTTTCAAGTCAATCGGACTAACGGTCAGGTGGTTATAGCCTGTTTTATGTTTTTTTCATTTTATAGCGCCACCATGAGGCCAATCGTCGCGATTTTTTTACTGTGACCCCATAGTAAGCTCATACACATGTGTACCAAGTTTGGTGAAGATACCTCATTTACATCGGGAGTTATAGCCATTTTAGTAAAATAGGCCCCTCCCACAACGTACGTTTTGGCGCCCCTTAGCGACCGTGAATCGAAATTTCCACTTTTTTTCGATAATTATTGATATTCAGTCTCCAGAGAACATTTCTGCACTAGTTTGGTTCCAATCGGGCAAAAAACCAGGGACTAGTTCGCAAAAGTAGATTTTTGACAAAATTCAAAATGGCGGAAAATCTATCATGGCGGAAATAAAATCGGAGATATACGTTTTGTTCGTCAGGCATCCAGCTTTCCAATGATATAAGACACTTGAGTCTACGCCATACGGTCTAGGAGTTATGAGCAGTTTCGCGCTTTTGGTTGTTATAGCGCCACCTATGGGCCAATCGGGGTCATAATCTCTGAACCTTTCCTCGATTTTTGTACTACCATCTGTCAAAGTTTCAAAGTTCCAGCTCTTACGGTTTGGGCTGCACGATGCGTTTTACGGCAGAATAATAATAATAATAATAATTAAAGCTGCAAGCAGCATTTATCGGGGTTCAAGCATTTAAGGCCTTTAAGCACATAAGCATTTAAGACATTAAGATTTATTTAGAAAGCTTTTAACCACTGAAATAATAGATGGAAAAGTCCATTTACAGCCAATACAGGCAAGCTTTTTAACAGTTATAGCGCCACCTATAGTCCGATCTCCATGATATTTTGCATGCTTGTTAATGATGTTGTGGCACAGATGCTCACCAATTTTCGTGAAGTTCTGAGTTTTCGTTTAGGATTTATAGGCTTTTGAGTGCATTTTGCCACGCCCATTTTCTTTATGACCCAATATACCCATGCGCAAAATGCAAAAGTTCAACTTTTTTTTGATAATTATTGATCTAGAGTGTCCAGAGAATTGTCCTAGACTGGTCTGGTTTCGATCGGGCGAAAAACCTAGGACTAGTTCGTAAAAGTAGGTTTTTAACATAATTACGAATATTTAATAAACGGTTTAATTGACAGCATTAGTTCTTGAGGCAAAGTTGTTCAGCATGAGCAGATCTATCAGATGATATGCATTTTGTGACGATAAGTGTAACACCACGTGATTACAGAGCCATAAAACTCGTTAGCGCCAACTAGTGGCCGATTTCTTTCAAAACTCTTACAGACCTCTAGGGCCATGAGTCGAACATGCCCATCGAGTTTCGTTCCGATCGGCCTCCGTTAACCTTGTTTAATAGGTGCTCAAACCTCATTGGCCAATGGCGGCCATGTTTTTCGAGATATGCCAATATCCTTTTAGACATACATGGCCCCTTGGGCCAAGACACTGCATACCAAATTTCAAGTCAATCGGACTAACGGTCAGGTGTCTACATGTTTTTTTTGTTTTATAGCGCCACCATGTGGCCAATCGACGCAATTTTTTTACTGTGACCTCAGATTGACCTTCTACACATGTTTACCAAGTTTGGTGAAGTTTACTGAATTACTTCTTGAGTTATAGCCATTTTAGTAAAATAGGCTCCTCCCACAACGTTAATTTTGCACCCCCTAGCGACCGTGAATCGAAATTTCAACTTTTTTTCGATAATTATTGATCTTCAGACTCCACAGAACAATTCTGCACTGGTTTGGTTCCGATCGGGCAAAAAACCAGGGACTAGTTCGCAAAAGTAGGTTTTCAACAAAATTCAAAATGGCGGAAAATCTATCATGACGGAAATAAAATCGGAGATATACGTTTTGTTCGTCAGGTGTCCAGCTTTCCACTGATATAAGACACTTGAGACTATGACTTACGGTCTAGGAGTTATGAGCAGTTTCGCGCTTTTGGTTGCTATAGCGCCACCTATGGACCAATCGGGGTCATAATTTGATAACCTCTCCTCGATTTTTGTACTACCATCTGGCAAAGTTTCAATGCTCTAGCCCTTACGGTTTGGGCTGCACGATGCGTTTTACGGCAGAAGAATAATAATAATTAAAGCTGCAAGCAGCATTTATCGGGGTTCAAGCATTTAAGGCCTTTAAGCACATAAGCATTTAAGACATTAAGTTTTATTTAGAAAGCTTTTAACCACTGAAATAATAGATGGAAAAGTCCATTTACAGCCAATACAGGCAATTTACCATAGGAAATATATGGTTTTAAAGCCTTTTGACTGTTATAGTGCTATCTTTGGTCCGATCTCCATAAAATTTTGCATGCTTGTTAATGATGTTATGTCACATATGCTCACCAATTTTTGTGAAGTTCTGAGTTTTCATTTAGGGTTTATAGGCTTTTTAGTGCATTTTGCCACGCCCCTTTTATAAATAACCCTATTACAGCCATCCTAATGCAAAAGTTTAACTTTTTTTTTGATAATTATTGATCTAGAGTGTCCAGAGAATTGTCCTAGACTGGTCTGGTTCCGATCGGGCAAAAAACCTAGGACTAGTTCGCAAAAGTAGGTTTTTAACATATTCGTAAATATTTATTGAACGGTTTGATTGACATTAATGGTTCTTGAGGCAAAGTTGTTCAACATGAGGAGGTCTATCAAATGATATGCATTTTGTGACGAAATTTGTTACACCACGTGATTACCGAGCCTTAAAACTCGTTAGCGCCAACTAGTGGCCGATTTCTTTCAAAATTCTTACAGACCTCTAGGGGCTTGAGCCGAACATGCCCACCGAGTTTCGTTCCGATCGCACTTCGTTAACCTTCTTTTAATAGGTGCTCAAAACTCATTGGCCAATGGCGGCCATGTTTTTCGAGATACGCCAATATCCTTTTAGACATACATGGCCCCTTGGGCCAAGACACTGCATACCAAATTTCAAGTCAATCGGACTAACGGGCAGGTGTATATACGTTTTTTTTGTTTTATAGCGCCACCATGTGGCCAATCGACGCAATTTTTTTACTGTGACCTCAAATTGACCTCTTACACACGTTTAGCAAGTTTGGTGAAGTTTACTGAATTACTTCTTGAGTTATAGCCATTTTAGTAAAATAGGCTCCTCCCACAACGTTAATTTTGCACCCCCTAGCGACCGTGAATCGAAATTTCAACTTTTTTTCGATAATTATTGATATTCAGACTCCAGAGAACATTTCTGCACTGTTTTGGATCCAATTGGACAAAAAACCTAGGACTAGTTCGCAAAAGTAGGTTTTTAACTAAATTCAAAATGGCGGACAATTTGCATACAGGAAATGAAATCGGAGATATACGTTTTGACCTTCAGGTTTCCAGCTTTCCAGTGATATAAGACACTTGAGCCTACGTCATACGGTCTAGGAGTTATGAGCAGTTTCGCGCTTTTGGTTGCTATAGCGCCACCTATGGGCCAATTGGGGTCATATTCTCTGAACCTCTCCTCGATTTTTGTACTACCATCTGGCAAAGTTTCAAAGCTCCAGCTCTTACGGTTTGGGCTGCACGATGAGTTTTACGGCAGAAGAAAAATAATAATAATAATAATAATAATAATAATAATAATAATAAAAATCAGTACAATTACAATAGGGTTTCAGCACTTCGTGCTTGAACCCCTAATAATAAAAATCAGCACAATTACAATAGGGTTTCAGCACTTCGTGCTTGAACCCCTAATTAAAGCTGCAAGCAGCATTTATCGGGGTTCAAGCATTTAAGGCCTTTAGGCACATAAGCATTTAAGACATTAAGATTTATTTAGAAAGCTTTTAACCACTGAAATAATAGATGGAAAAGTCCATTTACAGCCAATACAGGCAATTTACCATAGGAAATATGTGTTTTTTAAAGCTTTTTAACAGTTATAGCACCATCTATAGTCCGATCTCCATGAAATTTTGCATGCTTGTTAATGATGTTATGGCACATAAGCTCACCAATTTTCGTGAAGTTCTGAGTTTTTGTTTAGGATTTATAGGCTTTTGAGTGCATTTTGCCACACCCATTTTCTTTATGACCCAATATACCCATGCGAAAAATGCAAAAGTTCAACTTTTTTTTGATAATTATTGATCTTGAGAGTCCATAGAATTGTCCTAGACTCGTTTGGTTCTGATCGGGCGAAAAACCTAGGACTAGTTCGCAAAAGTAGGTTTTTAACATAATTACGAATATTTAATGAACGGTTTGATTGACAGCAATGGTTCTTGAGGCAAAGTTGTTCAACAAGAGGAGATCTATCAAATGGTATGCATTTTGTGACAATAAGTGTAACACCACGTGATTACAGAGCCATAAAACTCGTTAGCGCCAACTAGTGGCCGATTTCTTTTAAAATTCTTACAGACCTCTAGGGCCATGAGTCGAACATGCCCACCGAGTTTCGTTCCGATAGGCCTCCGTTAACCTTGTCTAATAGGTGCTCAAACTTCATTGGCCGATGGCGGCCATGTTTTTTGAGATACACCAATGTCCTCATAGACATACATGGCACCTTGGACCAAGACACTGCATACCAATTTTCAAGTCAATCGGACTAACGGTCAGGTGGTTATAGCCTGTTTTATGTTTTTTTCATGTTATAGCGCCACCATGTGACCAATCGCCGCGATTTTTTTACCGTGACCTCATATTGACGTCTTACACATGTGTACCAGGTTTGGTTAAAATACCTCTTTTACTTCTGGAGTTATAGCCATTTTAGTAAAATAGGCTCCTCCCACAACGTTAATTTTGCACCCCCTAGCGACCGTGAATCGAAATTTCAACTTTTTTTTGATAATTATTGATATTCAGACTCCAGAGAACAATTCTGCACTGGTTTGGTTCCGATCGGGCAAAAAACCAGGGACTAGTTCGCAAAAGTAGATTTTCGACAAAATTCAAAATGGCGGAAAATCTATCATGGCGGAAATAAAATCGGAGATATACGTTTTGTTCGTCAGGCGTCCAGCTTTCCAATGATATAAGACACTTGAGTCTATGACTTACGGTCTAGGAGTTATGAGCAGTTTCGCGCTTTTGGTTGCTATAGCGCCACCTATGGGCCAATCGGGGTCATAATTTGATAACCTCTCCTCGATTTTTGTACTACCATATGGCAAAGTTTCAAAGCTCTAGCCCTTACGGTTTGGGCTGCACGATGCGTTTTACGGCAGAATAATAATAATAATAATAATAATTAAAGCTGCAAGCAGCATTTATCGGGGTTCAAGCAGTTAAGGCCTTTAAGGCATTTAAGCACAAAAGCATCAAAAGTTATTAAGATTTATTTAGCAAGCATGTAACCACTGACATAATAGATGGAAAAGACCATTTACAGCCAATACAGGCAATTTGCCATGGGATATATATGGTTTTAAAGCTTTTTAACAGTTATAGCGCCACCTATGGTCCGATCTCCATAAAATTGTTTACTGTGACCTCAAATTGAACCCATACACATGTGTACTGAGTTTGGTGAAGATATCTCATTTACTTCTTGAGTTATAGCCATTTGAGTAAAATAGGCTCCTCCCACAACGATTTGCCACATTCTAGAATTATTTAATATGATTCTAGCATGATTTACTATCATATACCATGTTCCAGAATGATTTATTAGGATTCTAGCATGATTTACCTTGATACACCTCATTTCAGTATTATTTACTATGATTTACAATGTTTCTAGCATGATTAACCACATTACTAGCAATTATGTGAAGTGTCAGTGCAAATGAGGTGATGAACACTGACAAAATATTATTGTGTTATAATAGTTAGTTATATACGTGATTTTTAGTGTGTGTCCAAGTATGAATGCAAAAGCACATGTAAAATATTTCATTATTAAGTAGAATGGCCAGCAGAGGGCACTAGAAGACCACTTATTGGCTCACTTTCACTTTAAACCAGTTTTCTGCACTAAAGCAAACCAGTTTTTCCATGTTAACTCAATGCATGCTTACACACACACACACACACACACACACACACACACACACACACACACACACACACACACATACACACACAGCATAGTTAACCATGATTTACCATGATATACCACGTTCTAGTATTATTTACCAGGAGATAAACGACAATCTAGTATTATTTACTTTGATTTACCATGTTTCTAGCCTGATTTATCACATTACTAGCAATTATTTGAAGTGTCAGTGCAAATAAAGTGATTAACACTGACAAAATATGATTGTGTTATAATAGTTATTGCTATATAAGTGATTTTTTTAGTGTGTATTCAAGTATGAATGCAAGCACATGTTGAAATATTTCATTAATAAGTAGAATGGCCAGCAGAGGGCAGTAGAAGACCACTTATTGGCTCACTTTCACTTTAAACCAGTTTTCTGCACTAAAGCAAACCAGTTTATCCATGTTAACTCAATGCATGCTTACACACACACACACACACACACACACACACACACACACACACACACACACACACACACACACACAGCATAGTTAACCATGATTTACCATGATTTACCACATTACTAGCAATTATTTGAAGTGTCAGTGCAAATAAAGTGATTAACACTGACAAAATATGATTGTGTTATAATAGTTATTGCTATATAAGTGATATTTAGTGTGTATTCAAGTATAAATGCAAGCACATGTGGAAAAATTTAATTAATAAGTACAATGGCCAGCAGAGGGCAGTAGAAGACCACTTATTGGCTCACTTTCACTTTAAACCTCATGATTTTGACCATTTTTCTGCACTAAAGCAAACCAGTTTTTCCATGTTAACTCAATAATGCATACTTGCTACATATGCTACACACAATAATGCTACACACACACACACACACACACACACACACACAAATGTTTCAGTGATATTGGTGTCACATTCACCTTCATCACATTCACCTTCTGTCTTCATCACATTCACCATCTGTCGTCATCACCTGCACCTGCTCCTCATCACCCTCCTCATCATCACCTGCTCCTCATCATCATAACCGTCACCTGTTGTCCTTGTCTTGATCTGTGTATTTAAGTTCCCCTCTCATCCATTATCATTGTCGGTTATTGTTTGTGCACTAGCACTCTGTTATGTTTGTTTTCATGTTGGAAAATAAAACCTTTGTTATATTTGTACCACACACACACACACACACACACACACACACACACACACACACACACACACACACACACACACACACCATCATTTATCATGATTTACCATGGCTGATACCAATACCAATATGAGAAAATGACTATTTTAAACAGCAGGGGGCAGTAAAATACCACTTATTGGCTTAACATGCCATTAATTCATATCATTTTCACCTTTTTAACTGTTATAGAGGCAAATTTTGTCCGATCTGTCTGAAAATTTTCATGCTTGTTCAGGGTGATATTTCACACGTTCTGACTTGTTTTTAAGAAGGTCTGAGCATTGATTAAAGAGATATAGGCTTTCGGGGACACTTGGTAAAGGCCAGATTTTGAAGTGAACCTATTATAACTATCCAAATGAAGTAGTTCAACTTTTTCTGACAATTATTGATCTAGTGAGTCCAGAGAATTGTATTGCACTAGTTTTGAACATTATGATATGAAAATTATATGATCAGAGATAGAAAAGACCATTTACAGCCAATACAGGCAGTTTACCATAGGAAATATATGATTTTAAAGCTTTTTAACAGTTATAGCGCCACCTATTGTCCGATCTCCATAGAATTTTTCATGCTTGTTAATGATGTTATGTCACATATGCTGACCAATTTTTGTGAAGTTCTGAGTTTTTATTTAGGATTTATAGGCTTTTTAATGTATTTTGACACGCCCATTTTATAAATTACCCTATTACAGCCATCCAAATGCAAAAGTTCAACTTTTTTTTGATAATTATTGATCTAGAGAGTCCAGAGAATTGTCCTAGACTGGTCTGGTTCCGATCGGGCAAAAAACCTAGGACTAGTTCGCAAAAGAAGGTTTTTAACATATTAATGAATAATTAATGAACAGTTTGATTGACAGCAATGGTTCTTGAGGCAAAGTTGTTCAGGATGAGGAGATCTATCAAATGATATGCATATTGTGTGGATATTTGTAACACCATGTGATTACAGAGCCGTAAAACTCGTTAGCGCCAACTAGTGGCCGATTTCTTTCAAAATTCTTACAGACCTTTAGGGCCATGAGCCGAACATGCCCATTGAGTTTCGTTCCGATCGGCCTCCGTTAACCTTGTCTAATAGGTGCTCAAACTTCGTTGGCCGATGGCGGCCATGTTTTTTGAGATACGCCAATGTCCTCATACACATACATGGCACCTTGGACCAAGACACTGCATACCAATTTTCAAGTCAATCGGACTAACGGTCAGGTGGTTATAGCCTGTTTTATGTTTTATTCATTTTATAGCGCCACCATGAGGCCAATCGTCGCGATTTTTTTACTGTGACCCCAGAGTAAGCTCATACACATGTGTACCAAGTTTGGTGAAGATACCTCATTTACATCGGGAGTTATAGCCATTTTAGTAAAATAGGCCCCTCCCACAACGTACGTTTTGGCGCCCCTTAGCGACCGTGAATCGAAATTTCCACTTTTTTTCGATAATTATTGATATTCAGTCTCCAGAGAACATTTCTGCACTAGTTTGGTTCCAATCGGGCAAAAAACCAGGGACTAGTTCGCAAAAGTAGATTTTTGACAAAATTCAAAATGGCGGAAAATCTATCATGGCGGAAATGAAATCGGAGATATACGTTTTGTTCGTCAGGCGTCCAGCTTTCCAATGATATAAGACACTTGAGTCTACGACATACGGTCTAGGAGTTATGAGCAGTTTCGCGCTTTTGGTTGTTATAGCGCCACCTATGGGCCAATCGGGGTCATAATCTCTGAACCTTTCCTCGATTTTTGTACTACCATCTGTCAAAGTTTCAAAGTTCCAGCTCTTACGGTTTGGGCTGCACGATGCGTTTTACGGCAGAATAATAATAATAATAATAATAATAAAAATCAGCACAATTACAATAGGGTTTCAGCACTTCGTGCTTGAACCCCTAATAAAAATCAGCACAATTACAATAGGGTTTCAGCACTTCGTGCTTGAACCCCTAATTAAAGCTGCAAGCAGCATTTATCGGGGTTCAAGCATTTAAGGCCTTTAAGCACATAAGCATTTAAGACATTAAGATTTATTTAGAAAGCTTTTAACCACTGAAATAATAGATGAAAAAGTCCATTTACAGCCAATACAGGCAATTTACCATAGGAAATATGTGTTTTTTAAAGCTTTTTAACAGTTATAGCACCATCTATAGTCCGATCTCCATGAAATTTTGCATGCTTGTTAATGATGTTATGGCACATAAGCTCACCAATTTTCGTGAAGTTCTGAGTTTTCGTTTAGGATTTATAGGCTTTTGAGTGCATTTTGCCACGCCCATTTTCTTTATGACCCAATATACCCATGCGAAAAATGCAAAAGTTCAACTTTTTTTTGATAATTATTGATCTTGAGAGTCCATAGAATTGTCCTAGACTCGTTTGGTTCTGATCGGGCGAAAAACCTAGGACTAGTTCGCAAAAGTAGGTTTTTAACATAATTACGAATATTTAATGAACGGTTTGATTGACAGCAATGGTTCTTGAGGCAAAGTTGTTCAACAAGAGGAGATCTATCAAATGGTATGCATTTTGTGACAATAAGTGTAACACCACGTGATTACAGAGCCATAAAACTCGTTAGCGCCAACTAGTGGCCGATTTCTTTTAAAATTCTTACAGACCTCTAGGGCCATGAGTCGAACATGCCCACCGAGTTTCGTTCCGATAGGCCTCCGTTAACCTTGTCTAATAGGTGCTCAAACTTCATTGGCCGATGGCGGCCATGTTTTTTGAGATACACCAATGTCCTCATAGACATACATGGCACCTTGGACCAAGACACTGCATACCAATTTTCAAGTCAATCGGACTAACGGTCAGGTGGTTATAGCCTGTTTTATGTTTTTTTCATGTTATAGCGCCACCATGTGGCCAATCGCCGCGATTTTTTTACCGTGACCTCATATTGACGTCTTACACATGTGTACCAAGTTTGGTTAAAATACCTCTTTTACTTCTGGAGTTATAGCCATTTTAGTAAAATAGGCTCCTCCCACAACGTTAATTTTGCACCCCCTAGCGACCGTGAATCGAAATTTCAACTTTTTTTTGATAATTATTGATATTCAGACTCCAGAGAACAATTCTGCACTGGTTTGGTTCCGATCGGGCAAAAAACCAGGGACTAGTTCGCAAAAGTAGATTTTCGACAAAATTCAAAATGGCGGAAAATCTATCATGGCGGAAATAAAATCGGAGATATACGTTTTGTTCGTCAGGCGTCCAGCTTTCCAATGATATAAGACACTTGAGTCTATGACTTACGGTCTAGGAGTTATGAGCAGTTTCGCGCTTTTGGTTGCTATAGCGCCACCTATGGGCCAATCGGGGTCATAATTTGATAACCTCTCCTCGATTTTTGTACTACCATATGGCAAAGTTTCAAAGCTCTAGCCCTTACGGTTTGGGCTGCACGATGCGTTTTACGGCAGAATAATAATAATAATAATAATAATAATTAAAGCTGCAAGCAGCATTTATCGGGGTTCAAGCATTTAAGGCCTTTAGGCACATAAGCATTTAAGACATTAAGATTTATTTAGAAAGCTTTTAACCACTGAAATAATAGATGGAAAAGTCCATTTACAGCCAATACAGGCAATTTACCATAGGAAATATGTGTTTTTTAAAGCTTTTTAACAGTTATAGCACCATCTATAGTCCGATCTCCATGAAATTTTGCATGCTTGTTAATGATGTTATGGCACATAAGCTCACCAATTTTCGTGAAGTTCTGAGTTTTTGTTTAGGATTTATAGGCTTTTGAGTGCATTTTGCCACGCCCATTTTCTTTATGACCCAATATACCCATGCGAAAAATGCAAAAGTTCAACTTTTTTTTGATAATTATTGATCTTGAGAGTCCATAGAATTGTCCTAGACTCGTTTGGTTCTGATCGGGCGAAAAACCTAGGACTAGTTCGCAAAAGTAGGTTTTTAACATAATTACGAATATTTAATGAACGGTTTGATTGACAGCAATGGTTCTTGAGGCAAAGTTGTTCAACAAGAGGAGATCTATCAAATGGTATGCATTTTGTGACAATAAGTGTAACACCACGTGATTACAGAGCCATAAAACTCGTTAGCGCCAACTAGTGGCCGATTTCTTTTAAAATTCTTACAGACCTCTAGGGCCATGAGTCGAACATGCCCACCGAGTTTCGTTCCGATAGGCCTCCGTTAACCTTGTCTAATAGGTGCTCAAACTTCATTGGCCGATGGCGGCCATGTTTTTTGAGATACACCAATGTCCTCATAGACATACATGGCACCTTGGACCAAGACACTGCATACCAATTTTCAAGTCAATCGGACTAACGGTCAGGTGGTTATAGCCTGTTTTATGTTTTTTTCATGTTATAGCGCCACCATGTGACCAATCGCCGCGATTTTTTTACCGTGACCTCATATTGACGTCTTACACATGTGTACCAGGTTTGGTTAAAATACCTCTTTTACTTCTGGAGTTATAGCCATTTTAGTAAAATAGGCTCCTCCCACAACGTTAATTTTGCACCCCCTAGCGACCGTGAATCGAAATTTCAACTTTTTTTTGATAATTATTGATATTCAGACTCCAGAGAACAATTCTGCACTGGTTTGGTTCCGATCGGGCAAAAAACCAGGGACTAGTTCGCAAAAGTAGATTTTCGACAAAATTCAAAATGGCGGAAAATCTATCATGGCGGAAATAAAATCGGAGATATACGTTTTGTTCGTCAGGCGTCCAGCTTTCCAATGATATAAGACACTTGAGTCTATGACTTACGGTCTAGGAGTTATGAGCAGTTTCGCGCTTTTGGTTGCTATAGCGCCACCTATGGGCCAATCGGGGTCATAATTTGATAACCTCTCCTCGATTTTTGTACTACCATATGGCAAAGTTTCAAAGCTCTAGCCCTTACGGTTTGGGCTGCACGATGCGTTTTACGGCAGAATAATAATAATAATAATAATAATAAAAATCAGCACAATTACAATAGGGTTTCAGCACTTCGTGCTTGAACCCCTAAAAATCAGCACAATTACAATAGGGTTTCAGCACTTCGTGCTTGAACCCCTAATAAAAATCAGCACAATTACAATAGGGTTTCAGCACTTCGTGCTTGAACCCCTAATAATAAAAATCAGTACAATTACAATAGGGGTTTCAGCACTTCGTGCTTGAACCCCTAAAAATCAGCACAATTACAATAGGGTTTCAGCACTTCGTGCTTGAACCCCTAATAAAAATCAGTACAATTACAATAGGGTTTCAGCACTTCGTGCTTGAACCCCTAAAAATCAGTACAATTACAATAGGGTTTCAGCACTTCGTGCTTGAACCCCTAATTAAAGCTGCAAGCAGCATTTATCGGGGTTCAAGCAGTTAAGGCCTTTAAGCACAAAAGCATCAAAAGTGATTAACTTTTATTTAGCAAGCATGTAACTACTAACATAATAGATGGAAAAGACCATTTACAGGAAATACAATAGGAAATATATGGTTTTAAAGCTTTTTAGCAGTTATAGCGCCAGCTATCGTCCGATCTTCATAAAAATCGGCATGCTTGTTAATGATGTTATGTCACATATGCTCACCAATTTTTGTGAAGTTCTGAGTTTTCATTTAGGATTTATAGGCTTTTTAGTGTTTTTTGCCACGCCCCTTTTCTAAATGACCCGCTTACAGCCATCTACATGCAAAAGTTCAACTTTTTTTTGATAATTATTGATCTAGAGTGTCCAGAGAATTGTCCTAGACTGGTCTGGTTTCGATCGGGCGAAAAACCTAGGACTAGTTTGCAAAAGTAGGTTTTAGACAGGTGTTAAAATTCAAAATGGCGGAAAAATTTGCATACCTGAAATAAAATCGGAGATATACGTTTTGACCTTCAGGCGTCCAGCTTTCCAATGATATAGGACACTTGAGTCTAGGACATACGGTCTAGGAGTTATGAGCAGTTTCGCGCTTTTGGTTGCTATAGCGCCACCTATGGGCCAATCTGAGTCATACTTTGATAGGTTCTCCCCAAATTGAGGACTACCATTTGGCCAAGTTTCAAGGTTCCAGCTCTTACGGTTTGGTCTGCACGATGCGTTTTAGGGGAGAATAATAATAATAATAAAAATCAGTACAATTACAATAGGGTTTCAGCACTTCGTGCTTGAACCCCTAATAATAATAATAATAATAATAATAATAAAAATCAGCACAATTACAATAGGGTTTCAGCACTTCGTGCTTGAACCCCTAATAATAATAATAATAATAATAATAATTAAAGCTGCAAGCAGCATTTAGCGGGGTTCAAGCATTTAGGGTCTTTAAGCACATAAGGCAGTTTAGTGAGTTGTCTGAGTTTTTGTTTAGGATTTACAGGCTTTTGAGTGTTTTTTGCCATACCCATTTTCTAAATGATCCTGTTATGGCTACCCAATGGGTAAAGTTAAAGTTTTTTATATAATTAATAATCTAGAGCTTCCAGAGAATTGTACTGCACTGGTATATTTCCGATCGGGCGAAAAACCTAGGACTAGTTTGCAAAAGTAGGTTTTTAACATAATCGCAAGTATTTAATGAACAAATTGATTGACAGCAGTAGTTCTTGAGGCAAGTTGTTCAGTATGAGGAGATCTATCAAATGATATGCATCACGTGATTACATAGCCGTAAAACCTGTTAGCGTCAACTAGTGGCTGATTTTTCAAAATTCTTACAGACCTCTAGGGCCACGAGTCGAACATGCCCACCGAGTTTCGTTCTGATCGGCCTCCGTTAAGAGTAAACTAACAGCTTTGAATTAAAATGGTGAGTTTATCCTGTTGTAAACATCAACCATGCCTGTTGACAGTTCTCTTTTGTGGGAAGGGAATGAAAAGTTCTCAAATCCGCAGCACAGCCTCAGACATAACATTTATATCCATGATCTGCCATTTTCACTATTGTCCTTGCTTGCTTCTTCACAATACCTGCAGATCTTCTGATGATTCGGCTGTGCAGGTCCACGTTAACACTGCCTGGCCTAGAACATGGACTGGAAAATGCAAATTTGGGGGGTATAAATATTAATGATCCTGACTCCAACGTCACAGTCGGTGTTATGGTGGGATTCACTCATTTTTCAGCGGTCTTTTGCAAACAAGAGATTTACACATGAAGGAGGAAACAATGGTGTTTGAGGCTCACGGTATGTCAGTTCCATGTCCAGAACTCTTATCATTCAACTATGCCAAGATAAATACAGTTTTCAATTGTATGGCACCTTTAAAATAGATGATTAGTAATATAATGCTTACTTGGAGTCTGAAATGGCTTTAACAAAAGAAGAAAAATATTCTTAGATTTCTGTTCATTCTAATCATGTACAAATAAAGTAGCACAATAAGATTACATTTATTTGAATGCATTAGTGAGTGTGTGATTGTGCTGTGTGTGCAGCGTGTCAATACTAAAAGTGAAGGTGTAGTTGATATCTTTGGTGATAATATCTGTAGTAATCATAAAAAAAACAATTAAGAAATAAAGAATTAAAATTACAAATAATATTCTATTAAGATATGAGTTACAATAACATGATTTGCAATAGTAATAATATCAATAATATATGCACAATACACACAGATTAGACTATCAGGTCTGTGTTTTACAAAAACATTAGTATTGCAGCCAATGTGAGTCTGTGGGATTTATAAACAGACAAAATATGATTTGAAATGTTATTTTAATGATTTTATTAAGTTTAAACAATATTTCAAATGGAAAAAAAATGAAAAATAATATTTTAGTGAGCAGAATGAACCAATGAGTGTTCTTCTTCTGGTGGTTAAAATGTAAATGAAAACAATAATACTTAAACAATAATACTTAATACACTAACCATGCTTGAACACACACATGCACACACATTTTGTTGTAGATGTAGATATTTAAAATAAAAGATAGGTAACAAAATGATAATTGCAAATCTCCTCTGTATAACACCATTTTCAGATTTCAAATTAATCACTGAGAGGCAGAATTGTTCAAACTGAGAGCTCAGTAAAAATGAAGTGATAAACTTTGACAAAACATGACTGTGTTATAATAGGTGATTTTCATGCAAGTAATTTTATATAGTCCAAAAACTCACAAAGACAAATATGTTTTCAATGTTTTTAGGATGTGATATTGTGAAAATATCTTCATCTCCTCATCTTGAACAACTTTGCCTCAAGAATCACTAATGTCAATCAAACCGTTCATAATCATAATAAAAAATAAAATGTATAAAAAATATCATAATAAAAAAAAAAACATCATAATAAAAAAGATTGCTTCTTAAAGCATTTGTTTATTTCCCAATACTGAAGCGAATTAAAAGATCATGCGTAATCCTGCTGCTCCCTCTAGTGGACAACAGTGGTATTATAGCTTACATTTTACAGTTGAAGTGTTTGAATGAATGAATGGGAATTTGTTTTTTTACTTATATCTCAGGAACCAAAAGGCGAAAAATTCTGAAACTCAGAGCATAGATAGTGCTTGAGGAGCCCTGTTGAATGAGACCATCAACGTGTTTTTGGGCGATTGGGGCTGGGAGTTATGATTGTTATAAGGCATATCTGTTCGGGCTATTATCTCTGGAATGCCCAGGGCAAATAACACCACATTTGAATCGAAGCTAGCCAAGGACGCGCCCTTTCCAACGAGCTCTCACACAATGTTCGGGGTGGTCTGGGTCGGGAGTAATGGCCGTTCAAAATCGGGGGTCCCGCGGATTCGCGATGCGCGGGGGGCGCGCTCCCGAGGCCCGCGACGACACGTTTCGATCAAGAGCCCGGAGAGGTCCTCACCATCAAAATTTGAGCGCGCAACGACTTTCCGTTTTCGAGTTATGAATGAATTTGTATTCGGGGGCGTGGCTTAAATGCCGTTACTTTCGTTTCATTTCATTCATTTACTTTCGTCCATTTCCATATCTCAGTGTAACACAATTGTCAATAGTAATACTCAATAGATGAGTTTTGACAAAATGTGATTGTAAATGTTAAAATAATGATTTTATAAAGTCTAAATATGAATTTTATAACAATATTAGGGAGTAGTATGATGAAATGACAGCAGGGGGCAGTAAAATACCACTTATTGGCTTAATATGTCATTATATTCATATAAAATCACCTTTTGAAGAAGTTAAACTTTTTTTCTGATAATTATTGATCTAGAGAGTTCAGAGAATTGTGCTGCACTGGTTTTGAACATTATGATATGAACATTATATGATGATAGAAGACACCATTTACAGCAAATACAGGCAATTTACCATAGGAAATATATGGTTTTAAAGCGTTTTAACAGTTATAGCGCCAACTATGGTCCGATCTTCATAAAATTTTTCATGCTTCTTTAGCAGGTTATGACACATATGCTCATCAATTTTTGTGAAGTTCTGAGTTTTCGTTTAGGATTTATAGGCTTTTGAGTGCATTTTACCACGCCCATTTTCTAAATGACCCTGTTATAGCCATGCGAAAAATGCAAAAGTTCAACTTTTTTTGATAATTATTGACCTAGAGAGTCCATAGAATTGTCCTAGACTGGTTTGGTTCTGGTTTGGATATACCACATTCTAACATGATTTACCATAGTTTATTATGATTTATCATGGCTTACCATGATTTACCCTGTTCTAGCATAGTTTACCATGATTTACCATGTTCTAGCATGATGTACCATGATATACCATGTTCTAGAATGATGTACCAGGATTATAGTATGATTTACCTTGATACACCACATTCTAGTATTATTTATTATGATTTCCATGTTTTTAGTGTGATTTAACCACGATTTACCACATTGCTAGCAATTATGTGAAGTATCAGTAAAAATGAAATGATAAACTCTGACAAAATATGATTGTGCTACAATAGTAATTGTTATATAAGTGATTTTTTAGTTTTTTATTGTTATATAAGTGATTTTTAGTGTCTAATGAATGCAAAAGCATATGTGAGTAGATAAGTAGAATGGCCAGCAGAGGGCAGTAGAAGACCACATATTGGCTCACTTTCACTTTAAACTTCTTGATTTTCACCATTTTTCTGAACTAAAGCAAACCAGTTTTTCCATTTTAACTCCATAATGCATGTTAACACACACACACACACACACACACACACACACACACACACACACACACACACACACACACACACACACACACACACACACAAAGACAAGTGTTGTTGTTTTTTCAATGCTATTGGGATATGTCATTATGAAAATGTATTTGAATGGTCTATAAACATTTCACAAAGTCTTTGTAAGCTATTAATCAGATGATTCAGAATTTATTCAGAAACCTAAGACTACACACACACATTATGTCAATACTAATACTTTAACAGATGGATTTTGACTAAATGTAATTGTAAATGTTAAAATAGTGATTTTATAAAGTCTAAATATAAATTATAGAACAATATGACAACATGACTATTTTAAACAGCAGGGGGCAGTAAAATACCACTTCTTGGCTTAATATGCCATTATATTCATATCATTTTCACCTTTTTAACTGTTATAGAGGCAAATTTTGTCCGATCTGTCTGAAAATTTTCATGCATGTTCAGAGTGATATTTCACATGTTCTGGCTTGTTTTTAAGAAGGTTTGAACATTCATTAAAGAGATATAGGCTTTCGGGGACACTTGGTAAAGGCCACATTTTGAAGTGAGCCTATTATAGCTATCCAAATGAAGTAGTTCAACTTTTTCTGACAATTATTGTTTAATAAAATAGGCTCCTCCCACAACATTAATTTATCACCCCCTAGCGACCAGGAATCGAAATTTCGACTTTTTTTCGATAATTATTGATCTTCAGACTCCTGTGAATATTTCTGCACTGGTTTGGTTCCGATCGGGCGAAAAACCAGGGACTAGTTCGCAAAAGTAGGTTTTGGACAAAATCCAAAATGGCGGAAAAATTTGCATACCGGAAATGAAATCTTTGAGGCCTTTTTTGTTCGGCTTGACCCAAGGATTCCAAAGATATAAGACACTTGAGTCTGTGACAAAGGGTTGATGAGATTTAAGCAAAAATATGCAATTTTTTTGTTTTTTGCACTGTAGCGCCACCTATTGGCCAATCTAGCTCATATTCTCTGAACCTCTCCTCGATTTTTGTACTACCTTCTGGCCAAGTTTCAAGTCTCTAGCACTTACGGTTTAGGCTGCACGATGCGTTTTACGGCAGAATAATAATAATAATAATAAAAATCAGCACAATTACAATAGGGTTTCAGCATTTCATGCTTGAACCCCTAATAATAATAAAAATCAGCACAATTACAATAGGGTTTCAGCACTTCGTGCTTGAACCCCTAATTAAAGCTGCAAGCAGCATTTATCGGGGTTCAAGCAATTAAGGCCTTTAAGGCCTTAAAGCACAAAAGCATAAAAAGTTATTAAGTTTTATTTAGCAAGCATGTAACCACTGACATCATAGATGGAAAAGATCATGTTCTAGCATGATTTACCATGATATACCACATTCTAAAATGATTTACCATGGTTCATCATGATTTATCATGGTTTACCATGATTTACCCTGTTCTAGCATAGTTTACCATGATTTACCATGTTCTAGCATGATATACCACGTTCTAGAATGATTTACTAGGATTCTTACATGATTTACCTTGATACACCACATTCTACTATTATTTACTATGACTTACCATGTTTCTAGCGTGATTTACCATGATTTACCACATTACTAGCAATTATGTGAAGTGTCAGTGCAAATGAAGTGATAAACACTGACAAAATATGATTGTGTTATAATAGTTATTGTTATACAAGTGATTTTTTTTAGTGTCTACTCCAAATATGAATGAATCCAAAAGCACATGTGAAAAGACTTCATTAATAAGTAGAATGGCCAGCAGAAGCCAGTAGAAGACCACTTATTGGCTCACTTTCACTTTAAACTTCATGATTTGCACCAGTTTTCTGCACTAAATCAAACCAGTCTTTCCATGTTAACTCAATAATGCATGCTTACACACACACACACACACGCACAAATATGTTTTTTGGATATGTTATTGAGAAAATATATTTAATTGTATAAAAATAGGCATTTCTTTGTGATCTAATAATATAAAACTATGTTACCAGTATAGGGCTGTAAAGATTCCTTGATTATAGTCAAGTACTCGATTTAAAAAAATCCTTGATTGCAATTTACCCATCGAGTAATTGGCAAAATACTGAAAGTGGTGCATTCCACAGACGAGAATCCAACAACCGCAGAATTACAGTTTTCTAGGACAACGCGATATTTAAACAGGGCTCCAGACTAACTTTTTTACTAGGAGCGCTGTAGCCCCTGACTGAAAATTTTAGGAGCACAAGCAGAAAATTTAGGGGCACACCTTACATCAACTTGCAATGCAATTATTCAAATTTCCCCCAAAATAACTACTGACAAATTCTTTATTTATTATTTAATAATAAATAGACTTAATGTACAGATATTACAATGTGCAGTTTTATTTTAAGTTCACAGGCACCAGACTAACATCTGAGGGCAGCGGCAACGCAGACACTGAGTTTTACAAAAAAATATCTGGTAGCACTGGGGCTGACAATAAAGCACTAAGCTTAGTTTAGGGTGTAGATGAAATTAACTTTAATTATTATCATTCATAATGTCTTAATATTAATTAAAAAGCAAACCGAGTGAAATAAATTATATTAGGGAGTGAAAATAGCCAATAAGCATCCTACTGTTTACAATGGTAATTTATTTATTTTATTATTTTTAAATAAGTGTATAAATAAGAGTTTAAATAAGACCATTTTTGAAGGATGAACAAAAAAAATGTGTTGGTCATCACATTAAAAATAACATTTATATATGATAGTTTTGAAGTGCTGGAAAAAGATGAGTAGCCTAACAGTTAGTACTTGTAAGCGTTTGACTATTTCTGTCACATTATGGTTACAGTTACTACATTAAATCCATGGTGAATGTCGCTGATTTGTGGTCTGAAAGCCCAGTGTTTCTCCTGGTTTCCACATCAATGCTGTTTGATCTGATATCTATGGTTTATAACAGAGAACTCTGCGCCATATCGGAATGTTTCTCACTGGATCTCGCAGCGATTATGTTATTAATTCTGAGGCGAATTCAATGGATTTCTTCACTGGATCTCCAGAGTCTGGATCTCCTAGTAACAGTGTCGCGTGATCGAGATCGGCCTGCGACTGGCAAGTTCGGGCTGCTGCGCTCATAGGCTGCGCCATAGATAGATATAAACGCGTTTATATATTATATCTATGGGCTGCGCTGTCTATTATTGATTCGAACTAATAAACGGTCTGTGAAGCATAAAGGAGTAAGTTAGCGCATTTTCGTTCCGCTTTCATTTTGTTTGGATTCGCTGCTCGGCAACGTTGTGGTCGCGCCAGCGCGACCTAAATAAATATTTGGTCGCACCGGCAGGAAAAATGGTCGCAAAATGCGACCAATTGGTCGCAGTCTGGAGCCCACCATTTACAGTCATAATATAGCATAGTGCCATTGTGAAATCACAAAGGCTGTGATTCAGTTAAATATATATATCCTCTGTTTTTTGTTTGTTTGTTTTTTTCACAGAGAAGACGCTTCAATCACATGAGTGCAGATTAGCCTACATGTTAAAATTACCTCAGCTCCGTCCACAGTAAACGCTGCTCCAAGCAAACTCAGTCTCTGCAGTGCTGTTTGTTTAGGTTTCCAATAACGTGCAAATATGGGAACGCAAGTCGGACGCAGTTTGTGTTTCATAGTTGCACTGTTATCATTTGTGGAGCACATCTGGGTGTCTCAAACTGCTGTTCATCGCAATTTCAAAATAAAAGTTTAAACATTACGATTTCAAAATATAAGTTTAAACTCTTGCTCTGAGTTTGCATGTTTTGATGTGCACATGTTCTCGTTCAAGAAATTACAGTGACTGTAACATTTCTATCGTACAGAAGTGGCCAAATATTAAAGGTTAAGTTGACATTTGAATTAATTGTTTGGACAATATTAAACAAGGATTTGATAATGCCAGGCTTAGTGTAACAACAACCAGGCCGCTGGCGCCCTCTGCAGGCATTTGTTATTTATGTACATAAGTTATGTTTATATTAGTTTATATAATTTATTTTACAAGGGTATATTTTAACAGTGTTCTTCAATAAAACCAATATAATTACTTACTTTGATACTTTACTTGACCCAATTATTGTTGCTAGTTATTATATATTTGTATTTTAAGTCATTTTAAAGGCTGTTGTTAACTTGAATCTATTTTTTACCACAATTTTTTTTATCCGATTACTTGAATAGAATACTCGATTACTAAAATAATTGATAGCTACAGCCCTATCATAATAAAAAAGATTGCTTTTTAAAGCATTTGTTTGTTTCCCAATACTGAAAGCTAATGAAAAGGTAATGTGCAATCCTGCTGCTCCCTCAAGTGGACAAAAGTGGTATTATAGCTTGTATTTTACAATTGAAGTGTTTGAATGAATGAGTGAATGAATGGGAATTTGGTTTTTCAATTATATCTCGGTAACCAGAACGCGAAAAATTCTGAATCTCAGAGCGTAGATAGTGCTCGAGGAGCCCTCGACGGAGGCCCACGGAGGCCCGCGACGACACGTTTCGATCAAGAGCCTGGAGAGGACCTTACCATCAAAATTTGAATGTGCAACAACTTTCCGTTTTTGAGTTATTAGTGAATTTGTATTCGGGGGCGTGGCTTAAATGCCCGTTTTACTTTCGTTTCATTTCATTCATTTACTTTCGTCCATTTCAATATCTCAGTGTGACACAATTGTCAAGTAATACTCCAATAGATGAGTTTTGACAAAATATGATTGAAAATGTTAAAATAATGATTTTATAAAGCCTAATATGAATTATATGACAATATTAGGGAGCAGTATGATGAAATGGCAGCAGGGGGCAGTAAAATACCACTTATTGGCTTAATGACATGTTATATCATTTTTACCTTTTTAACTGTTATAGAGGCAAATTTTGTCTGATCTGTCTGAAATTTTTCATTCTTATTAAGAGTCATGAACATTATTATATGAAAATGATATGATCATAGATAGGAATAGGAATTTTTCATAGGAAAAGACCATTCACAGCCAATACAGGCAATTTACCATAGGAAATATATGGTTTTAAAGCGTTTTAACAGTTATAGCGCTACCTTTGGTCCGATCTCCATACAAATTTCCAGGCTCCTTTAGCATGTTATGACAAATATGTGCATCAATTTTTGTGAAGTTCTGTGTTTCCGTTTAGGATTTATAGGCTTTTGAGTGCATTTTGCCAAGCCCATTTTCTTTATAACCCAAAATACCCATGCGAAAAATGCAAAAGTTCAACTTTTTTTGATAATTATTTATCTAGAGAGTCCATAGAATTGTCTTAGACTCATTTGGTTCCGATCGGGCGAAAAACCTAGGACTAGTTCGCAAAAGTAGGTTTCTAACATAGTTACGAATATTTAATGAACGGTTTGATTGACAGCAATAGTTCTTGAGGCAAAGTTGTTCTCCATGAGAAGGCCTATCAAATGATATGCATATTGTGTGGATATTTGTAACACCACGTGATTACGGAGCTGTAAAACTCGTTAGCGCCAACTAGTGGCCGATTTCTTTCAAAATTCTTACAGACCTCTAGGACCATGAGTCGAACATGCCTACCGAGTTTTGTTCCGATCAGCCTCCGTTAACCTTGTCTAATAGGTGCTCAAATTTCATTGGCCGATGGCGGCCATGTTTTTCGAGATATGCCAATGTCCTCAAAGACATACATGTCACCTTGGATCAAGACACTGCATACCAATTTTCAAGTCAATCGGACTAACGGTCAGGTCATCATAGCCCTTTTCATGTTTTTTTCATGTTATAGCGCCACCTAATGTTCAATCGTCGCGATTTTTTTACTGTGACCCCAGATTGAACTCCTACACATGTGGACCGAGTTTGGTGAAGATACCTCATTTACATCTTGAGTTATAGCCCTTTTAGTCAAATAGGCTCCTCCCACAACAATATTTTTGCGCCCCCTAGCGACCGTGAATCAAAATTTCAACTTTTTTTCGATAATTATTGATATTCAGACTCCAGAGAATATTTCTGCACTGGTTTGGTTCCGATCGGACGAAAAACCTAGGACTAGTTCGCAAAAGAAGGTTTTTGACAAAATTCAAAATGGCGGAAAAATTTGCATACCGGAAATGAAATCGGAGATATACGTTTTGTTCTTCAGGATTCCAGCTTTCCAATGATATAAGACACTTGAATCTACGACATATGGTCTAGGAGTTATGAGCAGTTTCGCGCTTTTGGTCGCTATAGCGCCACCTATTTGCCAATCGAGGTCATAATTTGATAACCTCTCCTCGATTTTTGTACTACCATTTGGCAAAGTTTCAAGGTTCCAGGTCTTACGGTTTGGGCTGCACGATGCGTTTTACGGCAGAAGAAAAATAATAATTAAAGCTGCAAGCAGCATTTATCGGGGTTCAAGCAGTTAAGGCCTTTAAGCACACAAGCATCAAAAGACATTAAGTTTTATTTAGCAGGCATTTAACAATTGACATAATAGACGGAAAAGACCATTTACAGCCAATACAGGCAGTTTACCATGGGAAATATATGGTTTTAAAGCTTTTTAACAGTTATAGCGCCACCTTTGGTCCGATCTCCATAAAATTTGGCATGCTTGTTAATGATGTTATGTCACATATGCTCACCAATTTTTGTGAAGTTCTGAGTTTTCATTTATGATTTATAGGCATTTTAGTGTATTTTGCCACGCCCCTTTTGTAAATTACCCTGTTACAGCCAGGCAAATGCAAAAGTTCAACTTTTTTTCGATAATTATTTATCTAGAGAGTCCAGAGAATTGTCCTAGACTGGTCTGGTTCCGATCGGGCGAAAAACCAGGGACTAGTTTGCAAAAGTAGGTTTTTAACATATTCATGAATATTTAATGAACGGTTTGATTGACAGCAATGGTTCTTGAGGCAAAGTTGTTCAGCATGAGGAGATCTATCAAATGATATGCATTTTGTGACAATAAGTGTAACACCACGTGATTGCAGAGCCTTAAAACTCGTTAGCGCCAACTAGTGGCCGATTTCTTTCAAAATTGTTACAGACCTCTAGGGGCTTGAGCCGAACATGCCCACCGAGTTTCGCTCCGATCGGACTTCGTTAACGGTGCTCAAACCTCATTGGCCAATGGCGGCCATGTTTTTTTAGATACGCCATATTCCTTTTAGACATACATGGCCCCTTGGGCCAAGACACTGCATACCAAATTTCAAGTCATTCGGAAAAACGGTCAGGTGTTTATACGTTTTTTTTTTTATAGCGCCACCATGTGGCCAATTGACGCAATTTTTTTTACTGTGACCTCAGAGTGGCCTCTTACACATGTGTACCAAGTTTGGTGAAGTTTACTTAATTACTTCTTGAGTTATAGCCATTTTAGTAAAATAGGCTCCTCCAACAACGTTAATTTTGCACCCCCTAGGTACCATGAATCGAAATTTCAACGTTTTTTCGATAATTATTGATCTTCAGACTCCAGAGAACAATTCTGCACTGGTTTGGTTCCGATCGGGCGAAAAACCAGGGACTAGTTTGCAAAAGTAGTTTTTTGACAAAATTCTAAATGGCGAAAAATCTATCATGGCGGAAATGAAATCGGAGATATACGTTTTTTTCTTCAGGAGCTCTGGATTTCAATGATATAAGACACTTGAAGCTACGCCTTACGGTCTGGGAGTTCTGAGCAGTTTCGCGCTTTTGATTGATATAGCGCCACCTATGGGCCGATTGGGCTGAGTCCGTGTATCTGAGTAGCGAGCAATAGTACTACCATCTGGCAAAGTTTCAAGTCTCTAGCTCTTACGGTTTGGGCTGCACGATGCGTTTTATGGCGGAAAAATAATAATAATAATTAAAGCTGCAAGCAGCATTTATCGGGGTTCAAGCAATTAAGGCCTTTAAGGCCTTTAAGCATAAAAGCATCAAAAGTTATTAAGATTTATTTAGCAAGCATGTAACTACTGACATAATAGATGAAAAAGACCATTTACCATAGGAAATATATGGTTTTAAAGCTTTTTAACAGTTATAGCGCCACCTTTGGTCCGATCTCCATAAAATTTGGCATGCTTGTTAATGATGTTATTTCACACATGTTCACCAATTTTTGTGAAGTTCTGAGTTTTTATTTATGATTTATAGGCTTTTTTATTTATTTTGCCCCGCCCATTTTATAAATGACCCTATTACAGCCATCCAAATGCAAAAGTTCAACTTTTTTTTGATAATTATTGATCTAGAGAGTCCAGAGAATTGTTCTAGACTGGTCTGGTTCCGATCGGGCGAAAAACCAGGGACTAGTTCGCGAAAGTAGGTTTTTGACATATTCATGAATATTTAATGAACTGTTTGATTGACAGCAATGGTTTTTGAGGCAAAGTTGTTCAGGATGAGGAGGTCTATCAAATGATAATGCATTTTGTGACGAAATTTGTTACACCACGTGATTACAGAGCCATAAAACTCGTTAGCGCCAACTAGTGGCCGATTTCTTTCAAAATTCTTACAGACCTCTAGGGGCTTGAGCCAAACATGCCCACCGAGTTTCGCTCCGATCGGACTTCGTCAACGGTGCTCAAAACTCATTGGCCAATGGCGGCCATGTTTTTTTAGATACGCCATATTCCTTTTAGACATACATGGCCCCTTGGGCCAAGACACTGCATACCAAATTTCAAGTCATTCGGAAAAACGGTCAGGTGTCTATACGTTTTTGTTTTGTTTTATAGCGCCACCATGTGGCCAATCGACGCAATTTGTTTACTGTGACCTCAGATTGACCTCTTACACATGTGTACCAAGTTTGGTGAAGATATCTCATTTACTTCTCGAGTTATAGCCATTTTAGTAAAATAGGCTCCTCCCACAACATTAATTTATCACCCCCTAGCGACCAAGAATCAGAATTTCGACTTTTTTTCGATAATTATTGATCTTCAGACTCCAGAGAACAATTCTGCACTGGTTTGGTTCCGATCGGGCAAAAAACCAGGGACTAGTTCGCAAAAGTAGGTTTTTGACAAAATTCAAAATGGCGGAAAATCTATCATGACGGAAATGAAATCGGAGATATACGTTTTGTTCGTCAGGCGTCCAGCTTTCCAATGATATAATACACTTGAGTCTACGACATAAGGTCTAGGAGTTATGAGCTGTTTCGCGCTTTTGGTTGCTATAGCGCCACCTATGGGCCGATTGGGCTGAGTCCGTGTATCTGAGTAGCGAGCAATAGTACTACCATCTGGCAAAGTTTCAAGTCTCTAGGTCTTACGGTTTGGGCTGCACGATGCGTTTTATGGCGGAAAAATAATAATAATAATTAAAGCTGCAAGCAGCATTTATCGGGGTTCAAGCAGTTAAGGCCTTTAAGGCCTTAAAGCACAAAAGCTTTAAAATCTATTAAGTTTTATTTAGCAAGCATGTAACCACTGACATAATAGATGGAAAAGACCATTTACAGCCAATACAGGCAATGTAACATAGGAAATACATGGTTTTAAAGCTGTTTAACATTTATAGGATTTCTATACATTTCTGCACTGGTTTGGTTCCGATCGGGCGAAAAACCTAGGACTAGTTAGTAAAAGTACGTTGTTGACAAAATTCAAAATGGTGGAAAATTTATCATGGCGGAAATTAACATTATCTAAATCTCGAAGATCGGATCAGACCGGATCGAATAATGATAATCGATTCAAGATCTTGAGAATCGGAATCGAATCGATTCTTGAAATTTGAATCGAAACCCAGCCCTACACAACACTGTGTAGCATGTAGTGCGCAACTTGACTTGATGTGCTACACCTAGATATAGTATTCGGTAGGGCATAATTAAATCAGAAGCAAGGATCATCTACTGGAGGGAGGAAATGGTGCAACAGGAGAGCAAATAGTTGACAATTTTGTTCTGATTCAAAGAGAAAATTATATTGATAAATTAAAAAGTTCTCTTTGTAGTTTGTTTCAGAAAGATGAGTGACAAATAAGAACAATAGAGAGTTAGTAAATGAAAACAGACATCACCGACTTGTTTCTTTTTAATGATTCAACAGCCTAAAAGCTTCGATTAAATTAGGTGAAGTTCGAAAGTGGAGCTTAAAGTTAAAAATAATTACCACCTAGTTTCATCACATCTATCTTTTTAACGAATCAGTGTTTTTGAACATGTTTGTACATGTACGGTTTAATGACTCAAAGACAATCCGTTGCTGTAACAATGTGATTGTGCACTGAGTGACAGCCTTTCAATGCGCAGAGACGCTGTTTAGTTTTCGCTACATTCGTTACAAAAAATGTCCTTGATTTTTGTGCATGCTATACACATCGTAACACTTATTTATATAGCAACACATATATATAAAAAACAAAAACAAACAAAAGAAAATTGTAGTTATCCTACCAGTTGATGGTTTCAAATTACAGTTCAAATGGGAAACAGGTCCATGGGCACTGGTTAGCATTTGTGCATGTAATTGCATCCACTAGGCAGGCGATTCACCTTCACAGGATTATTTATGGCACAAAACAGGATACACTTGCCGATCACGTTCACATAGGGAAAAAAAATAGAGAACAAGAAAACGCAGCCTTGGAAAACACAAGGCAAACGTACCATAATTAATTTCTGACTCAACATTTCAGTAACAAATGACATGCACAGCTCAAATGACACATTAATCCAAATTTATTTAACACATCGATTCGACACTCATAAAACAGTCACTGTCACAACTCATGATACAAAGATGTTAGCTACACGCGGTAGCTTTAGCACACGGCTAACTAGTTCAGCTCGCGCTGTGACTGCGGCCTAGTCAACTCAGCTCATATCAAATCATTTCTGAAATAGATATCTGTCATAAGATAACATATGACAAAAAAAGTCACTCACCAAAACGAGACTGCATCACATATTCAATTAAAGAAGATTGTTCAATAAAGATTATCACACTATAAATCTTTACTCCGATTTCACCTTTTACACCTTTCTCTGACGACAAGTTGATGCATCCAAAGTTTCCAAGTGCACACAATCACAGTTCCCGATAGATTATGATGATCATTTAGTACAAGGAGTTTCTGAAGAAAGTTTCCGTGCTGCTGTCTCATCTGATCTATTCTGTTCTCTCATCATGCTGACAGCAGCAGCGCCTGCGCGAACAGTGGGCGGGCCTTAAGAATATGCCGCTACTGTTGGCTCTCAGGGGTGGCAGTCACTGCAGCACAATCAGTGATTGGACGAATCGCGTGTTTTTGCCCAGTGGTTTTTACCAGTGCATCAAGTAAATAAAAAAAAAATGGATGTAATTGAAAAAATAAATTTGTCCAGAACAGAGCGACAGGACTGAATTTAAACTGTTATAGAAGAGCTAATATACTGAGAATGAACTGGTGAAGGATTGTCTCTCTGCTTTATTTTATAAGAAATATTTCTGTGTCTAGAGTTCCTAATGCGCTGTACTCTCAACTTTTGTATAATAGTACTAGTCATATTTTTTTACACCAGGCATGAATAAAAGGAATGTTTTTTATTTCCTGTTTCGAAAACCACTGGAAACCAACGGACAGTAATGTATAGAGGAATGAAAATATGGAATCATTTACTATTGATATCACACATTTTTACAAGAAAAATTAGTTTAAAAAAAATATTTAAAGGAATATTTAATGGCAAAATATATTAAATTGTTGATTTTGATATTTGGAATGGATGATGGGTTAGTGCGTTTCATTGACTTGACTTTTTATTGTTGTTGATTAAATGTAGTTTTGTATGATTTACTTTTTGGGACCCCAGGAAGAGTAGCCACTGCCTAGAAAGAGGCTAATGGGGATCCAAATAAACAAATAAACTTATAACATTGATGGAAAATACCATTTACAGCCAATACAGGCAATTTACTGAGGAAAGTTTTTTTGACAGTTATAGCACCACATCTTGCCTGATCTCCACCACTTCAAGTGTCCTCAAAGTGTGCCCATGCATGTCTGTCAAATTTGTTGTAAATATCTCATTTTGTTTTGAAGTTTAGACACTTCTGTTTATGAGAGAATAAAAATGATCCATGGGTGACAATGATTTAAAAATTTTATTTGTTTATTTATTTTTGTCAGTTCCTATCTTAATTGTGACATTTGGGCGTTATTGTTTAGCTATTGATCTATGTTTTCAAATTTCAAGAAATTTGGACTATCGGTTTCGAAGATAATTGCAAGTTTTTTAAGTGCTTAATGACAATGATACACAAACTATAAGGAGAAACCTGGCATATTTGGTATTGTTGGACTCGGGAAGGATTGAGGATTTCAAAGGACTAACGGTTGGGTGCGTATATAGCCATTTTCATAAATTTTTTTCCATGTTGTAGCGCCACCAAGTGGCCAATCGTCGCGATTTTTTTCAAGTAATCTCAGATTGAGCTCATAAACACGTTTCCCAAGATTAGCGAAAATATCTCTTTCCATTCACGAGTTATAATTGTTTTAGTAAAAGTGGCCCTGGTGCCATCAAACATTTTGATTTCCCTTAGCGACCGTGAATTTAAATTAAGAATTTTTTTGATGATTATTGATAGTCTCTGTCCAGAGAATATTTCTGCATTGGTTTGGTTTCAATCGGGCAAAAAATCTAGGAGTAATTCGCAAAAGTAGGTTTTTCAAAAAACCTCAATTTACTCAAAATTGGCGCCTGAAGGGCAAGCAAATCTGAGGCATGCATCTGGTCCGCCTCGAGCCAAGGATTCCAGCGATATAAGACACTTGAGCCTACGCCTCACGGTTGATGAGTTATGAGCCGTTTCGTACTTTTGCCCGCTGTAGCGCCCCCGTCAGGCCGATCGGGGCGGGCCTTGGTGACGCTGTAGGCGGTGTGAGTACTATCAGCCCCCAAAGTTTCAAGTCTCCACGACTTACGGTTTGGTCTGCCCGATCAGTTTTATGTCTGAATGTTGCATCATGGGAAAATTAACAATTACAATAGGTGTTCAGCACTGAAGTGCTTGAACCCCTAATAAGTGGCTAAAAAAGGGCCACAAAAAGGCCTCTAAAAAAAAAACTATAGGGTCTAGGCGCTTGCCGTCTGCGCTGCTGCGTTCCAAAAACTTTATCCAGCCTTCTAACATGTGCCTCGGAGAGGAAAAAGAACGTTTGTTGCCCTTTTAGCTCATTTATCATGGAAATGTGGTGCATTTTTTTTTTTACCTTTTAAACTGTGACACCCCCACTGATGGCCCGATCTCCATAAAAGTTTGCACGCTTCTTTAGAATAATATGGCGCATGTGCTCAGCTAATTTGGTGAAGCTCTGCTCTTTTCCCCCCATTTTTCAGTCATTTAAATGTCATTTTGCATAGGGTAATACAGAGGCCTTCTCACCTTTATGACAGTTAAAGCGCCACCAATGGCCCGACGTCCATGAAAGTTTTCAAGCTTCTTCAGGATCACGTGACGCATGCGCATGCCCGATTTTGTGAGCTTGTATGCAAATCAGACAGCAAGATGGCCGCTTTCAGCCATTTCATGTGTTTTTTCCATAGAAATACATCATTTTGACACCCTTTTAACAGTTATAGCGCCACCAAGTGGCCAGTCGCTGCGCCCTTTTTCACGTGACCACAGAATGAGCTCGTACATGCGTGTGCTGAGTTTGGTGCAAAAATCTCGTTCCGTTCACGAGTTATAGCCAATTAAGCAAAATGGGCTCCTCCCACTTCGAACATTTTGGCGGCCCTTAGGGACCGTGAAGCGAAATTTACACTTTTTTTTGATAATTATTGACAATCAGACTCCAGAGAATCTTGCCGCACTGGTTTGGTTCCGGTCGGGCCAAAAACCTAGGACTAGTTCGCGAAAGTAGGCTTTTGGAAAAACCCCAAATACCCTAAAATTTTCCCAGGGTGACGAGCAAATCCGAGGCATGCATCTGGTCCGCCTCGAGCCAAGGATTCCAGCGATATAAGACACTTGAGCCTACGCCTCACGGTTGATGAGTTATGAGCCGTTTCGTACTTTTGCCCGCTGTAGCGCCCCCGTCAGGCCGATCGGGGCGGGCCTTGGTGACGCTGTAGGCGGTGTGAGTACTATCAGCCCCCAAAGTTTCAAGTCTCCACGACTTACGGTTTGGTCTGCCCGATCAGTTTTATGTCTGAATGTTGCATCATGGGAAAATTAACAATTACAATAGGTGTTCAGCACTGAAGTGCTTGAACCCCTAATAAGTGGCTAAAAAAGGGCCACAAAAAGGCCTCTAAAAAAAAAACTATAGGGTCTAGGCGCTTGCCGTCTGCGCTGCTGCGTTCCAAAAACTTTATCCAGCCTTCTAACATGTGCCTCGGAGAGGAAAAAGAACGTTTGTTGCCCTTTTAGCTCATTTATCATGGAAATGTGGTGCATTTTTTTTTTTACCTTTTAAACTGTGACACCCCCACTGATGGCCCGATCTCCATAAAAGTTTGCACGCTTCTTTAGAATAATATGGCGCATGTGCTCAGCTAATTTGGTGAAGCTCTGCTCTTTTCCCCCCATTTTTCAGTCATTTAAATGTCATTTTGCATAGGGTAATACAGAGGCCTTCTCACCTTTATGACAGTTAAAGCGCCACCAATGGCCCGACGTCCATGAAAGTTTTCAAGCTTCTTCAGGATCACGTGACGCATGCGCATGCCCGATTTTGTGAGCTTGTATGCAAATCAGACAGCAAGATGGCCGCTTTCAGCCATTTCATGTGTTTTTTCCATAGAAATACATCATTTTGACACCCTTTTAACAGTTATAGCGCCACCAAGTGGCCAGTCGCTGCGCCCTTTTTCACGTGACCACAGAATGAGCTCGTACATGCGTGTGCTGAGTTTGGTGCAAAAATCTCGTTCCGTTCACGAGTTATAGCCAATTAAGCAAAATGGGCTCCTCCCACTTCGAACATTTTGGCGGCCCTTAGGGACCGTGAAGCGAAATTTACACTTTTTTTTGATAATTATTGACAATCAGACTCCAGAGAATCTTGCCGCACTGGTTTGGTTCCGGTCGGGCCAAAAACCTAGGACTAGTTCGCGAAAGTAGGCTTTTGGAAAAACCCCAAATACCCTAAAATTTTCCCAGGGTGACGAGCAAATCCGAGGCATGCATCTGGTCCGCCTCGAGCCAAGGATTCCAGCGATATAAGACACTTGAGCCTACGCCTCACGGTTGATGAGTTATGAGCCGTTTCGTACTTTTGCCCGCTGTAGCGCCCCCGTCAGGCCGATCGGGGCGGGCCTTGGTGACGCTGTAGGCGGTGTGAGTACTATCAGCCCCCAAAGTTTCAAGTCTCCACGACTTACGGTTTGGTCTGCCCGATCAGTTTTATGTCTGAATGTTGCATCATGGGAAAATTAACAATTACAATAGGTGTTCAGCACTGAAGTGCTTGAACCCCTAATAAGTGGCTAAAAAAGGGCCACAAAAAGGCCTCTAAAAAAAAAACTATAGGGTCTAGGCGCTTGCCGTCTGCGCTGCTGCGTTCCAAAAACTTTATCCAGCCTTCTAACATGTGCCTCGGAGAGGAAAAAGAACGTTTGTTGCCCTTTTAGCTCATTTATCATGGAAATGTGGTGCATTTTTTTTTTTACCTTTTAAACTGTGACACCCCCACTGATGGCCCGATCTCCATAAAAGTTTGCACGCTTCTTTAGAATAATATGGCGCATGTGCTCAGCTAATTTGGTGAAGCTCTGCTCTTTTCCCCCCATTTTTCAGTCATTTAAATGTCATTTTGCATAGGGTAATACAGAGGCCTTCTCACCTTTATGACAGTTAAAGCGCCACCAATGGCCCGACGTCCATGAAAGTTTTCAAGCTTCTTCAGGATCACGTGACGCATGCGCATGCCCGATTTTGTGAGCTTGTATGCAAATCAGACAGCAAGATGGCCGCTTTCAGCCATTTCATGTGTTTTTTCCATAGAAATACATCATTTTGACACCCTTTTAACAGTTATAGCGCCACCAAGTGGCCAGTCGCTGCGCCCTTTTTCACGTGACCACAGAATGAGCTCGTACATGCGTGTGCTGAGTTTGGTGCAAAAATCTCGTTCCGTTCACGAGTTATAGCCAATTAAGCAAAATGGGCTCCTCCCACTTCGAACATTTTGGCGGCCCTTAGGGACCGTGAAGCGAAATTTACACTTTTTTTTGATAATTATTGACAATCAGACTCCAGAGAATCTTGCCGCACTGGTTTGGTTCCGGTCGGGCCAAAAACCTAGGACTAGTTCGCGAAAGTAGGCTTTTGGAAAAACCCCAAATACCCTAAAATTTTCCCAGGGTGACGAGCAAATCCGAGGCATGCATCTGGTCCGCCTCGAGCCAAGGATTCCAGCGATATAAGACACTTGAGCCTACGCCTCACGGTTGATGAGTTATGAGCCGTTTCGTACTTTTGCCCGCTGTAGCGCCCCCGTCAGGCCGATCGGGGCGGGCCTTGGTGACGCTGTAGGCGGTGTGAGTACTATCAGCCCCCAAAGTTTCAAGTCTCCACGACTTACGGTTTGGTCTGCCCGATCAGTTTTATGTCTGAATGTTGCATCATGGGAAAATTAACAATTACAATAGGTGTTCAGCACTGAAGTGCTTGAACCCCTAATAAGTGGCTAAAAAAGGGCCACAAAAAGGCCTCTAAAAAAAAAACTATAGGGTCTAGGCGCTTGCCGTCTGCGCTGCTGCGTTCCAAAAACTTTATCCAGCCTTCTAACATGTGCCTCGGAGAGGAAAAAGAACGTTTGTTGCCCTTTTAGCTCATTTATCATGGAAATGTGGTGCATTTTTTTTTTTACCTTTTAAACTGTGACACCCCCACTGATGGCCCGATCTCCATAAAAGTTTGCACGCTTCTTTAGAATAATATGGCGCATGTGCTCAGCTAATTTGGTGAAGCTCTGCTCTTTTCCCCCCATTTTTCAGTCATTTAAATGTCATTTTGCATAGGGTAATACAGAGGCCTTCTCACCTTTATGACAGTTAAAGCGCCACCAATGGCCCGACGTCCATGAAAGTTTTCAAGCTTCTTCAGGATCACGTGACGCATGCGCATGCCCGATTTTGTGAGCTTGTATGCAAATCAGACAGCAAGATGGCCGCTTTCAGCCATTTCATGTGTTTTTTCCATAGAAATACATCATTTTGACACCCTTTTAACAGTTATAGCGCCACCAAGTGGCCAGTCGCTGCGCCCTTTTTCACGTGACCACAGAATGAGCTCGTACATGCGTGTGCTGAGTTTGGTGCAAAAATCTCGTTCCGTTCACGAGTCATAGCCAATTAAGCAAAATGGGCTCCTCCCACTTCGAACATTTTGGCGGCCCTTAGGGACCGTGAAGCGAAATTTACACTTTTTTTTGATAATTATTGACAATCAGACTCCAGAGAATCTTGCCGCACTGGTTTGGTTCCGGTCGGGCCAAAAACCTAGGACTAGTTCGCGAAAGTAGGCTTTTGGAAAAACCCCAAATACCCTAAAATTTTCCCAGGGTGACGAGCAAATCCGAGGCATGCATCTGGTCCGCCTCGAGCCAAGGATTCCAGCGATATAAGACACTTGAGCCTACGCCTCACGGTTGATGAGTTATGAGCCGTTTCGTACTTTTGCCCGCTGTAGCGCCCCCGTCAGGCCGATCGGGGCGGGCCTTGGTGACGCTGTAGGCGGTGTGAGTACTATCAGCCCCCAAAGTTTCAAGTCTCCACGACTTACGGTTTGGTCTGCCCGATCAGTTTTATGTCTGAATGTTGCATCATGGGAAAATTAACAATTACAATAGGTGTTCAGCACTGAAGTGCTTGAACCCCTAATAAGTGGCTAAAAAAGGGCCACAAAAAGGCCTCTAAAAAAAAAACTATAGGGTCTAGGCGCTTGCCGTCTGCGCTGCTGCGTTCCAAAAACTTTATCCAGCCTTCTAACATGTGCCTCGGAGAGGAAAAAGAACGTTTGTTGCCCTTTTAGCTCATTTATCATGGAAATGTGGTGCATTTTTTTTTTTACCTTTTAAACTGTGACACCCCCACTGATGGCCCGATCTCCATAAAAGTTTGCACGCTTCTTTAGAATAATATGGCGCATGTGCTCAGCTAATTTGGTGAAGCTCTGCTCTTTTCCCCCCATTTTTCAGTCATTTAAATGTCATTTTGCATAGGGTAATACAGAGGCCTTCTCACCTTTATGACAGTTAAAGCGCCACCAATGGCCCGACGTCCATGAAAGTTTTCAAGCTTCTTCAGGATCACGTGACGCATGCGCATGCCCGATTTTGTGAGCTTGTATGCAAATCAGACAGCAAGATGGCCGCTTTCAGCCATTTCATGTGTTTTTTCCATAGAAATACATCATTTTGACACCCTTTTAACAGTTATAGCGCCACCAAGTGGCCAGTCGCTGCGCCCTTTTTCACGTGACCACAGAATGAGCTCGTACATGCGTGTGCTGAGTTTGGTGCAAAAATCTCGTTCCGTTCACGAGTTATAGCCAATTAAGCAAAATGGGCTCCTCCCACTTCGAACATTTTGGCGGCCCTTAGGGACCGTGAAGCGAAATTTACACTTTTTTTTGATAATTATTGACAATCAGACTCCAGAGAATCTTGCCGCACTGGTTTGGTTCCGGTCGGGCCAAAAACCTAGGACTAGTTCGCGAAAGTAGGCTTTTGGAAAAACCCCAAATACCCTAAAATTTTCCCAGGGTGACGAGCAAATCCGAGGCATGCATCTGGTCCGCCTCGAGCCAAGGATTCCAGCGATATAAGACACTTGAGCCTACGCCTCACGGTTGATGAGTTATGAGCCGTTTCGTACTTTTGCCCGCTGTAGCGCCCCCGTCAGGCCGATCGGGGCGGGCCTTGGTGACGCTGTAGGCGGTGTGAGTACTATCAGCCCCCAAAGTTTCAAGTCTCCACGACTTACGGTTTGGTCTGCCCGATCAGTTTTATGTCTGAATGTTGCATCATGGGAAAATTAACAATTACAATAGGTGTTCAGCACTGAAGTGCTTGAACCCCTAATAAGTGGCTAAAAAAGGGCCACAAAAAGGCCTCTAAAAAAAAAACTATAGGGTCTAGGCGCTTGCCGTCTGCGCTGCTGCGTTCCAAAAACTTTATCCAGCCTTCTAACATGTGCCTCGGAGAGGAAAAAGAACGTTTGTTGCCCTTTTAGCTCATTTATCATGGAAATGTGGTGCATTTTTTTTTTTACCTTTTAAACTGTGACACCCCCACTGATGGCCCGATCTCCATAAAAGTTTGCACGCTTCTTTAGAATAATATGGCGCATGTGCTCAGCTAATTTGGTGAAGCTCTGCTCTTTTCCCCCCATTTTTCAGTCATTTAAATGTCATTTTGCATAGGGTAATACAGAGGCCTTCTCACCTTTATGACAGTTAAAGCGCCACCAATGGCCCGACGTCCATGAAAGTTTTCAAGCTTCTTCAGGATCACGTGACGCATGCGCATGCCCGATTTTGTGAGCTTGTATGCAAATCAGACAGCAAGATGGCCGCTTTCAGCCATTTCATGTGTTTTTTCCATAGAAATACATCATTTTGACACCCTTTTAACAGTTATAGCGCCACCAAGTGGCCAGTCGCTGCGCCCTTTTTCACGTGACCACAGAATGAGCTCGTACATGCGTGTGCTGAGTTTGGTGCAAAAATCTCGTTCCGTTCACGAGTTATAGCCAATTAAGCAAAATGGGCTCCTCCCACTTCGAACATTTTGGCGGCCCTTAGGGACCGTGAAGCGAAATTTACACTTTTTTTTGATAATTATTGACAATCAGACTCCAGAGAATCTTGCCGCACTGGTTTGGTTCCGGTCGGGCCAAAAACCTAGGACTAGTTCGCGAAAGTAGGCTTTTGGAAAAACCCCAAATACCCTAAAATTTTCCCAGGGTGACGAGCAAATCCGAGGCATGCATCTGGTCCGCCTCGAGCCAAGGATTCCAGCGATATAAGACACTTGAGCCTACGCCTCACGGTTGATGAGTTATGAGCCGTTTCGTACTTTTGCCCGCTGTAGCGCCCCCGTCAGGCCGATCGGGGCGGGCCTTGGTGACGCTGTAGGCGGTGTGAGTACTATCAGCCCCCAAAGTTTCAAGTCTCCACGACTTACGGTTTGGTCTGCCCGATCAGTTTTATGTCTGAATGTTGCATCATGGGAAAATTAACAATTACAATAGGTGTTCAGCACTGAAGTGCTTGAACCCCTAATAAGTGGCTAAAAAAGGGCCACAAAAAGGCCTCTAAAAAAAAAACTATAGGGTCTAGGCGCTTGCCGTCTGCGCTGCTGCGTTCCAAAAACTTTATCCAGCCTTCTAACATGTGCCTCGGAGAGGAAAAAGAACGTTTGTTGCCCTTTTAGCTCATTTATCATGGAAATGTGGTGCATTTTTTTTTTTACCTTTTAAACTGTGACACCCCCACTGATGGCCCGATCTCCATAAAAGTTTGCACGCTTCTTTAGAATAATATGGCGCATGTGCTCAGCTAATTTGGTGAAGCTCTGCTCTTTTCCCCCCATTTTTCAGTCATTTAAATGTCATTTTGCATAGGGTAATACAGAGGCCTTCTCACCTTTATGACAGTTAAAGCGCCACCAATGGCCCGACGTCCATGAAAGTTTTCAAGCTTCTTCAGGATCACGTGACGCATGCGCATGCCCGATTTTGTGAGCTTGTATGCAAATCAGACAGCAAGATGGCCGCTTTCAGCCATTTCATGTGTTTTTTCCATAGAAATACATCATTTTGACACCCTTTTAACAGTTATAGCGCCACCAAGTGGCCAGTCGCTGCGCCCTTTTTCACGTGACCACAGAATGAGCTCGTACATGCGTGTGCTGAGTTTGGTGCAAAAATCTCGTTCCGTTCACGAGTTATAGCCAATTAAGCAAAATGGGCTCCTCCCACTTCGAACATTTTGGCGGCCCTTAGGGACCGTGAAGCGAAATTTACACTTTTTTTTGATAATTATTGACAATCAGACTCCAGAGAATCTTGCCGCACTGGTTTGGTTCCGGTCGGGCCAAAAACCTAGGACTAGTTCGCGAAAGTAGGCTTTTGGAAAAACCCCAAATACCCTAAAATTTTCCCAGGGTGACGAGCAAATCCGAGGCATGCATCTGGTCCGCCTCGAGCCAAGGATTCCAGCGATATAAGACACTTGAGCCTACGCCTCACGGTTGATGAGTTATGAGCCGTTTCGTACTTTTGCCCGCTGTAGCGCCCCCGTCAGGCCGATCGGGGCGGGCCTTGGTGACGCTGTAGGCGGTGTGAGTACTATCAGCCCCCAAAGTTTCAAGTCTCCACGACTTACGGTTTGGTCTGCCCGATCAGTTTTATGTCTGAATGTTGCATCATGGGAAAATTAACAATTACAATAGGTGTTCAGCACTGAAGTGCTTGAACCCCTAATAAGTGGCTAAAAAAGGGCCACAAAAAGGCCTCTAAAAAAAAAACTATAGGGTCTAGGCGCTTGCCGTCTGCGCTGCTGCGTTCCAAAAACTTTATCCAGCCTTCTAACATGTGCCTCGGAGAGGAAAAAGAACGTTTGTTGCCCTTTTAGCTCATTTATCATGGAAATGTGGTGCATTTTTTTTTTTACCTTTTAAACTGTGACACCCCCACTGATGGCCCGATCTCCATAAAAGTTTGCACGCTTCTTTAGAATAATATGGCGCATGTGCTCAGCTAATTTGGTGAAGCTCTGCTCTTTTCCCCCCATTTTTCAGTCATTTAAATGTCATTTTGCATAGGGTAATACAGAGGCCTTCTCACCTTTATGACAGTTAAAGCGCCACCAATGGCCCGACGTCCATGAAAGTTTTCAAGCTTCTTCAGGATCACGTGACGCATGCGCATGCCCGATTTTGTGAGCTTGTATGCAAATCAGACAGCAAGATGGCCGCTTTCAGCCATTTCATGTGTTTTTTCCATAGAAATACATCATTTTGACACCCTTTTAACAGTTATAGCGCCACCAAGTGGCCAGTCGCTGCGCCCTTTTTCACGTGACCACAGAATGAGCTCGTACATGCGTGTGCTGAGTTTGGTGCAAAAATCTCGTTCCGTTCACGAGTCATAGCCAATTAAGCAAAATGGGCTCCTCCCACTTCGAACATTTTGGCGGCCCTTAGGGACCGTGAAGCGAAATTTACACTTTTTTTTGATAATTATTGACAATCAGACTCCAGAGAATCTTGCCGCACTGGTTTGGTTCCGGTCGGGCCAAAAACCTAGGACTAGTTCGCGAAAGTAGGCTTTTGGAAAAACCCCAAATACCCTAAAATTTTCCCAGGGTGACGAGCAAATCCGAGGCATGCATCTGGTCCGCCTCGAGCCAAGGATTCCAGCGATATAAGACACTTGAGCCTACGCCTCACGGTTGATGAGTTATGAGCCGTTTCGTACTTTTGCCCGCTGTAGCGCCCCCGTCAGGCCGATCGGGGCGGGCCTTGGTGACGCTGTAGGCGGTGTGAGTACTATCAGCCCCCAAAGTTTCAAGTCTCCACGACTTACGGTTTGGTCTGCCCGATCAGTTTTATGTCTGAATGTTGCATCATGGGAAAATTAACAATTACAATAGGTGTTCAGCACTGAAGTGCTTGAACCCCTAATAAGTGGCTAAAAAAGGGCCACAAAAAGGCCTCTAAAAAAAAAACTATAGGGTCTAGGCGCTTGCCGTCTGCGCTGCTGCGTTCCAAAAACTTTATCCAGCCTTCTAACATGTGCCTCGGAGAGGAAAAAGAACGTTTGTTGCCCTTTTAGCTCATTTATCATGGAAATGTGGTGCATTTTTTTTTTTACCTTTTAAACTGTGACACCCCCACTGATGGCCCGATCTCCATAAAAGTTTGCACGCTTCTTTAGAATAATATGGCGCATGTGCTCAGCTAATTTGGTGAAGCTCTGCTCTTTTCCCCCCATTTTTCAGTCATTTAAATGTCATTTTGCATAGGGTAATACAGAGGCCTTCTCACCTTTATGACAGTTAAAGCGCCACCAATGGCCCGACGTCCATGAAAGTTTTCAAGCTTCTTCAGGATCACGTGACGCATGCGCATGCCCGATTTTGTGAGCTTGTATGCAAATCAGACAGCAAGATGGCCGCTTTCAGCCATTTCATGTGTTTTTTCCATAGAAATACATCATTTTGACACCCTTTTAACAGTTATAGCGCCACCAAGTGGCCAGTCGCTGCGCCCTTTTTCACGTGACCACAGAATGAGCTCGTACATGCGTGTGCTGAGTTTGGTGCAAAAATCTCGTTCCGTTCACGAGTCATAGCCAATTAAGCAAAATGGGCTCCTCCCACTTCGAACATTTTGGCGGCCCTTAGGGACCGTGAAGCGAAATTTACACTTTTTTTTGATAATTATTGACAATCAGACTCCAGAGAATCTTGCCGCACTGGTTTGGTTCCGGTCGGGCCAAAAACCTAGGACTAGTTCGCGAAAGTAGGTTTTTGGAAAAACCCCAAATACCCTAAAATTTTCCCAGGGTGACGAGCAAATCCGAGGCATGCATCTGGTCCGCCTCGAGCCAAGGATTCCAGCGATATAAGACACTTGAGCCTACGCCTCACGGTTGATGAGTTATGAGCCGTTTCGTACTTTTGCCCGCTGTAGCGCCCCCGTCAGGCCGATCGGGGCGGGCCTTGGTGACGCTGTAGGCGGTGTGAGTACTATCAGCCCCCAAAGTTTCAAGTCTCCACGACTTACGGTTTGGTCTGCCCGATCAGTTTTATGTCTGAATGTTGCATCATGGGAAAATTAACAATTACAATAGGTGTTCAGCACTGAAGTGCTTGAACCCCTAATAAGTGGCTAAAAAAGGGCCACAAAAAGGCCTCTAAAAAAAAAACTATAGGGTCTAGGCGCTTGCCGTCTGCGCTGCTGCGTTCCAAAAACTTTATCCAGCCTTCTAACATGTGCCTCGGAGAGGAAAAAGAACGTTTGTTGCCCTTTTAGCTCATTTATCATGGAAATGTGGTGCATTTTTTTTTTTACCTTTTAAACTGTGACACCCCCACTGATGGCCCGATCTCCATAAAAGTTTGCACGCTTCTTTAGAATAATATGGCGCATGTGCTCAGCTAATTTGGTGAAGCTCTGCTCTTTTCCCCCCATTTTTCAGTCATTTAAATGTCATTTTGCATAGGGTAATACAGAGGCCTTCTCACCTTTATGACAGTTAAAGCGCCACCAATGGCCCGACGTCCATGAAAGTTTTCAAGCTTCTTCAGGATCACGTGACGCATGCGCATGCCCGATTTTGTGAGCTTGTATGCAAATCAGACAGCAAGATGGCCGCTTTCAGCCATTTCATGTGTTTTTTCCATAGAAATACATCATTTTGACACCCTTTTAACAGTTATAGCGCCACCAAGTGGCCAGTCGCTGCGCCCTTTTTCACGTGACCACAGAATGAGCTCGTACATGCGTGTGCTGAGTTTGGTGCAAAAATCTCGTTCCGTTCACGAGTCATAGCCAATTAAGCAAAATGGGCTCCTCCCACTTCGAACATTTTGGCGGCCCTTAGGGACCGTGAAGCGAAATTTACACTTTTTTTTGATAATTATTGACAATCAGACTCCAGAGAATCTTGCCGCACTGGTTTGGTTCCGGTCGGGCCAAAAACCTAGGACTAGTTCGCGAAAGTAGGTTTTTGGAAAAACCCCAAATACCCTAAAATTTTCCCAGGGTGACGAGCAAATCCGAGGCATGCATCTGGTCCGCCTCGAGCCAAGGATTCCAGCGATATAAGACACTTGAGCCTACGCCTCACGGTTGATGAGTTATGAGCCGTTTCGTACTTTTGCCCGCTGTAGCGCCCCCGTCAGGCCGATCGGGGCGGGCCTTGGTGACGCTGTAGGCGGTGTGAGTACTATCAGCCCCCAAAGTTTCAAGTCTCCACGACTTACGGTTTGGTCTGCCCGATCAGTTTTATGTCTGAATGTTGCATCATGGGAAAATTAACAATTACAATAGGTGTTCAGCACTGAAGTGCTTGAACCCCTAATAAGTGGCTAAAAAATGGCCACAAAAAGGCCTCTAAAAAAAAAACTATAGGGTCTAGGCGCTTGCCGTCTGCGCTGCTGCGTTCCAAAAACTTTATCCAGCCTTCTAACATGTGCCTCGGAGAGGAAAAAGAACGTTTGTTGCCCTTTTAGCTCATTTATCATGGAAATGTGGTGCATTTTTTTTTTTACCTTTTAAACTGTGACACCCCCACTGATGGCCCGATCTCCATAAAAGTTTGCACGCTTCTTTAGAATAATATGGCGCATGTGCTCAGCTAATTTGGTGAAGCTCTGCTCTTTTCCCCCCATTTTTCAGTCATTTAAATGTCATTTTGCATAGGGTAATACAGAGGCCTTCTCACCTTTATGACAGTTAAAGCGCCACCAATGGCCCGACGTCCATGAAAGTTTTCAAGCTTCTTCAGGATCACGTGACGCATGCGCATGCCCGATTTTGTGAGCTTGTATGCAAATCAGACAGCAAGATGGCCGCTTTCAGCCATTTCATGTGTTTTTTCCATAGAAATACATCATTTTGACACCCTTTTAACAGTTATAGCGCCACCAAGTGGCCAGTCGCTGCGCCCTTTTTCACGTGACCACAGAATGAGCTCGTACATGCGTGTGCTGAGTTTGGTGCAAAAATCTCGTTCCGTTCACGAGTTATAGCCAATTAAGCAAAATGGGCTCCTCCCACTTCGAACATTTTGGCGGCCCTTAGGGACCGTGAAGCGAAATTTACACTTTTTTTTGATAATTATTGACAATCAGACTCCAGAGAATCTTGCCGCACTGGTTTGGTTCCGGTCGGGCCAAAAACCTAGGACTAGTTCGCGAAAGTAGGTTTTTGGAAAAACCCCAAATACCCTAAAATTTTCCCAGGGTGACGAGCAAATCCGAGGCATGCATCTGGTCCGCCTCGAGCCAAGGATTCCAGCGATATAAGACACTTGAGCCTACGCCTCACGGTTGATGAGTTATGAGCCGTTTCGTACTTTTGCCCGCTGTAGCGCCCCCGTCAGGCCGATCGGGGCGGGCCTTGGTGACGCTGTAGGCGGTGTGAGTACTATCAGCCCCCAAAGTTTCAAGTCTCCACGACTTACGGTTTGGTCTGCCCGATCAGTTTTATGTCTGAATGTTGCATCATGGGAAAATTAACAATTACAATAGGTGTTCAGCACTGAAGTGCTTGAACCCCTAAAAATCAGGACAATTACAATAGGGTTTCAGCACTTCGTGCTTGAACCCCTAAAAATCAGGACAATTACAATAGGGTTTCAGCACTTCGTGCTTGAACCCCTAATAATTAAAGCTGCAAGCAGCATTTATCGGGGTTCAAGCAGTTAAGGCCTTTAAGGCATTTAAGCACAAAAGCATCAAAAGTTATTAAGATTTATTTAGCAAGCATGTAACCACTGACATAACAGATGGAAAAGACCCTTTACAGCCAATACAGGCAATTTGCCATGGGATATATATGGTTTTAAAGCTTTTTAACAGTTATAGCGCCACCTATGGTCCGATCTCCATAAAATTGTTTACTGTGACCTCAAATTGAACCCATACACATGTGTACTGAGTTTGGTGAAGATATCTCATTTACTTCTTGAGTTATAGCCATTTGAGTAAAATAGGCTCCTCCCACAACGATTTGCCACATTCTAGAATTATTTAATATGATTCTAGCATGATTTACTATCATATACCATGTTCCAGAATGATTTATTAGGATTCTAGCATGATTTACCTTGATACACCTCATTTCAGTATTATTTACTATGATTTACAATGTTTCTAGCATGATTAACCACATTACTAGCAAATATGTGAAGTGTCAGTGCAAATGAGGTGATGAACACTGACAAAATATTATTGTGTTATAATAGTTAGTTATATACGTGATTTTTAGTGTGTGTCCAAGTATGAATGCAAAAGCACATGTAAAATATTTCATTATTAAGTAGAATGGCCAGCAGAGGGCAGTAGAAGACCACTTATTGGCTCACTTTCACTTTAAACCAGTTTTCTGCACTAAAGCAAACCAGTTTTTCCATGTTAACTCAATGCATGCTTACACACACACACACACACACACACACACACACAAACACACACACACACACACACACACACACACACACACACACATACACACACAGCATAGTTAACCATGATTTACCATGATATACCACGTTCTAGTATTATTTACCAGGAGATAAACGACAATCTAGGATTATTTACTTTGATTTACCATGTTTCTAGCCTGATTTATCACATTACTAGCAATTATTTGAAGTGTCAGTGCAAATAAAGTGGTTAACACTGACCAAATATGATTGTGTTATAATAGTTATTGCTATATAAGTGATTTTTTTAGTGTGTATTCAAGTATGAATGCAAGCACATGTTGAAATATTTCATTAATAAGTAGAATGGCCAGCAGAGGGCAGTAGAAGACCACTTATTGGCTCACTTTCACTTTAAACCAGTTTTCTGCACTAAAGCAAACCAGTTTATCCATGTTAACTCAATGCATGCTTACACACACACACACACACACACACACACACACACACACACACACACACACACACAGCATAGTTAACCATGATTTACCATGATTTACCACATTACTAGCAATTATTTGAAGTGTCAGTGCAAATAAAGTGATTAACACTGACAAAATATGATTATGTTATAATAGTTATTGCTATATAAGTGATTTTTAGTGTGTATTCAAGTATAAATGCAAGCACATGTGGAAAAATTTAATTAAGTAGAATGGCCAGCAGAGGGCAGTAGAAGACCACTTATTGGCTCACTTTCACTTTAAACCTCATGATTTTGACCAGTTTTCTGCACTAAAGCAAACCAGTGTTTCCATGTTAACTCAATAATGCATACTTGCTACATATGCTACACACAATAATGCTACACACACACACACACACACACACACACACACACACACACACACACACACACACACACACACAAATGTTTCAGTGATATTGGTGTCACATTCACCTTCATCACATTCACCTTCTGTCTTCATCACATTCACCATCTGTCGTCATCACCTGCACCTGCTCCTCATCACCCTCCTCATCATCACCTGCTCCTCATCATCATAACCGTCACCTGTTGTCCTTGTCTTGATCTGTGTATTTAAGTTCCCCTCTCATCCATTATCATTGTCGGTTATTGTTTGTGCACTAGCACTCTGTTATGTTTGTTTTCATGTTGGAAAATAAAACCTTTGTTATATTTGTACCACACACACACACACACACACACACACACACACACACACACACACACACACACACACACACACACACACACACACACACACAAACACACACACACACACACACACACACACACCATCATTTATCATGATTTACCATGGCTGATACCAATACCAATATGAGAAAATGACTATTTTAAACAGCAGGGGGCAGTAAAATACCACTTATTGGCTTAACATGCCATTAATTCATATCATTTTCACCTTTTTAACTGTTATAGAGGCAAATTTTGTCCGATCTGTCTGAAAATTTTCATGCTTGTTCAGGGTGATATTTCACACGTTCTGACTTGTTTTTAAGAAGGTCTGAGCATTGATTAAAGAGATATAGGCTTTCGGGGACACTTGGTAAAGGCCAGATTTTGAAGTGAACCTATTATAGCTATCCAAATGAAGTAGTTCAACTTTTTCTGACAATTATTGATCTAGTGAGTCCAGAGAATTGTATTGCACTAGTTTTGAACATTATGATATGAAAATTATATGATCAGAGATGGAAAAGACCATTTACAGCCAATACAGGCAGTTTACCATAGGAAATATATGATTTTAAAGCTTTTTAACAGTTATAGCGCCACCTATCGTCCGATCTCCATAGAATTTTTCATGCTTGTTAATGATGTTATGTCACATATGCTGACCAATTTTTGTGAAGTTCTGAGTTTTTTTTTAGGATTTATAGGCTTTTTAATGTATTTTGACACGCCCATTTTATAAATTACCCTATTACAGCCATCCAAATGCAAAAGTTCAACTTTTTTTTGATAATTATTGATCTAGAGAGTCCAGAGAATTGTCCTAGACTGGTCTGGTTCCGATCGGGCAAAAAACCTAGGACTAGTTCGCAAAAGTAGGTTTTTAACATATTAATGAATAATTAATGAACAGTTTGATTGACAGCAATGGTTCTTGAGGCAAAGTTGTTCAGGATGAGGAGATCTATCAAATGATATGCATATTGTGTGGATATTTGTAACACCACGTGATTACAGAGCCGTAAAACTCGTTAGCGCCAACTAGTGGCCGATTTCTTTCAAAATTCTTACAGACCTTTAGGGCCATGAGCCGAACATGCCCATTGAGTTTCGTTCCGATCGGCCTCCGTTAACCTTGTCTAATAGGTGCTCAAACTTCGTTGGCCAATGGCGGCCATGTTTTTTGAGATACGCCAATGTCCTCATAGACATACATGGCACCTTGGACCAAGACACTGCATACCAATTTTCAAGTCAATCGGACTAACGGTCAGGTGGTTATAGCCTGTTTTATGTTTTTTTCATTTTATAGCGCCACCATGAGGCCAATCGTCGCGATTTTTTTACTGTGACCCCAGAGTAAGCTCATTCACATGTGTACCAAGTTTGGTGAAGATACCTCATTTACATCGGGAGTTATAGCCATTTTAGTAAAATAGGCCCCTCCCACAACGTACGTTTTGGCGCCCCTTAGCGACCGTGAATCGAAATTTCCACTTTTTTTCGATAATTATTGATATTCAGTCTCCAGAGAACATTTCTGCACTAGTTTGGTTCCAATCGGGCAAAAAACCAGGGACTAGTTCGCAAAAGTAGATTTTTGACAAAATTCAAAATGGCGGAAAATCTATCATGGCGTAAATGAAATCGGAGATATACGTTTTGTTCGTCAGGCGTCCAGCTTTCCAATGATATAAGACACTTGAGTCTACGACATACGGTCTAGGAGTTATGAGCAGTTTCGCGCTTTTGGTTGTTATAGCGCCACCTATGGGCCAATCGGGGTCATAATCTCTGAACCTTTCCTCGATTTTTGTACTACCATCTGTCAAAGTTTCAAAGTTCCAGCTCTTACGGTTTGGGCTGCACGATGCGTTTTACGGCGGAATAATAATAATAATTAAAGCTGCAAGCAGCATTTATCGGGGTTCAAGCAGTTAAAGCCTTTTAGGCATTTAAGCACAAAAGCATCAAAAGTTATTAAGATTTATTTAGCAAGCATGTAATCACGGACATAATAGATGGAAAAGACCATTTACAGCCAATACAGGCAGTTTACATAGGAAATATATGGTTTTAAAGCTTTTTAACAGTTATAGCGCCACCTATCGTCCGATCTCCATAAAATTTTGCATGCTTGTTAATGATGTTATGTCACATATGCTGACCAATTTTTGTGAAGTTCTGCATTTTCATTTATGATTTATAGGCTTTTGACTGTATTTTGCCACGCCCATTTTATAAATGACCCTATTACAGCCATCCAAATGCAAAAGTTCACCTTTTTTTGATAATTATTGATCTAGAGAGTCCAGAGAATTGTCCTAGACTGGTCTGGTTCCGATCGGGTGAAAAACCTAGGACTAGTTCGCAAAAGTAGGTTTTAGACATATTCGTGAATATTTAATGAACGGTTTGATTGACAGCAATGGTTCTTGAGGCAAAGTTGTTCAGCATGAGCAGATCTATCAAATGATATGCATATTGTGTGGATGAGTGTAACACCACGTGATTACAGAGCCATAAAACTCGTTAGCGCCAACTAGTGGCCGATTTCTTTCAAAATTCTTACAGACCTCTAGGGCCATAAGACGAACATGCCCATCGAGTTTCGTTCTGATCGGCCTCCGTTAACCTTGTCTAATCGGTGCTCAAACTTCATTGGCCGATAGCGGCCATGTTTTTTGAGATACGCCAATGTCCTCATATACATACATGGCACCTTGGACCAAGACACTGCATACCAATTTTCAAGTCAATCGGACTAACGGTCAGGTGGTTATAGCCTGTTTTATGTTTTTTTCATGTTATAGCGCCACCATGTGGCCAATCGCCGCGATTTTTTTACCGTGACCTCAGATTGACCTCTTACACATGTGTACCAAGTTTGGTTAAAATACCTCTTTTACTTCTGGAGTTATAGCCATTTTAGTAAAATAGGCTCCTCCCACAACGTTAATTTTGCACCCCCTAGCGACCATGAATCGAAATTTCAACTTTTTTTCGATAATTATTGATCTTCAGACTCCATAGAACAATTCTGCACTGGTTTGGTTCCGATCGGGCGAAAAACCAGGGACTAGTTTGCAAAAGTAGATTTTAGACAAAATTCAAAATGGCGGAAAATCTATCATGGCGGAAATAAAATCGGAGATATACGTTTTGTTCGTCAGGCGTCCAGCTTTCCAATGATATAAGACACTTGAGTCTATGACTTACGGTCTAGGAGTTATGAGCAGTTTCGCGCTTTTGGTTGCTATAGCGCCACCTATGGGCCAATCGGGGTCATAATTTGATAACCTCTCCTCGATTTTTGTACTACCATATGGCAAAGTTTCAAAGCTCTAGCCCTTACGGTTTGGGCTGCACGATGCGTTTTACGGCAGAATAATAATAATAATAATAATAATTAAAGCTGCAAGCAGCATTTATCGGGGTTCAAGCATTTAAGGCCTTTAAGCACATAAGCATTTAAGACATTAAGATTTGTTTAGAAAGCTTTTAACCACTGAAATAATAGATGGAAAAGTCCATTTACAGCCAATACAGGCAAGCTTTTTAACAGTTATAGCGCCACCTATAGTCCGATCTCCATGATATTTTGCATGCTTGTTAATGATGTTGTGGCACATATGCTCACCAATTTTCGTGAAGTTCTGAGTTTTCGTTTAGGATTTATAGGCTTTTGAGTGCATTTTGCCACGCCCATTTTCTTTATGACCCAATTATACCCATGCGAAAAATGCAAAAGTTCAACTTTTTTTCGATAATTATTGATCTAGAGAGTCCAGAGAATTGTCCTAGACTGGTCTGGTTCTGATCGGGCGAAAAACCAGGGACTAGTTCGCAAAAGTAGGTTTTTAACATATTCATGAATATTTAATGAACAGTTTGATTGACAGTGATAGTTCTTGAGGCAAAGTTGTTCAGCATGAGCAGATCTATCAAATGATATGCATTTTGTGATGATAAGTGTAACACCACGTGATTACAGAGCCTTAAAACTCGTTAGCGCCAACTAGTGGCCGATTTCTTTCAAAATTCTTACAGACCTCTAGGGGCTTGAGCCGAACATGCCCATCGAGTTTCGCTCCGATCGGACTTCGTTAACGATGCTCAAACCTCATTGGCCAATGGCAGCCATGTTTTTCGAGATACGCCAATATCCTTTTAGACATACATGGCCCCTTGGGCCAAGACACTGCATACCAAATTTCAAGTCATTCGGAAAAACGGTCAGTTGTCTATATGTTTTTATTTGTTTTATAGCGCCACCATGTGGCCAATCGACGCAATTTTTTTACTGTGACCTCAGATTGACCTCTTACACATTTGTTCCAAGTTTGGTGAAGTTTACTTAATTACTTCTTGAGTTATAGCCATTTTAGTAAAATAGGCTCCTCCCACAACGTTAATTTTGCACCCCCTAGCGACCATTAATCGAAATTTCAACTTTTTTTCGATAATTATTGATCTTCAGACTCCAGAGAACAATTCCGCACTGGTTTGGTTCCGATCGGGCGAAAAACCAGGGACTAGTTCGCAAAAGCAGGTTTTTGACAAAATTCAAAATGGCGAAAAATCTATCATGGCGGAAATGAAATCGGAGATATACGTTTTTTTCTTCAGGAGCTCTGGATTTCAATGATATAAGACACTTGAAGCTACGCCTTACGGTCTGGGAGTTCTGAGCAGTTTTGCGCTTTTGATTGCTATAGCGCCACCTATGGGCCGATTGGGCTGAGTCCGTGTATCTGAGTAGCGAGCAATAGTACTACCATCTGGCAAAGTTTCAAGTCTCTAGGTCTTACGGTTTGGGCTGCACGATGCGTTTTATGGCGGAAAAATAATAATAATAATTTATCGGGGTTCAAGCAGTTAAGGCCTTTAAGGCATTTAAGCACAAAAGCATCAAAAGTTATTAAGATTTATTTAGCAAGCATGTAACCACTGACATAATAGATGGAAAAGACCATTTACAGCCAATACAGGCAATTTGCCATGGGATATATATGGTTTTAAAGCTTTTTAACAGTTATAGCGCCACCTATGGTCCGATCTCCATAAAATTGTTTACTGTGACCTCAAATTGAACCCATACACATGTGTACTGAGTTTGGTGAAGATATCTCATTTACTTCTTGAGTTATAGCCATTTGAGTAAAATAGGCTCCTCCCACAACGATTTGCCACATTCTAGAATTATTTAATATGATTCTAGCATGATTTACTATCATATACCATGTTCCAGAATGATTTATTAGGATTCTAGCATGATTTACCTTGATACACCTCATTTCAGTATTATTTACTATGATTTACAATGTTTCTAGCATGATTAACCACATTACTAGCAATTATGTGAAGTGTCAGTGCAAATGAGGTGATGAACACTGACAAAATATTATTGTGTTATAATAGTTAGTTATATACGTGATTTTTAGTGTGTGTCCAAGTATGAATGCAAAAGCACATGTAAAATATTTCATTATTAAGTAGAATGGCCAGCAGAGGGCACTAGAAGACCACTTATTGGCTCACTTTCACTTTAAACCAGTTTTCTGCATTAAAGCAAACCAGTTTTTCCATGTTAACTCAATGCATGCTCACACACACACACACACACACACACACACACACACACACACACACACACACACACACACACAGCATAGTTAACCATGATTTACCATGATATACCACGTTCTAGTATTATTTACCAGGAGATAAACGACAATCTAGTATTATTTACTTTGATTTACCATGTTTCTAGCCTGATTTATCACATTACTAGCAATTATTTGAAGTGTCAGTGCAAATAAAGTGATTAACACTGACAAAATATGATTGTGTTATAATAGTTATTGCTATATAAGTGATTTTTAGTGTGTATTCAAGTATAAATGCAAGCACATGTGGAAAAATTTAATTAATAAGTAGAATGGCCAGCAGAGGGCAGTAGAAGACCACTTATTGGCTCACTTTCACTTTAAACCTCATGATTTTGACCAGTTTTCTGCACTAAAGCAAACCAGTGTTTCCATGTTAACTCAATAATGCATACTTGCTACATATGCTACACACAATAATGCTACACACACACACACACACACACACACACACACACACACAAATGTTTCAGTGATATTGGTGTCACATTCACCTTCATCACATTCACCTTCTGTCTTCATCACATTCACCATCTGTCGTCATCACCTGCACCTGCTCCTCATCACCCTCCTCATCATCACCTGCTCCTCATCATCATAACCGTCACCTGTTGTCCTTGTCTTGATCTGTGTATTTAAGTTCCCCTCTCATCCATTATCATTGTCGGTTATTGTTTGTGCACTAGCACTCTGTTATGTTTGTTTTCATGTTGGAAAATAAAACCTTTGTTATATTTGTACCACACACACACACACACACACACACACACACACCATCATTTATCATGATTTACCATGGCTGATACCAATACCAATATGAGAAAATGACTATTTTAAACAACAGGGGGCAGTAAAATACCACTTATTGGCTTAACATGCCATTAATTCATATCATTTTCACCTTTTTAACTGTTATAGAGGCAAATTTTGTCCGATCTGTCTGAAAATTTTCATGCTTGTTCAGGGTGATATTTCACACGTTCTGACTTGTTTTTAAGAAGGTCTGAGCATTGATTAAAGAGATATAGGCTTTCGGGGACACTTGGTAAAGGCCAGATTTTGAAGTGAACCTATTATAGCTATCCAAATGAAGTAGTTCAACTTTTTCTGACAATTATTGATCTAGTGAGTCCAGAGAATTGTATTGCACTAGTTTTGAACATTATGATATGAAAATTATATGATCAGAGATGGAAAAGACCATTTACAGCCAATCCAGGCAGTTTACCATAGGAAATATATGATTTTAAAGCTTTTTAACAGTTATAGCGCCACCTATCGTCCGATCTCCATAGAATTTTTCATGCTTGTTAATGATGTTATGTCACATATGCTGACCAATTTTTGTGAAGTTCTGAGTTTTTATTTAGGATTTATAGGCTTTTTAATGTATTTTGACACGCCCATTTTATAAATTACCCTATTACAGCCATCCAAATGCAAAAGTTCAACTTTTTTTTGATAATTATTGATCTAGAGAGTCCAGAGAATTGTCCTAGACTGGTCTGGTTCCGATCGGGCAAAAAACCTAGGACTAGTTCGCAAAAGTAGGTTTTTAACATATTAATGAATAATTAATGAACGGTTTGATCGACAGCAATGGTTCTTGAGGCAAAGTTGTTCAGGATGAGGAGATTTATCAAATGATATGCATATTGTGTGGATATTTGTAACACCACGTGATTACAGAGCCGTAAAACTCGTTAGCGCCAACTAGTGGCCGATTTCTTTCAAAATTCTTACAGACCTTTAGGGCCATGAGCCGAACATGCCCATTGAGTTTCGTTCCGATCGGCCTCCGTTAACCTTGTCTAATAGGTGCTCAAACTTCGTTGGCCGATGGCGGCCATGTTTTTTGAGATACGCCAATGTCCTCATACACATACATGGCACCTTGGACCAAGACACTGCATACCAATTTTCAAGTCAATCGGACTAACGGTCAGGTGGTTATAGCCTGTTTTATGTTTTTTTCATTTTATAGCGCCACCATGAGGCCAATCGTCGCGATTTTTTTACTGTGATCCCAGAGTAAGCTCATACACATGTGTACCAAGTTTGGTGAAGATACCTCATTTACATCGGGAGTTATAGCCATTTTAGTAAAATAGGCCCCTCCCACAACGTACGTTTTGGCGCCCCTTAGCGACCGTGAATCGAAATTTCCACTTTTTTTCGATAATTATTGATATTCAGTCTCCAAAGAACATTTCTGCACAAGTTTGGTTCCAATCGGGCAAAAAACCAGGGACTAGTTCGCAAAAGTAGATTTTTGACAAAATTCAAAATGGCGGAAAATCTATCATGGCGGAAATGAAATCGGAGATATACGTTTTGTCCGTCAGGCGTCCAGCTTTCCAATGATATAAGACACTTGAGTCTACGACATACGGTCTAGGAGTTATGAGCAGTTTCGCGCTTTTGGTTGTTATAGCGCCACCTATGGGCCAATCGGGGTCATAATCTCTGAACCTTTCCTCGATTTTTGTACTACCATCTGTCAAAGTTTCAAAGTTCCAGCTCTTACGGTTTGGGCTGCACGATGCGTTTTACGGCGGAATAATAATAATAATAATTAAGGCCTTTAGGCACATAAGCATTTAAGACATTAAGATTTATTTAGAAAGCTTTTAACCACTGAAATAATAGATGGAAAAGTCCATTTACAGCCAATACAGGCAATTTACCATAGGAAATATGTGTTTTTTAAAGCTTTTTAACAGTTATAGCACCATCTATAGTCCGATCTCCATGAAATTTTGCATGCTTGTTAATGATGTTATGGCACATAAGCTCACCAATTTTCGTGAAGTTCTGAGTTTTTGTTTAGGATTTATAGGCTTTTGAGTGCATTTTGCCACGCCCATTTTCTTTATGACCCAATATACCCATGCGAAAAATGCAAAAGTTCAACTTTTTTTTGATAATTATTGATCTTGAGAGTCCATAGAATTGTCCTAGACTCGTTTGGTTCTGATCGGGCGAAAAACCTAGGACTAGTTCGCAAAAGTAGGTTTTTAACATAATTACGAATATTTAATGAACGGTTTGATTGACAGCAATGGTTCTTGAGGCAAAGTTGTTCAACAAGAGGAGATCTATCAAATGGTATGCATTTTGTGACAATAAGTGTAACACCACGTGATTACAGAGCCATAAAACTCGTTAGCGCCAACTAGTGGCCGATTTCTTTTAAAATTCTTACAGACCTCTAGGGCCATGAGTCGAACATGCCCACCGAGTTTCGTTCCGATAGGCCTCCGTTAACCTTGTCTAATAGGTGCTCAAACTTCATTGGCCGATGGCGGCCATGTTTTTTGAGATACACCAATGTCCTCATAGACATACATGGCACCTTGGACCAAGACACTGCATACCAATTTTCAAGTCAATCGGACTAACGGTCAGGTGGTTATAGCCTGTTTTATGTTTTTTTCATGTTATAGCGCCACCATGTGACCAATCGCCGCGATTTTTTTACCGTGACCTCATATTGACGTCTTACACATGTGTACCAGGTTTGGTTAAAATACCTCTTTTACTTCTGGAGTTATAGCCATTTTAGTAAAATAGGCTCCTCCCACAACGTTAATTTTGCACCCCCTAGCGACCGTGAATCGAAATTTCAACTTTTTTTTGATAATTATTGATATTCAGACTCCAGAGAACAATTCTGCACTGGTTTGGTTCCGATCGGGCAAAAAACCAGGGACTAGTTCGCAAAAGTAGATTTTCGACAAAATTCAAAATGGCGGAAAATCTATCATGGCGGAAATAAAATCGGAGATATACGTTTTGTTCGTCAGGCGTCCAGCTTTCCAATGATATAAGACACTTGAGTCTATGACTTACGGTCTAGGAGTTATGAGCAGTTTCGCGCTTTTGGTTGCTATAGCGCCACCTATGGGCCAATCGGGGTCATAATTTGATAACCTCTCCTCGATTTTTGTACTACCATATGGCAAAGTTTCAAAGCTCTAGCCCTTACGGTTTGGGCTGCACGATGCGTTTTACGGCAGAATAATAATAATAATAATAATAATAAAAATCAGCACAATTACAATAGGGTTTCAGCACTTCGTGCTTGAACCCCTAATAAAAATCAGCACAATTACAATAGGGTTTCAGCACTTCGTGCTTGAACCCCTAATAAAAATCAGCACAATTACAATAGGGTTTCAGCATTTCATGCTTGAACCCCTAATAAGAAGAGACGTTTTGGACAGTTATAGCGCCACCTATTGTCCGATCTTCACGAAACTTGGCATGCTTCTTCACCATGTTCTGACACATCTGCTCATCGATTTTTGTGAAGTTTGGGGTTTTCCCTTAGGTTGTATAGGCTTTTGAGTGTTTTTTTGTCCCACCCCTTTCCTAAATGACCCTGTTACAGCCAGGCCAATGCAAAAGTTCAACTTTTTTCCGATAATTATTGATCTAGAGACTCCAGAGAACTGTGCTAGACTGGTCTGGTTCCGATTGGGCCAAAAACCTAGGACTAGTTCGCAAAAGTAGGTTTTTCACTAAATTGCCCATAGAATTTTTTTTTTTGCTCGTAGAGCAATTTGGAGATAGCCATTTTGTCCGTCTGGATCCAGGGATCACAGTGATGCTAAAATCGAGACTCTAGGACAAACTGTCTAGGAGTTATGAGCAATGTAGTAAATTTGGTCATTATAGCGCCACCTATGGGCCAATCGGGGTCATATTTTGATAGGTTCTCCCCAAATTGAGGACTACCATTTGGCCAAGTTTCAAGGTTCCAGCTCTTACGCTTTGGGCTGCACGATGCGTTTTAGGGCGGAATAATAATAATAATAATAATAAAAATCAGCACAATTACAATAGGGTTTCAGCATTTCATGCTTGAACCCCTAATAATAATAAAAATCAGCACAATTACAATAGGGTTTCAGCACTTCGTGCTTGAACCCCTAATAATAAAAATCAGCACAATTACAATAGGGTTTCAGCACTTCGTGCTTGAACCCCTAAAAATCAGCACAATTACAATAGGGTTTCAGCACTTCGTGCTTGAACCCCTAATTAAAGCTGCAAGCAGCATTTATCGGGGTTCAAGCTATTAAGGCTTTTAAGGTTTTAAGCACAAAAGCATCAAAAGTTATTAAGTTTTATGTAGCAAGCATGTAACCACTGACATCATAGATGGAAAATACCATGTTTTAGCATGATTTATCATGTTATAACACATTCTAGCATGATTTACCATGGTTTACCATGATTTACCATGATTTACCCTGTTCTAGCATAGTTAACCATGAATTTATCTTAGTTTACCTTGATTTACCATGTTCTAGCATGATTTACCATGATATACCACATTCTAGCATGATTTACCATAGTTTATCATGATTTACCATGGTTTACCATGATTTACCCTGTTCTAGCATAGTTTACCATGACTTTATCTTAGTTTACCTTGATTTACCATGTTCTAGCATGATTTACCATGAAATACCACATTCTAGCATGATTTATCATAGTTTAACTTGATTTACCATAGTTTACCATTTTTTACCCTGTTCTAGCATAGTTTACCACTCATTTGTCTTAGTTTACCTTGATTTACCATGTTCTAGCATGATTTACCATGATATACCTTTTTCTAGCATGATTTACCATAGTTTATCTTGATTTACCATGGTTTACCATGATTTACCCTTTTCTAGCATAGCTTACCATGAATTTATCTTAGATTACCTTGATTTACCATGTTCTAGCATGATTAACCATGATATACCACATTCTAGCATGATTTACCATGGTTTTCCATGATTTGCCCTGTTCTAGCATAGTTTACCATGAATTTATCTTAGTTTACCTTGATTTACCATGTTCTAGCATGATTTACCATGATATACCACATTCTAGCATGATTTACCATGGTTTTCCATGATTTACCCTGTTCTAGCATAGTTTACCATGAATTTATCTTAGTTTACCTTGATTTACCATGTTCTAGCATGATCTACCATGATATACCACATTCTAGCATGATTTACCATAGTTTATCTTGATTTACCACGGTTTACCATTATTTACCCTGTTCTAGCATAGTTTACCATGAATTTATCAATTATGTGAAGTGTCAGTGCAAATGAAGTGATAAACACTGACAAAATATGATTGTGTTATAATAGTTATTGTTATATAAGTGATTTGCACAAAGCACATGTGAAAAGACTTCATAAGTAGAATGGCCAGCAGAGGGCACTAGAAGACCACTTATTGGCTCAGTTTCAATTTAAATTTAATTATTTTTACCAGTTTTCTGCACTAAAGCAAACCAGTTTTTCCATGTTAACTCAATAATGCATGCTTACACACACACACACACACACACACACACACACACACACACACACACACACACACACACACACAAAGACAAACGTTGTTGTTGTTTTTTCAATGCTATTGGGATATGTCATAATGAAAATATATTTGAATGATCTATAAACATTTCACAAAGTCTTTGTAAGCTATTAATCAGAAGATTCAGAATTTATTCAGAAACCTAAGACTACACACACATATGTTGTAGATACAGACATTTGAACTATATGATGTAATCAAACTGTCAATACTAATACTTTAACAGATGGATTTTGACTAAATGTAATTGTAAATGTTAAAATAGTGATTTTATACAGTCTAAATATAAATTATAGAACAATATGACAAAATGACTATTTTAAACAGCAGGGGGCAGTAAAATACAACTTATTGGCTTAATATGCCATTATATTGATATAATTTCCACCTTTTTAACTGTTATAGAGGCAAATTTTGTCCGATCAGTCTGAAAATGTTCATGCATGTTCAGAGTGATATTTCACTGGCTTTTTAAGAAGGTCTGAGTCATTCATTAAAGAGATATAGGCTTTCAGGGATACTTGCTAACCTATTATAACTATCCAAATGAAGTAGTTCAACTTTTTCTGACAATTATTGACCTAGTGAGTCCAGAGAATTGTATTGCACTAGTTTTGAACATTATGATATGAAAATTATATGATCAGAGATGGAAAAGACCATTTACAGCCAATACAGGCAGTTTACCATAGGAAATATATGGTTTTAAAGCCTTTTAACAGTTATAGCGCCACCTTTGGTCCGATCTCCATAAAATTTTGCATGCTTGTTAAAGATGTTATTACACATATGCTCACCAATTTCTGTGAAGTTCTGAGTTTTCATTTAGGATTTATTGGGTTTTTAGTGTATTTTGCCACGCCCATTTTATAAATGACCCTATTACAGCCATCCAAATGCAAAAGTTCAACTTTTTTTCGATAATTATTGATATAGAGAGTCCAGAGAATTGTCCTAGACTGGTCTGGTTCCGATCGGGCGAAAAACCTAGGACTAGTTCGCAAAAGTAGGTTTTTAACATATTCGCAAATAATTAATGAACGGTTTGATTGACAGCAATGGTTCTTGAGGCAAAGTTGTTCAGCATAAGCAGATCTATCAAATGATATGCATATTGTGTGGATGAGTGTAACACCACGTGATTACAGAGCCATTAAACTCGTTAGCGCCAACTAGTGGCCGATTTCTTTCAAAATTCTTACAGACCTCTAGGGCCATGAGTCGAACATGCCCATCGAGTTTCGTTCCGATCGGCCTCCGTTAACCTTGTCTAATCGGTGCTCGACTTCATTGGCCAATGGCGGCCATGTTTTTTGAGATACGCCAATGTCCTCATAGACATACATGGCACCTTGGACCAAGACACTGCATACCAATTTTCAAGTCAATCAGACAAACAGTCAGGTGGTTATAGCCTGTTTTATGTTTTTTTCATGTTATAGCGCCACCTAGCGTTCAATCGTCGCGATTTTTTTACTGTGACCCCAGACAGAACCCATACATATGTGTACCGAGTTTGGTGAAGCTATCTTATTTGCTTTTTAAGTTATAGCCATTTTAGTAAAATAGGCTCCTCCCACAACGATTATTTTGCGCCCCCTAGCGACCATGAATCGAAATTTCAACTTTTTTTCGATAATTATTGATCTTCAGACTCCAGAGAACATTTCTGCACTGGTTTGGTTCCGATCGGGCAAAAATCCAGGGACTAGTTCGCAAAAGTAGATTTTCGACAAAATTCAAAATGGCGGAAAATCTATCATGACGGAAATGAAATCGGAGATATACGTTTTATTCATCAGGCGTCCAGCTTTCCAATGATATAAGACACTTGAGTCTACGACATACGGTCTAGGAGTTATGAGCAGTTTCGCGCTTTTGGTTGCTATAGCGCCACCTATGGGCCAATCGGGGTCATAATCTCTGAACCTCTCCTCGATTTTTGTACTACCATCTGGCAAAGTTTCAATGCTCTAGCCCTTACGGTTTGGGCTGCACGATGCGTTTTAGCGGAGAAGAATAATAATAATAATTAAAGCTGCAAGCAGCATTTATCGGGGTTCAAGCAGTTAAGGCCTTTAAGCACAAAAGCATCAAAAGTGATTAAGTTTTATTTAGCAAGCATGTAACTACTGACATAATAGATGGAAAAGACCATTTACAGGAAATACCATAGGAAATATATGGTTTTAAAGCTTTTTAGCCGTTATAGCGCCACCTATGGTCCGATCTCCATAAAAATTGGCATGCTTGTTAATGATGTTATGTCACATATGCTCACCAATTTTTGTGAAGTTCTGAGTTTTCATTTAGGATTTATAGGCTTTTTAGTGTTTTTTTGCCACGCCCCTTTTCTAAATGACCCTATTACAGCCATCTACATGCAAAAGTTCAACTTTTTTTTGATAATTATTGATCTAGAGTGTCCAGAGAATTGTCCTAGACTGGTCTGGTTTCGATCGGGCGAAAAACCTAGGACTAGTTTGCAAAAGTAGGTTTTTAACATAATTACAAATATTTAATAAACGGTTTAATTGACAGCATTAGTTCTTGAGGCAAAGTTGTTCAGCATGAGCAGATCTATCAGATGATATGCATTTTGTGACGATAAGTGTAACACCACGTGATTACAGAGCCATAAAACTCGTTAGCGCCAACTAGTGGCCGATTTCTTTCAAAACTCTTACAGACCTCTAGGGCCATGAGTCGAACATGCCCATCGAGTTTCGTTCCGATCGGCCTACGTTAACCTTGTCTAATAGGTGCTCAAATTTCATTGGTTGATGGCGGCCATGTTTTTCGAGATACGCCAATGTCCTCATAGACATACATGGCACCTTGGACCAAGACACTGCATACCAATTTTCAAGTCAATCGGACTAACGGTCACGTGGTCATAGCCGTTTTCATGTTTTTTTCATGTTATAGCGCCACCTAGTGATCAATCGTCGCGATTTTTTTACTGTGACCCCAGATTGAACTCATACACATGTGCACCAAGTTTGGTGAAGATATCTAATTTCCTTCTCGAGTTATAGCCATTTTAGTAAAATAGGCTCCTCCCACAACATTAATTTATCACCCCCTGGCGATCAGGAATCGAAATTTCGACTTTTTTTCGATAATTATTGATAATCAGACTCCAGAGAACATTTCTGCACTGTTTTGGATCCAATTGGACAAAAAACCTAGGACTAGTTCGCAAAAGTAGGTTTTTAACTAAATTCAAAATGGCGGACAATTTGCATACAGGAAATGAAATCGGAGATATACGTTTTGACCTTCAGGTTTCCAGCTTTCCAGTGATATAAGACACTTGAGTCTACGTCATACGGTCTAGGAGTTATGAGCAGTTTCGCGCTTTTGGTTGCTATAGCGCCACCTATGGGCCAATTGGGGTCATATTCTCTGAACCTCTCCTCGATTTTTGTACTACCATCTGGCAAAGTTTCAAAGCTCCAGCTCTTACGGTTTGGGCTGCACGATGAGTTTTACGGCAGAAGAAAAATAATAATAATAATAATAATAATAATAATAATAATAATAAAAATCAGTACAATTACAATAGGGTTTCAGCACTTCGTGCTTGAACCCCTAATAATAAAAATCAGCACAATTACAATAGGGTTTCAGCATTTCATGCTTGAACCCCTAATAAGAAGAGACGTTTTGGACAGTTATAGCGCCACCTATTGTCCGATCTTCACGAAACTTGGCATGCTTCTTCACCATGTTCTGACACATCTGCTCATCGATTTTTGTGAAGTTTGGGGTTTTCCCTTAGGTTGTATAGGCTTTTGAGTGTTTTTTTGTCCCACCCCTTTCCTAAATGACCCTGTTACAGCCAGGCCAATGCAAAAGTTCAACTTTTTTCCGATAATTATTGATCTAGAGACTCCAGAGAACTGTGCTAGACTGGTCTGGTTCCGATTGGGCCAAAAACCTAGGACTAGTTCGCAAAAGTAGGTTTTTCACTAAATTGCCCATAGAATTTTTTTTTTTTTGCTCGTAGAGCAATTTGGAGATAGCCATTTTGTCCGTCTGGATCCAGGGATCACAGTGATGCTAAAATCGAGACTCTAGGACAAACTGTCTAGGAGTTATGAGCAATGTAGTAAATTTGGTCATTATAGCGCCACCTATGGGCCAATCGGGGTCATATTTTGATAGGTTCTCCCCAAATTGAGGACTACCATTTGGCCAAGTTTCAAGGTTCCAGCTCTTACGGTTTGGGCTGCACGATGCGTTTTAGGGCGGAATAATAATAATAATAATAATAAAAATCAGCACAATTACAATAGGGTTTCAGCATTTCATGCTTGAACCCCTAATAAGAAGAGACGTTTTGGACAGTTATAGCGCCACCTATTGTCCGATCTTCACGAAACTTGGCATGCTTCTTCACCATGTTCTGACACATCTGCTCATCGATTTTTGTGAAGTTTGGGGTTTTCCCTTAGGTTGTATAGGCTTTTGAGTGTTTTTTTGTCCCACCCCTTTCCTAAATGACCCTGTTACAGCCAGGCCAATGCAAAAGTTCAACTTTTTTCCGATAATTATTGATCTAGAGACTCCAGAGAACTGTGCTAGACTGGTCTGGTTCCGATTGGGCCAAAAACCTAGGACTAGTTCGCAAAAGTAGGTTTTTCACTAAATTGCCCATAGAATTTTTTTTTTTTTGCTCGTAGAGCAATTTGGAGATAGCCATTTTGTCCGTCTGGATCCAGGGATCACAGTGATGCTAAAATCGAGACTCTAGGACAAACTGTCTAGGAGTTATGAGCAATGTAGTAAATTTGGTCATTATAGCGCCACCTATGGGCCAATCGGGGTCATATTTTGATAGGTTCTCCCCAAATTGAGGACTACCATTTGGCCAAGTTTCAAGGTTCCAGCTCTTACGGTTTGGGCTGCACGATGCGTTTTAGGGCGGAATAATAATAATAATAATAATTAAAGCTGCAAGCAGCATTTATCGGGGTTCAAGCAGTTAAGGCCTTTAAGGCCTTTAAGCACAAAAACATCAAAAGACATCAAGTTTTATTTAGCAAGCATGTAACCACTGACATCATAGATGGAAAATACCATGTTTTAGCATGATTTACCATGATTTACCATGATTTACCCTGTTCTAGCATAGTTGACCATGAATTTATCTTAGTTTACCTTGATTTACCATGTTCTAGCATGATTTACCATGATATACCACATTGTAGCATGATTTACTATAGTTTATCATGATTTACCATGGTTTACCATGATTTACCATGGTTTACCATGATTTACCCTGTTCTAGCATAGTTTACCATGATTTACCATGGTTTACCATTATTTACCCTGTTCTAGCATGATTTACCATAATATACCACGTTCTAGAATGATTTATCAGGATTCTAGCATGATTTACCTTGATACACCACATTTTAGATTTATTTACTATGATTTACCATGCTTCTAGCGTGATTTACCATGATTTACAACACGTGAAGTGTCAGTGCAAATGAAGTGATAAACACTGACAAAATATGATTTTGTTATAATAGTTATTGTTATATAAGTGATTTTATAAGTGTCTAGAGTGACGCAAAATCACCTGTGAAAAGACTTCATTAATAAGTAGAATGGCCAGCAGAGGGCACTAGAAGACCACTTATTGGCTCAGGTTCACTTTAAATTTCATTATTTTCACCAGTTTTCTCCACTAAAGCTAAACACGGAATGGTTGCAGGAAGGCACGCGGAGACAAGGATGAACATACAAGATGCAGGTTTAATAGGAATTAAACTCAGGATATCGGAACAGGCAGCAACACACTCTAATTACAGCATAGAACTGACAAAGAACAAGGCAAAACTCAGGGCTTAAATACATGGGAGAACTGATCAGGGAAACAAGACACAGCTGACAAGACTAACGAGGAAACAGGTGTGACAGATGCACTAAATGACAGTTACCGTGGAAACCAAGGAGTGGCGGGAAAACAGAACAAAGGAAGACATGTGATCAGAGACAACAATACTCAGACAGAACACAACTGTGACAAAAGCAAACCAGTTTTACCATTTTAACTTAATGCATGCTTACACACACACACACACACACACACACACACACACACACACACACACACACACACACACACAAAGACAAATGTTGTTGTTGTTGTTTTTTCAATGCTATTGGGATATGTCATTATGAAAATATATTTGAATGGTCAATTAACATTTCACAAAGTCTTTGTAAGCTATTAATCAGACGATTCAGAATTTATTCAGAAACCTAAGACTACACACACATTATGTTGTAGATACAGACAGTTGAACTATATGATGTGATCAAACTGTCAGTACTAATACTTTAACAGATAGATTTTGACTAAATGTAATTGTAAATGTTAAAATAGGGATTTTATAAAGTCTAAATATAAATTATAGAACAATATGACAAAATTCCTATTTTAAACAGCAGGGGGCAGTAAAATATCACTTATTGGCTTAACATGCCATTATATTCATATCATTTTCACCTTTTTAACTGTTATAGAGGCAAATTTTGTCCGATCTGTCTGAAAATTTTCATGCATGTTTAGAGTGATATTTCACATGTTCTGACTTGTTTTTAAGAAGGTCTGAGTAATTCATTAAAGAGATATAGGCTTTCGGGGACACTTGGTAAAGGCTACATTATGAAGTGAACCTATTATAGCTATCCAAATGAAGTAGTTCAACTTTTTCTGACAATTATTGATCTAGTGAGTCCAGAGAATTGTATTGCACTAGTTTTGAACATTATGATATGAAAATTATATGATCAGAGATGGAAAAGACCATTTACAGCCAATACAGGCAGTTTACCATAGGAAATATATGGTTTTAAAGCTTTTTAACAGTTATAGCGCCACCTATCGTCCGATCTCCATAAAATTTTGCATGCTTGTTAATGATGTTATGTCACATATGCTGACCAATTTTTGTGAAGTTCTGCATTTTCATTTATGATTTATAGGCTTTTGACTGTATTTTGCCACGCCCATTTTATAAATGACCCTATTACAGCCATCCAAATGCAAAAGTTCAACTTTTTTTTGATAATTATTGATCTAGAGAGTCCAGAGAATTGTCCTAGACTGGTCTGGTTCCGATCGGGCGAAAAACCTAGGACTAGTTCGCAAAAGTAGGTTTTAGACATATTCGTGAATATTTAATGAACGGTTTGATTGACAGCAATGGTTCTTGAGGCAAAGTTGTTCAGCATGAGCAGATCTATCAAATGATATGCATATTGTGTGGATGAGTGTAACACCACGTGATTACAGAGCCATAAAACTCGTTAGCGCCAACTAGTGGCTGATTTCTTTCAAAATTCTTACAGACCTCTAGGGCCATAAGACGAACATGCCCATCGAGTTTCGTTCCGATCGGCCTCCGTTAACCTTGTCTAATCGGTGCTCAAACTTCATTGGCCGATGGCGGCCATGTTTTTTGAGATACGCCAATGTCCTCATAGACATACATGGCACCTTGGACCAAGACACTGCATACCAATTTTCAAGTCAATCGGACTAACGGTCAGGTGGTTATAGCCTGTTTTATGTTTTTTTCATGTTATAGCGCCACCATGTGGCCAATCGCCGCGATTTTTTTACTGTGACCTCAGATTGACCTCTTACACATGTGTACCAAGTTTGGTTAAAATACCTCTTTTACTTCTGGAGTTATAGCCATTTTAGTAAAATAGGCTCCTCCCACAACGTTAATTTTGCACCCCCTAGCAACCATGAATCGAAATTTCAACTTTTTTTCGATAATTATTGATCTTCAGACTCCATAGAACAATTCTGCACTGGTTTGTTTCCGATCGGGCGAAAACCCAGGGACTAGTTCGCAAAAGTAGATTTTCGACAAAATTCAAAATGGCGGAAAATCTATCATGGCGGAAATAAAATCGGAGATATACGTTTTGTTCGTCAGGCGTCCAGCTTTCCAATGATATAAGACACTTGAGTCTATGACTTACGGTCTAGGAGTTATGAGCAGTTTCGCGCTTTTGGTTGCTATAGCGCCACCTATGGGCCAATCGGGGTCATAATTTGATAACCTCTCCTCGATTTTTGTACTACCATATGGCAAAGTTTCAAAGCTCTAGCCCTTACGGTTTGGGCTGCACGATGCGTTTTACGGCAGAATAATAATAATAATAATTAAAGCTGCAAGCAGCATTTATCGGGGTTCAAGCATTTAAGGCCTTTAAGCACATAAGCATTTAAGACATTAAGATTTATTTAGAAAGCTTTTAACCACTGAAATAATAGATGAAAAAGTCCATTTACAGCCAATACAGGCAATTTACCATAGGAAATATGTGTTTTTTAAAGCTTTTTAACAGTTATAGCACCATCTATAGTCCGATCTCCATGAAATTTTCCATGCTTGTTAATGATGTTATGGCACATAAGCTCACCAATTTTCGTGAAGTTCTGAGTTTTCGTTTAGGATTTATAGGCTTTTGAGTGCATTTTGCCACGCCCATTTTCTTTATGACCCAATATACCCATGCGAAAAATGCAAAAGTTCAACTTTTTTTTGATAATTATTGATCTTGAGAGTCCATAGAATTGTCCTAGACTCGTTTGGTTCTGATCGGGCGAAAAACCTAGGACTAGTTCGCAAAAGTAGGTTTTTAACATAATTACGAATATTTAATGAACGGTTTGATTGACAGCAATGGTTCTTGAGGCAAAGTTGTTCAACAAGAGGAGATCTATCAAATGGTATGCATTTTGTGACAATAAGTGTAACACCACGTGATTACAGAGCCATAAAACTCGTTAGCGCCAACTAGTGGCCGATTTCTTTTAAAATTCTTACAGACCTCTAGGGCCATGAGTCGAACATGCCCACCGAGTTTCGTTCCGATAGGCCTCCGTTAACCTTGTCTAATAGGTGCTCAAACTTCATTGGCCGATGGCGGCCATGTTTTTTGAGATACACCAATGTCCTCATAGACATACATGGCACCTTGGACCAAGACACTGCATACCAATTTTCAAGTCAATCGGACTAACGGTCAGGTGGTTATAGCCTGTTTTATGTTTTTTTCATGTTATAGCGCCACCATGTGGCCAATCGCCGCGATTTTTTTACCGTGACCTCATATTGACGTCTTACACATGTGTACCAGGTTTGGTTAAAATACCTCTTTTACTTCTGGAGTTATAGCCATTTTAGTAAAATAGGCTCCTCCCACAACGTTAATTTTGCACCCCCTAGCGACCGTGAATCGAAATTTCAACTTTTTTTTGATAATTATTGATATTCAGACTCCAGAGAACAATTCTGCACTGGTTTGGTTCCGATCGGGCAAAAAACCAGGGACTAGTTCGCAAAAGTAGATTTTCGACAAAATTCAAAATGGCGGAAAATCTATCATGGCGGAAATAAAATCGGAGATATACGTTTTGTTCGTCAGGCGTCCAGCTTTCCAATGATATAAGACACTTGAGTCTATGACTTACGGTCTAGGAGTTATGAGCAGTTTCGCGCTTTTGGTTGCTATAGCGCCACCTATGGGCCAATCGGGGTCATAATTTGATAACCTCTCCTCGATTTTTGTACTACCATATGGCAAAGTTTCAAAGCTCTAGCCCTTACGGTTTGGGCTGCACGATGCGTTTTACGGCAGAATAATAATAATAATAATAATAATAAAAATCAGCACAATTACAATAGGGTTTCAGCACTTCGTGCTTGAACCCCTAATAATAATAAAAATCAGCACAATTACAATAGGGTTTCAGCACTTCGTGCTTGAACCCCTAATAATAATAAAAATCAGCACAATTACAATAGGGTTTCAGCATTTCATGCTTGAACCCCTAATAAGAAGAGACGTTTTGGACAGTTATAGCGCCACCTATTGTCCGATCTTCACGAAACTTGGCATGCTTCTTCACCATGTTCTGACACATCTGCTCATCGATTTTTGTGAAGTTTGGGGTTTTCCCTTAGGTTGTATAGGCTTTTGAGTGTTTTTTTGTCCCACCCCTTTCCTAAATGACCCTGTTACAGCCAGGCCAATGCAAAAGTTCAACTTTTTTCCGATAATTATTGATCTAGAGACTCCAGAGAACTGTGCTAGACTGGTCTGGTTCCGATTGGGCCAAAAACCTAGGACTAGTTCGCAAAAGTAGGTTTTTCACTAAATTGCCCATAGAATTTTTTTTTTTTGCTCGTAGAGCAATTTGGAGATAGCCATTTTGTCCGTCTGGATCCAGGGATCACAGTGATGCTAAAATCGAGACTCTAGGACAAACTGTCTAGGAGTTATGAGCAATGTAGTAAATTTGGTCATTATAGCGCCACCTATGGGCCAATCGGGGTCATATTTTGATAGGTTCTCCCCAAATTGAGGACTACCATTTGGCCAAGTTTCAAGGTTCCAGCTCTTACGGTTTGGGCTGCACGATGCGTTTTAGGGCGGAATAATAATAATAATAATAATAATTAAAGCTGCAAGCAGCATTTAGCGGGGTTCAAGCATTTAGGGTCTTTAAGCACATAAGGCAGTCTAGTGAGTTGTCTGAGTTTTTGTTTAGGATTTACAGGCTTTTGAGTGTTTTTTGCCATACCCATTTTCTAAATGATCCTGTTATGGCTACCCAATGGGTAAAGTTAAAGTTTTTTATATAATTAATAATCTAGAGCTTCCAGAGAATTGTACTGCACTGGTATATTTCCGATCGGGCGAAAAACCTAGGACTAGTTCGCAAAAGTAGGTTTTTAACATAATAGCAAGTATTTAATGAACAAATTGATTGACAGCAGTAGTTCTTGAGGCAAAGTTGTTCAGTATGAGGAGATCTATCAAATGATATGCATCACGTGATTACATAGCCGTAAAACCTGTTAGCGTCAACTAGTGGCTGATTTTTCAAAATTCTTACAGACCTCTAGGGCCACGAGTCGAACATGCCCATCGAGTTTCGTTCTGATCGGCCTCCGTTAAGAGCAAACTAACAGCTTTGAATTAAAATGGTGAGGTATCCTGTTGTAAACATCAACCATGCCTGTTGACAGTTTTGTGGGAAGGGAATGAAAAGTTCTCAAATCCACAGCACAGCCTCAGACATAACATTTATATCCATGATCTGCCATTTTCACTATTGTCCTTGCTTGCTTCTTCACAATACCTGCAGATCTTCTGATGATTCGGCTGTGCAGGTCCACATTAACACTGCCTGGCCTAGAACATGGACTGGAAAATACAAATTTGGGGGGTATAAATATTAATGATCCTGACTCCAACGTCACAGTCGGTGTTATGGTGGGATTCACTCATTTTTCAGCGGTCTTTTGCAAACAGGAGATTTACACAAGAAGGAGGAAACAATGGTGTTTGAGGCTCACGGTATGTCAGTTCCATGTCCAGAACTCTTATCATTCAACTATGCCAAGATAAATACAGTTTTCAATTGTATGGCACCTGTAAAATAGATGATTAGTAATATAATGCTTACTTGGAGTCTGAAATGGCTTTAACAAAAGAAGAAAAATAGTCTTAGATTTCTGTTCATTCTAATCATGTACAAATAAAGTAGCACAGTAAGATTACATTTATTTGAATGCATTAGTGAGTGTGTGATTGTGCTGTGTGTGCAGCGTGTCAATACTAAAAGTGAAGGTGTAGTTGATATCTTTGGTGATAATATCTGTAGTAATCATAAAAAAAAACACTTAAGAAATAAAGAATTAAAATTACAAATAATATTCTATTAAGATATGAGTTACAATAACATGATTTGCAATAGTAATAATATCAATAATATATGCACAATACACACAGATTAGACTATCAGGTCTGTGTTTTACAAAAACATTAGTATTGCAGCCAATGTGAGTCTGTGGGATTTATAAACAGACAAAATATGATTTGAAATGTTATTTTAATGATTTTATTAAGTTTAAACAATATTTCAAATGGAAAAAAAAATTAAAAATAATATTTTAGTGAGCAGAATGAACCAATGAGTGTTCTTCTTCTGGTGGTTAAAATGTAAATGAAAACAATAATACTTAAACAATAATACTTAATACACTAACCATGCTTGAACACACACATGCACACACATTTTGTTGTAGATGGAGATATTTAAAATAAAAGATAGGTAACAAAATGATAATTGCAAATCTCCTCTGTATAACACCATTTTCAGATTTCAAATTAATCACTGAGAGGCAGAATTGTTCAAACTGAGAGCTCAGTAAAAATGAAGTGATAAACTTTGACAAAACATGACTGTGTTATAATAGGTGATTTTCATGCAAGTAATTTGATATAGTCCAAAAACTAATGCAAAAGCACAGATGAAAATATTTTATTAAGTAGAATGTCCTGCAGAGGGCAGTAGAAGACCACTAATTGACTCACTTTCATTTGAAATACTTTTTTATCCACCAGTAAAACAAAGCAGTTTCTTCATGTTCTTTCCATTAAGCATGCTTACACACACACAGACACACACACAAACCCACACACACACACACACACACACACACACACACACACACACACACACACACAAAGACAAATATGTTTTCAATGTTTTTAGGATGTGATATTGTGAAAATATCTTCATCTCCTCATCTTGAACAACTTTGCCTCAAGAATCACTAATGTCAATCAAACCGTTCATAATCATAATAAAAAAAAATAAAATATATACAAATATCATAATAATAAAAAAAACATCATAATAAAAAAGATTGCTTCTTAAAGCATTTGTTTATTTCCAATACTGAAGCGAATTAAAAGATCATGCGTAATCCTGCTGCTCCCTCTAGTGGACAACAGTGGTATTATAGCTTACATTTTACAGTTGAAGTGTTTGAATGAATGGGAATTTGTTTTTTTACTTATATCTCAGGAACCAAAAGGCGAAAAATTCTGAAACTCAGAGCATAGATAGTGCTTGAGGAGCCCTGTTGAATGAGACCATCAATGTGTTTTTGGGCGATTGGGGCTGGGAGTTATGACTGTTATAAGGCATATCTGTTCGGGCTATTATCTCTGGAATGCCCAGGGCAAATAACACCACATTTGAATCGAAGCTAGCCAAGGACGCGCCCTTTCCAACGAGCTCTCACACAATGTTCGGGGTGGTCTGGGTCGGGAGTAATGGCCGTTCAAAATCGGGGGTCCCGCGGATTCGCGATGCGCGGGGGGCGCGCTCCCGAGGCCCGCGACGACACGTTTCGATCAAGAGCCCGGAGAGGTCCTCACCATCAAAATTTGAGCGCGCAACGACTTTCCGTTTTCGAGTTATGAATGGATTTGTATTCGGGGGCGTGGCTTAAATGCCGTTATACTTTCGTTTCATTTCATTCATTTACTTTCGTCCATTTCCATATCTCAGTGTAACACAATTGTCAATAGTAATACTCAATAGATGAGTTTTGACAAAATGTGATTGTAAATGTTAAAATAATGATTTTAAAAAGTCTAAATATGAATTTTATAACAATATTAGGGAGTAGTATGATGAAATGACAGCAGGGGGCAGTAAAATACCACTTATTGGCTTAATATGTCATTATATTCATATAAAATCACCTTTTGAAGAAGTTAAACTTTTTTTCTGATAATTATTGATCTAGAGAGTTCAGAGAATTGTGCTGCACTGGTTTTGAACATTATGATATGAACATTATATGATAAAAGATAGAAGACATCATTTACAGCAAATACAGGCAATTTACCATAGGAAATATATGGTTTTAAAGCGTTTTAACAGTTATAGCGCCAACTATCGTCCGATCTCCATAGAATTTTTCATGCTTGTTAATGATGTTATGTCACATATGCTGACCAATTTTTGTGAAGTTCTGAGTTTTTATTTAGGATTTATAGGCTTTTTAATGTATTTTGACACGCCCGTTTTATAAATGACCCTATTACAGCCATCCAAATGCAAAAGTTCAACTTTTTTTTGATAATTATTGATCTAGAGAGTCCAGAGAATTGTCCTACACTGGTCTGGTTCCGATCGGGCAAAAAACCTAGGACTAGTTCGCAAAAGTAGGTTTTTAACATATTAATGAATAATTAATGAACAGTTTGATTGACAGCAATGGTTCTTGAGGCAAAGTTGTTCAGGATGAGGAGATCTATCAAATGATATGCATATTGTGTGGATATTTGTAACACCACGTGATTACAGAGCCGTAAAACTCGTTAGCGCCAACTAGTGGCCGATTTCTTTCAAAATTCTTACAGACCTTTAGGGCCATGAGCCGAACATGCCCATTGAGTTTCGTTCCGATCGGCCTCCGTTAACCTTGTCTAATAGGTGCTCAAACTTCGTTGGCCGATGGCGGCCATGTTTTTTGAGATACGCCAATGTCCTCATACACATACATGGCACCTTGGACCAAGACACTGCATACCAATTTTCAAGTCAATCGGACTAACGGTCAGGTGGTTATAGCCTGTTTTATGTTTTTTTCATTTTATAGCGCCACCATGAGGCCAATCGTCGCGATTTTTTTACTGTGACCCCAGAGTAAGCTCATACACATGTGTACCAAGTTTGGTGAAGATACCTCATTTACATCGGGAGTTATAGCCATTTTAGTAAAATAGGCCCCTCCCACAACGTACGTTTTGGCGCCCCTTAGCGACCGTGAATCGAAATTTCCACTTTTTTTCGATAATTATTGATATTCAGTCTCCAGAGAACATTTCTGCACTAGTTTGGTTCCAATCGGGCAAAAAACCAGGGACTAGTTCGCAAAAGTAGATTTTTGACAAAATTCAAAATGGCGGAAAATCTATCATGGCGGAAATAAAATCGGAGATATACGTTTTGTTCGTCAGGCATCCAGCTTTCCAATGATATAAGACACTTGAGTCTACGCCATACGGTCTAGGAGTTATGAGCAGTTTCGCGCTTTTGGTTGTTATAGCGCCACCTATGGGCCAATCGGGGTCATAATCTCTGAACCTTTCCTCGATTTTTGTACTACCATCTGTCAAAGTTTCAAAGTTCCAGCTCTTACGGTTTGGGCTGCACGATGCGTTTTACGGCAGAATAATAATAATAATAATAATAATAAAAATCAGCACAATTACAATAGGGTTTCAGCACTTCGTGCTTGAACCCCTAAAAATCAGCACAATTACAATAGGGTTTCAGCATTTCATGCTTGAACCCCTAATAAGAAGAGACGTTTTGGACAGTTATAGCGCCACCTATTGTCCGATCTTCACGAAACTTGGCATGCTTCTTCACCATGTTCTGACACATCTGCTCATCGATTTTTGTGAAGTTTGGGGTTTTCCCTTAGGTTGTATAGGCTTTTGAGTGTTTTTTTGTCCCACCCCTTTCCTAAATGACCCTGTTACAGCCAGGCCAATGCAAAAGTTCAACTTTTTTCCGATAATTATTGATCTAGAGACTCCAGAGAACTGTGCTAGACTGGTCTGGTTCCGATTGGGCCAAAAACCTAGGACTAGTTCGCAAAAGTAGGTTTTTCACTAAATTGCCCATAGAATTTTTTTTTTTTTGCTCGTAGAGCAATTTGGAGATAGCCATTTTGTCCGTCTGGATCCAGGGATCACAGTGATGCTAAAATCGAGACTCTAGGACAAACTGTCTAGGAGTTATGAGCAATGTAGTAAATTTGGTCATTATAGCGCCACCTATGGGCCAATCGGGGTCATATTTTGATAGGTTCTCCCCAAATTGAGGACTACCATTTGGCCAAGTTTCAAGGTTCCAGCTCTTACGGTTTGGGCTGCACGATGCGTTTTAGGGCGGAATAATAATAATAATTAAAGCTGCAAGCAGCATTTATCGGGGTTCAAGCAGTTAAGGCCTTTAAGGCATTTAAGCACAAAAGCATCAAAAGTTATTAAGATTTATTTAGCAAGCATGTAACCACTGACATAATAGATGGAAAAGACCATTTACAGCCAATACAGGCAATTTGCCATGGGATATATATGGTTTTAAAGCTTTTTAACAGTTATAGCGCCACCTATGCTCCGATCTCCATAGAATTGTTTACTGTGACCTCAAATTGAACCCATACACATGTGTACTGAGTTTGGTGAAGATATCTCATTTACTTCTTGAGTTATAGCCATTTGAGTAAAATAGGCTCCTCCCACAACGATTTGCCACATTCTAGAATTATTTAATATGATTCTAGCATGATTTACTATCATATACCATGTTCCAGAATGATTTATTAGGATTCTAGCATGATTTACCTTGATACACCTCATTTCAGTATTATTTACTATGATTTACAATGTTTCTAGCATGATTAACCACATTACTAGCAAATATGTGAAGTGTCAGTGCAAATGAGGTGATGAACACTAACAAAATATTATTGTGTTATAATAGTTAGTTATATACGTGATTTTTAGTGTGTGTCCAAGTATGAATGCAAAAGCACATGTAAAATATTTCATTATTAAGTAGAATGGCCAGCAGAGGGCAGTAGAAGACCACTTATTGGCTCACTTTCACTTTAAACCAGTTTTCTGCACTAAAGCAAACCAGTTTTTCCATGTTAACTCAATGCATGCTTACACACACACACACACACACACACACACACACACACACACACACACACACACACACACACACACACACACACACACACACACACACAACACACACACACACACAAACACACACACACACACACACACACACACACACACACACACACACACACACACACACACACACACACACAGCATAGTTAACCATGATTTACCATGATATACCACGTTCTAGTATTATTTACCAGGAGATAAACGACAATCTAGGATTATTTACTTTGATTTACCATGTTTCTAGCCTGATTTATCACATTACTAGCAATTATTTGAAGTGTCAGTGCAAATAAAGTGGTTAACACTGACAAAATATGATTGTGTTATAATAGTTATTGCTATATAAGTGATTTTTTTAGTGTGTATTCAAGTATGAATGCAAGCACATGTTGAAATATTTCATTAATAAGTAGAATGGCCAGCAGAGGGCAGTAGAAGACCACTTATTGGCTCACTTTCACTTTAAACCAGTTTTCTGCACTAAAGCAAACCAGTTTATCCATGTTAACTCAATGCATGCTTACACACACACACACACACACACAGCATAGTTAACCATGATTTACCATGATTTACCACATTACTAGCAATTATTTGAAGTGTCAGTGCAAATAAAGTGATTAACACTGACAAAATATGATTATGTTATAATAGTTATTGCTATATAAGTGATTTTTAGTGTGTATTCAAGTATAAATGCAAGCACATGTGGAAAAATTTAATTAATAAGTAGAATGGCCAGCAGAGGGCAGTAGAAGACCACTTATTGGCTCACTTTCACTTTAAACCAGTTTTCTGCACTAAAGCAAACCAGTTTATCCATGTTAACTCAATGCATGCTTACACACACACACACACACACACACACACAGCATAGTTAACCATGATTTACCATGATTTACCACATTACTAGCAATTATTTGAAGTGTCAGTGCAAATAAAGTGATTAACACTGACAAAATATGATTATGTTATAATAGTTATTGCTATATAAGTGATTTTTAGTGTGTATTCAAGTATAAATGCAAGCACATGTGGAAAAATTTAATTAATAAGTAGAATGGCCAGCAGAGGGCAGTAGAAGACCACTTATTGGCTCACTTTCACTTTAAACCTCATGATTTTGACCAGTTTTCTGCACTAAAGCAAACCAGTGTTTCCATGTTAACTCAATAATGCATACTTGCTACATATGCTACACACAATAATGCTACACACACACACACACACACACACACACACAAATGTTTCAGTGATATTGGTGTCACATTCACCTTCATCACATTCACCTTTTGTCTTCATCACATTCACCATCTGTCGTCATCACCTGCACCTGCTCCTCATCACCCTCCTCGTCATCACCTGCTCCTCATCATCATAACCGTCACCTGTTGTCCTTGTCTTGATCTGTGTATTTAAGTTCCCCTCTCATCCATTATCATTGTCGGTTATTGTTTGTGCACTAGCACTCTGTTATGTTTGTTTTCATGTTGGAAAATAAAACCTTTGTTATATTTGTACCACACACACACACACACACACACACACACACACACACACACACACACACACACACACACACACACACACACACACCATCATTTATCATGATTTACCATGGCTGATACCAATACCAATATGAGAAAATGACTATTTTAAACAGCAGGGGGCAGTAAAATACCACTTATTGGCTTAACATGCCATTAATTCATATCATTTTCACCTTTTTAACTGTTATAGAGGCAAATTTTGTCCGATCTGTCTGAAAATTTTCATGCTTGTTCAGGGTGATATTTCACACGTTCTGACTTGTTTTTAAGAAGGTCTGAGCATTGATTAAAGAGATATAGGCTTTCGGGGACACTTGGTAAAGGCCAGATTTTGAAGTGAACCTATTATAGCTATCCAAATGAAGTAGTTCAACTTTTTCTGACAATTATTGATCTAGTGAGTCCAGAGAATTGTATTGCACTAGTTTTGAACATTATGATATGAAAATTATATGATCAGAGATGGAAAAGACCATTTACAGCCAATACAGGCAGTTTACCATAGGAAATATATGATTTTAAAGCTTTTTAACAGTTATAGCGCCACCTATCGTCCGATCTCCATAGAATTTTTCATGCTTGTTAATGATGTTATGTCACATATGCTTACCAATTTTTGTGAAGTTCTGAGTTTTTATTTAGGATTTATAGGCTTTTTAATGTATTTTGACACGCCCATTTTATAAATTACCCTATTACAGCCATCCAAATGCAAAAGTTCAACTTTTTTTTGATAATTATTGATCTAGAGAGTCCAGAGAATTGTCCTAGACTGGTCTGGTTCCGATCGGGCAAAAAACCTAGGACTAGTTCGCAAAAGTAGGTTTTTAACATATTAATGAATAATTAATGAACAGTTTGATTGACAGCAATGGTTCTTGAGGCAAAGTTGTTCAGGATGAGGAGATCTATCAAATGATATGCATATTGTGTGGATATTTGTAACACCACGTGATTACAGAGCCGTAAAACTCGTTAGCGCCAACTAGTGGCCGATTTCTTTCAAAATTCTTACAGACCTTTAGGGCCATGAGCCGAACATGCCCATTGAGTTTCGTTCCGATCGGCCTCCGTTAACCTTGTCTAATAGGTGCTCAAACTTCGTTGGCCAATGGCGGCCATGTTTTTTGAGATACGCCAATGTCCTCATACACATACATGGCACCTTGGACCAAGACACTGCATACCAATTTTCAAGTCAATCGAACTAACGGTCAGGTGGTCATAGCCTGTTTTATGTTTTTTTCATTTTATAGCGCCACCATGTGGCCAATCGTCGCGATTTTTTTACTGTGACCCCAGAGTAAGCTCATACACATGTGTACCAAGTTTGGTGAAGATACCTCATTTACATCGGGAGTTATAGCCATTTTAGTAAAATAGGCCCCTCCCACAACGTACGTTTTGGCGCCCCTTAGCGACCGTGAATCGAAATTTCCACTTTTTTTCGATAATTATTGATATTCAGTCTCCAGAGAACATTTCTGCACTAGTTTGGTTCCAATCGGGCAAAAAACCAGGGACTAGTTCGCAAAAGTAGATTTTTGACAAAATTCAAAATGGCGGAAAATCTATCATGGCGGAAATGAAATCGGAGATATACGTTTTGTTCGTCAGGCGTCCAGCTTTCCAATGATATAAGACACTTGAGTCTACGACATACGGTCTAGGAGTTATGAGCAGGTTCGCGCTTTTGGTTGTTATAGCGCCACCTATGGGCCAATCGGGGTCATAATCTCTGAACCTTTCCTCGATTTTTGTACTACCATCTGTCAAAGTTTCAAAGTTCCAGCTCTTACGGTTTGGGCTGCACGATGCGTTTTACGGCAGAATAATAATAATAATAATAATAATAAAAATCAGCACAATTACAATAGGGTTTCAGCACTTCGTGCTTGAACCCCTAATAAAAATCAGCACAATTACAATAGGGTTTCAGCATTTCATGCTTGAACCCCTAATAAGAAGAGACGTTTTGGACAGTTATAGCGCCACCTATTGTCCGATCTTCACGAAACTTGGCATGCTTCTTCACCATGTTCTGACACATCTGCTCATCGATTTTTGTGAAGTTTGGGGTTTTCCCTTAGGTTGTATAGGCTTTTGAGTGTTTTTTTGTCCCACCCCTTTCCTAAATGACCCTGTTACAGCCAGGCCAATGCAAAAGTTCAACTTTTTTCCGATAATTATTGATCTAGAGACTCCAGAGAACTGTGCTAGACTGGTCTGGTTCCGATTGGGCCAAAAACCTAGGACTAGTTCGCAAAAGTAGGTTTTTCACTAAATTGCCCATAGAATTTTTTTTTTTTTTGCTCGTAGAGCAATTTGGAGATAGCCATTTTGTCCGTCTGGATCCAGGGATCACAGTGATGCTAAAATCGAGACTCTAGGACAAACTGTCTAGGAGTTATGAGCAATGTAGTAAATTTGGTCATTATAGCGCCACCTATGGGCCAATCGGGGTCATATTTTGATAGGTTCTCCCCAAATTGAGGACTACCATTTGGCCAAGTTTCAAGGTTCCAGCTCTTACGGTTTGGGCTGCACGATGCGTTTTAGGGCGGAATAATAATAATAATAATAATAAAAATCAGCACAATTACAATAGGGTTTCAGCATTTCATGCTTGAACCCCTAATAAGAAGAGACGTTTTGGACAGTTATAGCGCCACCTATTGTCCGATCTTCACGAAACTTGGCATGCTTCTTCACCATGTTCTGACACATCTGCTCATCGATTTTTGTGAAGTTTGGGGTTTTCCCTTAGGTTGTATAGGCTTTTGAGTGTTTTTTTGTCCCACCCCTTTCCTAAATGACCCTGTTACAGCCAGGCCAATGCAAAAGTTCAACTTTTTTCCGATAATTATTGATCTAGAGACTCCAGAGAACTGTGCTAGACTGGTCTGGTTCCGATTGGGCCAAAAACCTAGGACTAGTTCGCAAAAGTAGGTTTTTCACTAAATTGCCCATAGAATTTTTTTTTTTTTTGCTCGTAGAGCAATTTGGAGATAGCCATTTTGTCCGTCTGGATCCAGGGATCACAGTGATGCTAAAATCGAGACTCTAGGACAAACTGTCTAGGAGTTATGAGCAATGTAGTAAATTTGGTCATTATAGCGCCACCTATGGGCCAATCGGGGTCATATTTTGATAGGTTCTCCCCAAATTGAGGACTACCATTTGGCCAAGTTTCAAGGTTCCAGCTCTTACGGTTTGGGCTGCACGATGCGTTTTAGGGCGGAATAATAATAATAATAATAATAAAAATCAGCACAATTACAATAGGGTTTCAGCATTTCATGCTTGAACCCCTAATTAAAGCTGCAAGCAGCATTTATCGGGGTTCAAGCATTTAAGGCCTTTAGGCACATAAGCATTTAAGACATTAAGATTTATTTAGAAAGCTTTTAACCACTGAAATAATAGATGGAAAAGTCCATTTACAGCCAATACAGGCAATTTACCATAGGAAATATGTGTTTTTTAAAGCTTTTTAACAGTTAAAGCACCATCTATAGTCCGATCTCCATGAAATTTTGCATGCTTGTTAATGATGTTATGGCACATAAGCTCACCAATTTTCGTGAAGTTCTGAGTTTTTGTTTAGGATTTATAGGCTTTTGAGTGCATTTTGCCACGCCCATTTTCTTTATGACCCAATATACCCATGCGAAAAATGCAAAAGTTCAACTTTTTTTTGATAATTATTGATCTTGAGAGTCCATAGAATTGTCCTAGACTCGTTTGGTTCTGATCGGGCGAAAAACCTAGGACTAGTTCGCAAAAGTAGGTTTTTAACATAATTACGAATATTTAATGAACGGTTTGATTGACAGCAATGGTTCTTGAGGCAAAGTTGTTCAACAAGAGGAGATCTATCAAATGGTATGCATTTTGTGACAATAAGTGTAACACCACGTGATTACAGAGCCATAAAACTCGTTAGCGCCAACTAGTGGCCGATTTCTTTTAAAATTCTTACAGACCTCTAGGGCCATGAGTCGAACATGCCCACCGAGTTTCGTTCCGATAGGCCTCCGTTAACCTTGTCTAATAGGTGCTCAAACTTCATTGGCCGATGGCGGCCATGTTTTTTGAGATACACCAATGTCCTCATAGACATACATGGCACCTTGGACCAAGACACTGCATACCAATTTTCAAGTCAATCGGACTAACGGTCAGGTGGTTATAGCCTGTTTTATGTTTTTTTCATGTTATAGCGCCACCATGTGACCAATCGCCGCGATTTTTTTACCGTGACCTCATATTGACGTCTTACACATGTGTACCAGGTTTGGTTAAAATACCTCTTTTACTTCTGGAGTTATAGCCATTTTAGTAAAATAGGCTCCTCCCACAACGTTAATTTTGCACCCCCTAGCGACCGTGAATCGAAATTTCAACTTTTTTTTGATAATTATTGATATTCAGACTCCAGAGAACAATTCTGCACTGGTTTGGTTCCGATCGGGCAAAAAACCAGGGACTAGTTCGCAAAAGTAGATTTTCGACAAAATTCAAAATGGCGGAAAATCTATCATGGCGGAAATAAAATCGGAGATATACGTTTTGTTCGTCAGGCGTCCAGCTTTCCAATGATATAAGACACTTGAGTCTATGACTTACGGTCTAGGAGTTATGAGCAGTTTCGCGCTTTTGGTTGCTATAGCGCCACCTATGGGCCAATCGGGGTCATAATTTGATAACCTCTCCTCGATTTTTGTACTACCATATGGCAAAGTTTCAAAGCTCTAGCCCTTACGGTTTGGGCTGCACGATGCGTTTTACGGCAGAATAATAATAATAATAATAATAATAAAAATCAGCACAATTACAATAGGGTTTCAGCACTTCGTGCTTGAACCCCTAATAAAAATCAGCACAATTACAATAGGGTTTCAGCATTTCATGCTTGAACCCCTAATAAGAAGAGACGTTTTGGACAGTTATAGCGCCACCTATTGTCCGATCTTCACGAAACTTGGCATGCTTCTTCACCATGTTCTGACACATCTGCTCATCGATTTTTGTGAAGTTTGGGGTTTTCCCTTAGGTTGTATAGGCTTTTGAGTGTTTTTTTGTCCCACCCCTTTCCTAAATGACCCTGTTACAGCCAGGCCAATGCAAAAGTTCAACTTTTTTCCGATAATTATTGATCTAGAGACTCCAGAGAACTGTGCTAGACTGGTCTGGTTCCGATTGGGCCAAAAACCTAGGACTAGTTCGCAAAAGTAGGTTTTTCACTAAATTGCCCATAGAATTTTTTTTTTGCTCGTAGAGCAATTTGGAGATAGCCATTTTGTCCGTCTGGATCCAGGGATCACAGTGATGCTAAAATTGAGACTCTAGGACAAACTGTCTAGGAGTTATGAGCAATGTAGTAAATTTGGTCATTATAGCGCCACCTATGGGCCAATCGGGGTCATATTTTGATAGGTTCTCCCCAAATTGAGGACTACCATTTGGCCAAGTTTCAAGGTTCCAGCTCTTACGGTTTGGGCTGCACGATGCGTTTTAGGGCGGAATAATAATAATAATAATAATAAAAATCAGCACAATTACAATAGGGTTTCAGCATTTCATGCTTGAACCCCTAATAAGAAGAGACGTTTTGGACAGTTATAGCGCCACCTATTGTCCGATCTTCACGAAACTTGGCATGCTTCTTCACCATGTTCTGACACATCTGCTCATCGATTTTTGTGAAGTTTGGGGTTTTCCCTTAGGTTGTATAGGCTTTTGAGTGTTTTTTTGTCCCACCCCTTTCCTAAATGACCCTGTTACAGCCAGGCCAATGCAAAAGTTCAACTTTTTTCCGATAATTATTGATCTAGAGACTCCAGAGAACTGTGCTAGACTGGTCTGGTTCCGATTGGGCCAAAAACCTAGGACTAGTTCGCAAAAGTAGGTTTTTCACTAAATTGCCCATAGAATTTTTTTTTTGCTCGTAGAGCAATTTGGAGATAGCCATTTTGTCCGTCTGGATCCAGGGATCACAGTGATGCTAAAATTGAGACTCTAGGACAAACTGTCTAGGAGTTATGAGCAATGTAGTAAATTTGGTCATTATAGCGCCACCTATGGGCCAATCGGGGTCATATTTTGATAGGTTCTCCCCAAATTGAGGACTACCATTTGGCCAAGTTTCAAGGTTCCAGCTCTTACGCTTTGGGCTGCACGATGCGTTTTAGGGCGGAATAATAATAATAATAATAATTAAAGCTGCAAGCAGCATTTATCGGGGTTCAAGCAGTTAAGGCCTTTAAGGCATTTAAGCACAAAAGCATCAAAAGTTATTAAGATTTATTTAGCAAGCATGTAACCACTGACATAATAGATGGAAAAGACCATTTACAGCCAATACAGGCAATTTGCCATGGGATATATATGGTTTTAAAGCTTTTTAACAGTTATAGCGCCACCTATGCTCCGATCTCCATAGAATTGTTTACTGTGACCTCAAATTGAACCCATACACATGTGTACTGAGTTTGGTGAAGATATCTCATTTACTTCTTGAGTTATAGCCATTTGAGTAAAATAGGCTCCTCCCACAACGATTTGCCACATTCTAGAATTATTTAATATGATTCTAGCATGATTTACTATCATATACCATGTTCCAGAATGATTTATTAGGATTCTAGCATGATTTACCTTGATACACCTCATTTCAGTATTATTTACTATGATTTACAATGTTTCTAGCATGATTAACCACATTACTAGCAAATATGTGAAGTGTCAGTGCAAATGAGGTGATGAACACTGACAAAATATTATTGTGTTATAATAGTTAGTTATATACGTGATTTTTAGTGTGTGTCCAAGTATGAATGCAAAAGCACATGTAAAATATTTCATTATTAAGTAGACTGGCCAGCAGAGGGCAGTAGAAGACCACTTATTGGCTCACTTTCACTTTAAACCAGTTTTCTGCACTAAAGCAAACCAGTTTTTCCATGTTAACTCAATGCATGCTTACACACACACACACACACACACACACACACACACACACAAACACACAAACACACACACACACACACACACACACACACACACACACACACACACACACACACACACACACACACAGCATAGTTAACCATGATTTACCATGATATACCACGTTCTAGTATTATTTACCAGGAGATAAACGACAATCTAGGATTATTTACTTTGATTTACCATGTTTCTAGCCTGATTTATCACATTACTAGCAATTATTTGAAGTGTCAGTGCAAATAAAGTGGTTAACACTGACAAAATATGATTGTGTTATAATAGTTATTGCTATATAAGTGATTTTTTTAGTGTGTATTCAAGTATGAATGCAAGCACATGTTGAAATATTTCATTAATAAGTAGAATGGCCAGCAGAGGGCAGTAGAAGACCACTTATTGGCTCACTTTCACTTTAAACCAGTTTTCTGCACTAAAGCAAACCAGTTTATCCATGTTAACTCAATGCATGCTTACACACACACACACACACACACACACACAGCATAGTTAACCATGATTTACCATGATTTACCACATTACTAGCAATTATTTGAAGTGTCAGTGCAAATAAAGTGATTAACACTGACAAAATATGATTGTTATAATAGTTATTGCTATATAAGTGATTTTTAGTGTGTATTCAAGTATAAATGCAAGCACATGTGGAAAAATTTAATTAATAAGTAGAATGGCCAGCAGAGGGCAGTAGAAGACCACTTATTGGCTCACTTTCACTTTAAACCTCATGATTTTGACCAGTTTTCTGCACTAAAGCAAACCAGTGTTTCCATGTTAACTCAATAATGCATACTTGCTACATATGCTACACACAATAATGCTACACACACACACACACACACACACACACACAAATGTTTCAGTGATATTGGTGTCACATTCACCTTCATCACATTCACCTTTTGTCTTCATCACATTCACCATCTGTCGTCATCACCTGCACCTGCTCCTCATCACCCTCCTCGTCATCACCTGCTCCTCATCATCATAACCGTCACCTGTTGTCCTTGTCTTGATCTGTGTATTTAAGTTCCCCTCTCATCCATTATCATTGTCGGTTATTGTTTGTGCACTAGCACTCTGTTATGTTTGTTTTCATGTTGGAAAATAAAACCTTTGTTATATTTGTACCACACACACACACACACACACACACACACACACACACACACACACACACACACACACACACACACACACACACACACCATCATTTATCATGATTTACCATGGCTGATACCAATACCAATATGAGAAAATGACTATTTTAAACAGCAGGGGGCAGTAAAATACCACTTATTGGCTTAACATGCCATTAATTCATATCATTTTCACCTTTTTAACTGTTATAGAGGCAAATTTTGTCCGATCTGTCTGAAAATTTTCATGCTTGTTCAGGGTGATATTTCACACGTTCTGACTTGTTTTTAAGAAGGTCTGAGCATTGATTAAAGAGATATAGGCTTTCGGGGACACTTGGTAAAGGCCAGATTTTGAAGTGAACCTATTATAGCTATCCAAATGAAGTAGTTCAACTTTTTCTGACAATTATTGATCTAGTGAGTCCAGAGAATTGTATTGCACTAGTTTTGAACATTATGATATGAAAATTATATGATCAGAGATGGAAAAGACCATTTACAGCCAATACAGGCAGTTTACCATAGGAAATATATGATTTTAAAGCTTTTTAACAGTTATAGCGCCACCTATCGTCCGATCTCCATAGAATTTTTCATGCTTGTTAATGATGTTATGTCACATATGCTTACCAATTTTTGTGAAGTTCTGAGTTTTTATTTAGGATTTATAGGCTTTTTAATGTATTTTGACACGCCCATTTTATAAATTACCCTATTACAGCCATCCAAATGCAAAAGTTCAACTTTTTTTTGATAATTATTGATCTAGAGAGTCCAGAGAATTGTCCTAGACTGGTCTGGTTCCGATCGGGCAAAAAACCTAGGACTAGTTCGCAAAAGTAGGTTTTTAACATATTAATGAATAATTAATGAACAGTTTGATTGACAGCAATGGTTCTTGAGGCAAAGTTGTTCAGGATGAGGAGATCTATCAAATGATATGCATATTGTGTGGATATTTGTAACACCACGTGATTACAGAGCCGTAAAACTCGTTAGCGCCAACTAGTGGCCGATTTCTTTCAAAATTCTTACAGACCTTTAGGGCCATGAGCCGAACATGCCCATTGAGTTTCGTTCCGATCGGCCTCCGTTAACCTTGTCTAATAGGTGCTCAAACTTCGTTGGCCAATGGCGGCCATGTTTTTTGAGATACGCCAATGTCCTCATACACATACATGGCACCTTGGACCAAGACACTGCATACCAATTTTCAAGTCAATCGAACTAACGGTCAGGTGGTCATAGCCTGTTTTATGTTTTTTTCATTTTATAGCGCCACCATGTGGCCAATCGTCGCGATTTTTTTACTGTGACCCCAGAGTAAGCTCATACACATGTGTACCAAGTTTGGTGAAGATACCTCATTTACATCGGGAGTTATAGCCATTTTAGTAAAATAGGCCCCTCCCACAACGTACGTTTTGGCGCCCCTTAGCGACCGTGAATCGAAATTTCCACTTTTTTTCGATAATTATTGATATTCAGTCTCCAGAGAACATTTCTGCACTAGTTTGGTTCCAATCGGGCAAAAAACCAGGGACTAGTTCGCAAAAGTAGATTTTTGACAAAATTCAAAATGGCGGAAAATCTATCATGGCGGAAATGAAATCGGAGATATACGTTTTGTTCGTCAGGCGTCCAGCTTTCCAATGATATAAGACACTTGAGTCTACGACATACGGTCTAGGAGTTATGAGCAGGTTCGCGCTTTTGGTTGTTATAGCGCCACCTATGGGCCAATCGGGGTCATAATCTCTGAACCTTTCCTCGATTTTTGTACTACCATCTGTCAAAGTTTCAAAGTTCCAGCTCTTACGGTTTGGGCTGCACGATGCGTTTTACGGCAGAATAATAATAATAATAATAATAATAAAAATCAGCACAATTACAATAGGGTTTCAGCACTTCGTGCTTGAACCCCTAATAAAAATCAGCACAATTACAATAGGGTTTCAGCATTTCATGCTTGAACCCCTAATAAGAAGAGACGTTTTGGACAGTTATAGCGCCACCTATTGTCCGATCTTCACGAAACTTGGCATGCTTCTTCACCATGTTCTGACACATCTGCTCATCGATTTTTGTGAAGTTTGGGGTTTTCCCTTAGGTTGTATAGGCTTTTGAGTGTTTTTTTGTCCCACCCCTTTCCTAAATGACCCTGTTACAGCCAGGCCAATGCAAAAGTTCAACTTTTTTCCGATAATTATTGATCTAGAGACTCCAGAGAACTGTGCTAGACTGGTCTGGTTCCGATTGGGCCAAAAACCTAGGACTAGTTCGCAAAAGTAGGTTTTTCACTAAATTGCCCATAGAATTTTTTTTTTTTTTGCTCGTAGAGCAATTTGGAGATAGCCATTTTGTCCGTCTGGATCCAGGGATCACAGTGATGCTAAAATCGAGACTCTAGGACAAACTGTCTAGGAGTTATGAGCAATGTAGTAAATTTGGTCATTATAGCGCCACCTATGGGCCAATCGGGGTCATATTTTGATAGGTTCTCCCCAAATTGAGGACTACCATTTGGCCAAGTTTCAAGGTTCCAGCTCTTACGGTTTGGGCTGCACGATGCGTTTTAGGGCGGAATAATAATAATAATAATAATAAAAATCAGCACAATTACAATAGGGTTTCAGCATTTCATGCTTGAACCCCTAATAAGAAGAGACGTTTTGGACAGTTATAGCGCCACCTATTGTCCGATCTTCACGAAACTTGGCATGCTTCTTCACCATGTTCTGACACATCTGCTCATCGATTTTTGTGAAGTTTGGGGTTTTCCCTTAGGTTGTATAGGCTTTTGAGTGTTTTTTTGTCCCACCCCTTTCCTAAATGACCCTGTTACAGCCAGGCCAATGCAAAAGTTCAACTTTTTTCCGATAATTATTGATCTAGAGACTCCAGAGAACTGTGCTAGACTGGTCTGGTTCCGATTGGGCCAAAAACCTAGGACTAGTTCGCAAAAGTAGGTTTTTCACTAAATTGCCCATAGAATTTTTTTTTTTTTTGCTCGTAGAGCAATTTGGAGATAGCCATTTTGTCCGTCTGGATCCAGGGATCACAGTGATGCTAAAATCGAGACTCTAGGACAAACTGTCTAGGAGTTATGAGCAATGTAGTAAATTTGGTCATTATAGCGCCACCTATGGGCCAATCGGGGTCATATTTTGATAGGTTCTCCCCAAATTGAGGACTACCATTTGGCCAAGTTTCAAGGTTCCAGCTCTTACGGTTTGGGCTGCACGATGCGTTTTAGGGCGGAATAATAATAATAATAATAATAAAAATCAGCACAATTACAATAGGGTTTCAGCATTTCATGCTTGAACCCCTAATTAAAGCTGCAAGCAGCATTTATCGGGGTTCAAGCATTTAAGGCCTTTAGGCACATAAGCATTTAAGACATTAAGATTTATTTAGAAAGCTTTTAACCACTGAAATAATAGATGGAAAAGTCCATTTACAGCCAATACAGGCAATTTACCATAGGAAATATGTGTTTTTTAAAGCTTTTTAACAGTTAAAGCACCATCTATAGTCCGATCTCCATGAAATTTTGCATGCTTGTTAATGATGTTATGGCACATAAGCTCACCAATTTTCGTGAAGTTCTGAGTTTTTGTTTAGGATTTATAGGCTTTTGAGTGCATTTTGCCACGCCCATTTTCTTTATGACCCAATATACCCATGCGAAAAATGCAAAAGTTCAACTTTTTTTTGATAATTATTGATCTTGAGAGTCCATAGAATTGTCCTAGACTCGTTTGGTTCTGATCGGGCGAAAAACCTAGGACTAGTTCGCAAAAGTAGGTTTTTAACATAATTACGAATATTTAATGAACGGTTTGATTGACAGCAATGGTTCTTGAGGCAAAGTTGTTCAACAAGAGGAGATCTATCAAATGGTATGCATTTTGTGACAATAAGTGTAACACCACGTGATTACAGAGCCATAAAACTCGTTAGCGCCAACTAGTGGCCGATTTCTTTTAAAATTCTTACAGACCTCTAGGGCCATGAGTCGAACATGCCCACCGAGTTTCGTTCCGATAGGCCTCCGTTAACCTTGTCTAATAGGTGCTCAAACTTCATTGGCCGATGGCGGCCATGTTTTTTGAGATACACCAATGTCCTCATAGACATACATGGCACCTTGGACCAAGACACTGCATACCAATTTTCAAGTCAATCGGACTAACGGTCAGGTGGTTATAGCCTGTTTTATGTTTTTTTTCATGTTATAGCGCCACCATGTGACCAATCGCCGCGATTTTTTTACCGTGACCTCATATTGACGTCTTACACATGTGTACCAGGTTTGGTTAAAATACCTCTTTTACTTCTGGAGTTATAGCCATTTTAGTAAAATAGGCTCCTCCCACAACGTTAATTTTGCACCCCCTAGCGACCGTGAATCGAAATTTCAACTTTTTTTTGATAATTATTGATATTCAGACTCCAGAGAACAATTCTGCACTGGTTTGGTTCCGATCGGGCAAAAAACCAGGGACTAGTTCGCAAAAGTAGATTTTCGACAAAATTCAAAATGGCGGAAAATCTATCATGGCGGAAATAAAATCGGAGATATACGTTTTGTTCGTCAGGCGTCCAGCTTTCCAATGATATAAGACACTTGAGTCTATGACTTACGGTCTAGGAGTTATGAGCAGTTTCGCGCTTTTGGTTGCTATAGCGCCACCTATGGGCCAATCGGGGTCATAATTTGATAACCTCTCCTCGATTTTTGTACTACCATATGGCAAAGTTTCAAAGCTCTAGCCCTTACGGTTTGGGCTGCACGATGCGTTTTACGGCAGAATAATAATAATAATAATAATAATAAAAATCAGCACAATTACAATAGGGTTTCAGCACTTCGTGCTTGAACCCCTAATAAAAATCAGCACAATTACAATAGGGTTTCAGCATTTCATGCTTGAACCCCTAATAAGAAGAGACGTTTTGGACAGTTATAGCGCCACCTATTGTCCGATCTTCACGAAACTTGGCATGCTTCTTCACCATGTTCTGACACATCTGCTCATCGATTTTTGTGAAGTTTGGGGTTTTCCCTTAGGTTGTATAGGCTTTTGAGTGTTTTTTTGTCCCACCCCTTTCCTAAATGACCCTGTTACAGCCAGGCCAATGCAAAAGTTCAACTTTTTTCCGATAATTATTGATCTAGAGACTCCAGAGAACTGTGCTAGACTGGTCTGGTTCCGATTGGGCCAAAAACCTAGGACTAGTTCGCAAAAGTAGGTTTTTCACTAAATTGCCCATAGAATTTTTTTTTTGCTCGTAGAGCAATTTGGAGATAGCCATTTTGTCCGTCTGGATCCAGGGATCACAGTGATGCTAAAATTGAGACTCTAGGACAAACTGTCTAGGAGTTATGAGCAATGTAGTAAATTTGGTCATTATAGCGCCACCTATGGGCCAATCGGGGTCATATTTTGATAGGTTCTCCCCAAATTGAGGACTACCATTTGGCCAAGTTTCAAGGTTCCAGCTCTTACGGTTTGGGCTGCACGATGCGTTTTAGGGCGGAATAATAATAATAATAATAATAAAAATCAGCACAATTACAATAGGGTTTCAGCATTTCATGCTTGAACCCCTAATAAGAAGAGACGTTTTGGACAGTTATAGCGCCACCTATTGTCCGATCTTCACGAAACTTGGCATGCTTCTTCACCATGTTCTGACACATCTGCTCATCGATTTTTGTGAAGTTTGGGGTTTTCCCTTAGGTTGTATAGGCTTTTGAGTGTTTTTTTGTCCCACCCCTTTCCTAAATGACCCTGTTACAGCCAGGCCAATGCAAAAGTTCAACTTTTTTCCGATAATTATTGATCTAGAGACTCCAGAGAACTGTGCTAGACTGGTCTGGTTCCGATTGGGCCAAAAACCTAGGACTAGTTCGCAAAAGTAGGTTTTTCACTAAATTGCCCATAGAATTTTTTTTTTGCTCGTAGAGCAATTTGGAGATAGCCATTTTGTCCGTCTGGATCCAGGGATCACAGTGATGCTAAAATTGAGACTCTAGGACAAACTGTCTAGGAGTTATGAGCAATGTAGTAAATTTGGTCATTATAGCGCCACCTATGGGCCAATCGGGGTCATATTTTGATAGGTTCTCCCCAAATTGAGGACTACCATTTGGCCAAGTTTCAAGGTTCCAGCTCTTACGCTTTGGGCTGCACGATGCGTTTTAGGGCGGAATAATAATAATAATAATAATTAAAGCTGCAAGCAGCATTTATCGGGGTTCAAGCAGTTAAGGCCTTTAAGGCATTTAAGCACAAAAGCATCAAAAGTTATTAAGATTTATTTAGCAAGCATGTAACCACTGACATAATAGATGGAAAAGACCATTTACAGCCAATACAGGCAATTTGCCATGGGATATATATGGTTTTAAAGCTTTTTAACAGTTATAGCGCCACCTATGCTCCGATCTCCATAGAATTGTTTACTGTGACCTCAAATTGAACCCATACACATGTGTACTGAGTTTGGTGAAGATATCTCATTTACTTCTTGAGTTATAGCCATTTGAGTAAAATAGGCTCCTCCCACAACGATTTGCCACATTCTAGAATTATTTAATATGATTCTAGCATGATTTACTATCATATACCATGTTCCAGAATGATTTATTAGGATTCTAGCATGATTTACCTTGATACACCTCATTTCAGTATTATTTACTATGATTTACAATGTTTCTAGCATGATTAACCACATTACTAGCAAATATGTGAAGTGTCAGTGCAAATGAGGTGATGAACACTGACAAAATATTATTGTGTTATAATAGTTAGTTATATACGTGATTTTTAGTGTGTGTCCAAGTATGAATGCAAAAGCACATGTAAAATATTTCATTATTAAGTAGACTGGCCAGCAGAGGGCAGTAGAAGACCACTTATTGGCTCACTTTCACTTTAAACCAGTTTTCTGCACTAAAGCAAACCAGTTTTTCCATGTTAACTCAATGCATGCTTACACACACACACACACACACACACACACACACACACACAAACACACAAACACACACACACACACACACACACACACACACACACACACACACACACACACACACACACACACAGCATAGTTAACCATGATTTACCATGATATACCACGTTCTAGTATTATTTACCAGGAGATAAACGACAATCTAGGATTATTTACTTTGATTTACCATGTTTCTAGCCTGATTTATCACATTACTAGCAATTATTTGAAGTGTCAGTGCAAATAAAGTGGTTAACACTGACAAAATATGATTGTGTTATAATAGTTATTGCTATATAAGTGATTTTTTTAGTGTGTATTCAAGTATGAATGCAAGCACATGTTGAAATATTTCATTAATAAGTAGAATGGCCAGCAGAGGGCAGTAGAAGACCACTTATTGGCTCACTTTCACTTTAAACCAGTTTTCTGCACTAAAGCAAACCAGTTTATCCATGTTAACTCAATGCATGCTTACACACACACACACACACACACACACACACACACACACACACACACACACACACACACACACACACACACAGCATAGTTAACCATGATTTACCATGATTTACCACATTACTAGCAATTATTTGAAGTGTCAGTGCAAATAAAGTGATTAACACTGACAAAATATGATTATGTTATAATAGTTATTGCTATATAAGTGATTTTTAGTGTGTATTCAAGTATAAATGCAAGCACATGTGGAAAAATTTAATTAAGTAGAATGGCCAGCAGAGGGCAGTAGAAGACCACTTATTGGCTCACTTTCACTTTAAACCTCATGATTTTGACCAGTTTTCTGCACTAAAGCAAACCAGTGTTTCCATGTTAACTCAATAATGCATACTTGCTACATATGCTACACACAATAATGCTACACACACACACACACACACACACACACACACACACACAAATGTTTCAGTGATATTGGTGTCACATTCACCTTCATCACATTCACCTTCTGTCTTCATCACATTCACCATCTGTCGTCATCACCTGCACCTGCTCCTCATCACCCTCCTCATCATCACCTGCTCCTCATCATCATAACCGTCACCTGTTGTCCTTGTCTTGATCTGTGTATTTAAGTTCCCCTCTCATCCATTATCATTGTCGGTTATTGTTTGTGCACTAGCACTCTGTTATGTTTGTTTTCATGTTGGAAAATAAAACCTTTGTTATATTTGTACCACACACACACACACACACACACACACACACACACACACACACACACACACACACACACACACACACACACACACACACCATCATTTATCATGATTTACCATGGCTGATACCAATACCAATATGAGAAAATGACTATTTTAAACAGCAGGGGGCAGTAAAATACCACTTATTGGCTTAACATGCCATTAATTCATATCATTTTCACCTTTTTAACTGTTATAGAGGCAAATTTTGTCCGATCTGTCTGAAAATTTTCATGCTTGTTCAGGGTGATATTTCACACGTTCTGACTTGTTTTTAAGAAGGTCTGAGCATTGATTAAAGAGATATAGGCTTTCGGGGACACTTGGTAAAGGCCAGATTTTGAAGTGAACCTATTATAGCTATCCAAATGAAGTAGTTCAACTTTTTCTGACAATTATTGATCTAGTGAGTCCAGAGAATTGTATTGCACTAGTTTTGAACATTATGATATGAAAATTATATGATCAGAGATGGAAAAGACCATTTACAGCCAATACAGGCAGTTTACCATAGGAAATATATGATTTTAAAGCTTTTTAACAGTTATAGCGCCACCTATCGTCCGATCTCCATAGAATTTTTCATGCTTGTTAATGATGTTATGTCACATATGCTGACCAATTTTTGTGAAGTTCTGAGTTTTTATTTAGGATTTATAGGCTTTTTAATGTATTTTGACACGCCCATTTTATAAATTACCCTATTACAGCCATCCAAATGCAAAAGTTCAACTTTTTTTTGATAATTATTGATCTAGAGAGTCCAGAGAATTGTCCTAGACTGGTCTGGTTCCGATCGGGCAAAAAACCTAGGACTAGTTCGCAAAAGTAGGTTTTTAACATATTAATGAATAATTAATGAACAGTTTGATTGACAGCAATGGTTCTTGAGGCAAAGTTGTTCAGGATGAGGAGATCTATCAAATGATATGCATATTGTGTGGATATTTGTAACACCACGTGATTACAGAGCCGTAAAACTCGTTAGCGCCAACTAGTGGCCGATTTCTTTCAAAATTCTTACAGACCTTTAGGGCCATGAGCCGAACATGCCCATTGAGTTTCGTTCCGATCGGCCTCCGTTAACCTTGTCTAATAGGTGCTCAAACTTCGTTGGCCGATGGCGGCCATGTTTTTTGAGATACGCCAATGTCCTCATACACATACATGGCACCTTGGACCAAGACACTGCATACCAATTTTCAAGTCAATCGGACTAACGGTCAGGTGGTTATAGCCTGTTTTAAGTTTTTTTCATTTTATAGCGCCACCATGAGGCCAATCGTCGCGATTTTTTTACTGTGACCCCAGAGTAAGCTCATACACATGTGTACCAAGTTTGGTGAATATACCTCATTTACATCGGGAGTTATAGCCATTTTAGTAAAATAGGCCCCTCCCACAACGTACGTTTTGGCGCCCCTTAGCGACCGTGAATCGAAATTTCCACTTTTTTTCGATAATTATTGATATTCAGTCTCCAGAGAACATTTCTGCACTAGTTTGGTTCCAATCGGGCAAAAAACCAGGGACTAGTTCGCAAAAGTAGATTTTTGACAAAATTCAAAATGGCGGAAAATCTATCATGGCGGAAATGAAATCGGAGATATACGTTTTGTTCGTCAGGCGTCCAGCTTTCCAATGATATAAGACACTTGAGTCTACGACATACGGTCTAGGAGTTATGAGCAGTTTCGCGCTTTTGGTTGTTATAGCGCCACCTATGGGTCAATCGGGGTCATAATTTGATAACCTCTCCTCGATTTTTGTACTACCATATGGCAAAGTTTCAAAGCTCTAGCCCTTACGGTTTGGGCTGCACGATGCGTTTTACGGCAGAATAATAATAATAATAATAATAATAAAAATCAGCACAATTACAATAGGGTTTCAGCACTTCGTGCTTGAACCCCTAATAAAAATCAGCACAATTACAATAGGGTTTCAGCATTTCATGCTTGAACCCCTAATAAGAAGAGACGTTTTGGACAGTTATAGCGCCACCTATTGTCCGATCTTCACGAAACTTGGCATGCTTCTTCACCATGTTCTGACACATCTGCTCATCGATTTTTGTGAAGTTTGGGGTTTTCCCTTAGGTTGTATAGGCTTTTGAGTGTTTTTTTGTCCCACCCCTTTCCTAAATGACCCTGTTACAGCCAGGCCAATGCAAAAGTTCAACTTTTTTCCGATAATTATTGATCTAGAGACTCCAGAGAACTGTGCTAGACTGGTCTGGTTCCGATTGGGCCAAAAACCTAGGACTAGTTCGCAAAAGTAGGTTTTTCACTAAATTGCCCATAGAATTTTTTTTTTTGCTTGTAGAGCAATTTGGAGATAGCCATTTTGTCCGTCTGGATCCAGGGATCACAGTGATGCTAAAATTGAGACTCTAGGACAAACTGTCTAGGAGTTATGAGCAATGTAGTAAATTTGGTCATTATAGCGCCACCTATGGGCCAATCGGGGTCATATTTTGATAAAGAATTTTTTTTTTGCTCGTAGAGCAATTTGGAGATAGCCATTTTGTCCGTCTGGATCCAGGGATCACAGTGATGCTAAAATTGAGACTCTAGGACAAACTGTCTAGGAGTTATGAGCAATGTAGTAAATTTGGTCATTATAGCGCCACCTATGGGCCAATCGGGGTCATATTTTGATAGGTTCTCCCCAAATTGAGGACTACCATTTGGCCAAGTTTCAAGGTTCCAGCTCTTACGGTTTGGGCTGCACGATGCGTTTTAGGGCGGAATAATAATAATAATAATAATAAAAATCAGCACAATTACAATAGGGTTTCAGCATTTCATGCTTGAACCCCTAATAAGAAGAGACGTTTTGGACAGTTATAGCGCCACCTATTGTCCGATCTTCACGAAACTTGGCATGCTTCTTCACCATGTTCTGACACATCTGCTCATCGATTTTTGTGAAGTTTGGGGTTTTCCCTTAGGTTGTATAGGCTTTTGAGTGTTTTTTTGTCCCACCCCTTTCCTAAATGACCCTGTTACAGCCAGGCCAATGCAAAAGTTCAACTTTTTTCCGATAATTATTGATCTAGAGACTCCAGAGAACTGTGCTAGACTGGTCTGGTTCCGATTGGGCCAAAAACCTAGGACTAGTTCGCAAAAGTAGGTTTTTCACTAAATTGCCCATAGAATTTTTTTTTTGCTCGTAGAGCAATTTGGAGATAGCCATTTTGTCCGTCTGGATCCAGGGATCACAGTGATGCTAAAATTGAGACTCTAGGACAAACTGTCTAGGAGTTATGAGCAATGTAGTAAATTTGGTCATTATAGCGCCACCTATGGGCCAATCGGGGTCATATTTTGATAGGTTCTCCCCAAATTGAGGACTACCATTTGGCCAAGTTTCAAGGTTCCAGCTCTTACGGTTTGGGCTGCACGATGCGTTTTAGGGCGGAATAATAATAATAATTAAAGCTGCAAGCAGCATTTATCGGGGTTCAAGCAGTTAAGGCCTTTAAGGCATTTAAGCACAAAAGCATCAAAAGTTATTAAGATTTATTTAGCAAGCATGTAACCACTGACATAATAGATGGAAAAGACCATTTACAGCCAATACAGGCAATTTGCCATGGGATATATATGGTTTTAAAGCTTTTTAACAGTTATAGCGCCACCTATGCTCCGATCTCCATAGAATTGTTTACTGTGACCTCAAATTGAACCCATACACATGTGTACTGAGTTTGGTGAAGATATCTCATTTACTTCTTGAGTTATAGCCATTTGAGTAAAATAGGCTCCTCCCACAACGATTTGCCACATTCTAGAATTATTTAATATGATTCTAGCATGATTTACTATCATATACCATGTTCCAGAATGATTTATTAGGATTCTAGCATGATTTACCTTGATACACCTCATTTCAGTATTATTTACTATGATTTACAATGTTTCTAGCATGATTAACCACATTACTAGCAAATATGTGAAGTGTCAGTGCAAATGAGGTGATGAACACTGACAAAATATTATTGTGTTATAATAGTTAGTTATATACGTGATTTTTAGTGTGTGTCCAAGTATGAATGCAAAAGCACATGTAAAATATTTCATTATTAAGTAGACTGGCCAGCAGAGGGCAGTAGAAGACCACTTATTGGCTCACTTTCACTTTAAACCAGTTTTCTGCACTAAAGCAAACCAGTTTTTCCATGTTAACTCAATGCATGCTTACACACACACACACACACACACACACACACACACACACACACACACACACACACACACACACACACACACACACACACACACACACACACACACACACACACACACACACACACACACACACACACACACACACACATACACACACAGCATAGTTAACCATGATTTACCATGATATACCACGTTCTAGTATTATTTACCAGGAGATAAACGACAATCTAGGATTATTTACTTTGATTTACCATGTTTCTAGCCTGATTTATCACATTACTAGCAATTATTTGAAGTGTCAGTGCAAATAAAGTGGTTAACACTGACAAAATATGATTGTGTTATAATAGTTATTGCTATATAAGTGATTTTTTTAGTGTGTATTCAAGTATGAATGCAAGCACATGTTGAAATATTTCATTAATAAGTAGAATGGCCAGCAGAGGGCAGTAGAAGACCACTTATTGGCTCACTTTCACTTTAAACCAGTTTTCTGCACTAAAGCAAACCAGTTTATCCATGTTAACTCAATGCATGCTTACACACACACACACACACACACACACACAGCATAGTTAACCATGATTTACCATGATTTACCACATTACTAGCAATTATTTGAAGTGTCAGTGCAAATAAAGTGATTAACACTGACAAAATATGATTGTTATAATAGTTATTGCTATATAAGTGATTTTTAGTGTGTATTCAAGTATAAATGCAAGCACATGTGGAAAAATTTAATTAATAAGTAGAATGGCCAGCAGAGGGCAGTAGAAGACCACTTATTGGCTCACTTTCACTTTAAACCTCATGATTTTGACCAGTTTTCTGCACTAAAGCAAACCAGTGTTTCCATGTTAACTCAATAATGCATACTTGCTACATATGCTACACACAATAATGCTACACACACACACACACACACACACACACACACACACACACACACACACAAATGTTTCAGTGATATTGGTGTCACATTCACCTTCATCACATTCACCTTTTGTCTTCATCACATTCACCATCTGTCGTCATCACCTGCACCTGCTCCTCATCACCCTCCTCGTCATCACCTGCTCCTCATCATCATAACCGTCACCTGTTGTCCTTGTCTTGATCTGTGTATTTAAGTTCCCCTCTCATCCATTATCATTGTCGGTTATTGTTTGTGCACTAGCACTCTGTTATGTTTGTTTTCATGTTGGAAAATAAAACCTTTGTTATATTTGTACCACACACACACACACACACACACACACACACACACACACACACACACACACACACACACACACACACACACACACACACACCATCATTTATCATGATTTACCATGGCTGATACCAATACCAATATGAGAAAATGACTATTTTAAACAGCAGGGGGCAGTAAAATACCACTTATTGGCTTAACATGCCATTAATTCATATCATTTTCACCTTTTTAACTGTTATAGAGGCAAATTTTGTCCGATCTGTCTGAAAATTTTCATGCTTGTTCAGGGTGATATTTCACACGTTCTGACTTGTTTTTAAGAAGGTCTGAGCATTGATTAAAGAGATATAGGCTTTCGGGGACACTTGGTAAAGGCCAGATTTTGAAGTGAACCTATTATAGCTATCCAAATGAAGTAGTTCAACTTTTTCTGACAATTATTGATCTAGTGAGTCCAGAGAATTGTATTGCACTAGTTTTGAACATTATGATATGAAAATTATATGATCAGAGATGGAAAAGACCATTTACAGCCAATACAGGCAGTTTACCATAGGAAATATATGATTTTAAAGCTTTTTAACAGTTATAGCGCCACCTATCGTCCGATCTCCATAGAATTTTTCATGCTTGTTAATGATGTTATGTCACATATGCTTACCAATTTTTGTGAAGTTCTGAGTTTTTATTTAGGATTTATAGGCTTTTTAATGTATTTTGACACGCCCATTTTATAAATTACCCTATTACAGCCATCCAAATGCAAAAGTTCAACTTTTTTTTGATAATTATTGATCTAGAGAGTCCAGAGAATTGTCCTAGACTGGTCTGGTTCCGATCGGGCAAAAAACCTAGGACTAGTTCGCAAAAGTAGGTTTTTAACATATTAATGAATAATTAATGAACAGTTTGATTGACAGCAATGGTTCTTGAGGCAAAGTTGTTCAGGATGAGGAGATCTATCAAATGATATGCATATTGTGTGGATATTTGTAACACCACGTGATTACAGAGCCGTAAAACTCGTTAGCGCCAACTAGTGGCCGATTTCTTTCAAAATTCTTACAGACCTTTAGGGCCATGAGCCGAACATGCCCATTGAGTTTCGTTCCGATCGGCCTCCGTTAACCTTGTCTAATAGGTGCTCAAACTTCGTTGGCCAATGGCGGCCATGTTTTTTGAGATACGCCAATGTCCTCATACACATACATGGCACCTTGGACCAAGACACTGCATACCAATTTTCAAGTCAATCGAACTAACGGTCAGGTGGTTATAGCCTGTTTTATGTTTTTTTCATTTTATAGCGCCACCATGAGGCCAATCGTCGCGATTTTTTTACTGTGACCCCAGAGTAAGCTCATACACATGTGTACCAAGTTTGGTGAAGATACCTCATTTACATCGGGAGTTATAGCCATTTTAGTAAAATAGGCCCCTCCCACAACGTACGTTTTGGCGCCCCTTAGCGACCGTGAATCGAAATTTCCACTTTTTTTCGATAATTATTTATATTCAGTCTCCAGAGAACATTTCTGCACTAGTTTGGTTCCAATCGGGCAAAAAACCAGGGACTAGTTCGCAAAAGTAGATTTTTGACAAAATTCAAAATGGCGGAAAATCTATCATGGCGGAAATGAAATCGGAGATATACGTTTTGTTCGTCAGGCGTCCAGCTTTCCAATGATATAAGACACTTGAGTCTACGACATACGGTCTAGGAGTTATGAGCAGGTTCGCGCTTTTGGTTGTTATAGCGCCACCTATGGGCCAATCGGGGTCATAATCTCTGAACCTTTCCTCGATTTTTGTACTACCATCTGTCAAAGTTTCAAAGTTCCAGCTCTTACGGTTTGGGCTGCACGATGCGTTTTACGGCAGAATAATAATAATAATTAAAGCTGCAAGCAGCATTTATCGGGGTTCAAGCAGTTAAGGCCTTTAAGGCCTTTAAGCACAAAAACATCAAAAGACATCAAGTTTTATTTAGCAAGCATGTAACCACTGACATCATAGATGGAAAATACCATGTTTTAGCATGATTTACCATGATTTACCATGATTTACCCTGTTCTAGCATAGTTGACCATGAATTTATCTTAGTTTACCTTGATTTACCATGTTCTAGCATGATTTACCATGATATACCACATTGTAGCATGATTTACTATAGTTTATCATGATTTACCATGGTTTACCATGATTTACCATGGTTTACCATGATTTACCCTGTTCTAGCATAGTTTACCATGATTTACCATGGTTTACCATTATTTACCCTGTTCTAGCATGATTTACCATAATATACCACGTTCTAGAATGATTTATCAGGATTCTAGCATGATTTACCTTGATACACCACATTTTAGATTTATTTACTATGATTTACCATGCTTCTAGCGTGATTTACCATGATTTACAACACGTGAAGTGTCAGTGCAAATGAAGTGATAAACACTGACAAAATATGATTTTGTTATAATAGTTATTGTTATATAAGTGATTTTATAAGTGTCTAGAGTGACGCAAAATCACCTGTGAAAAGACTTCATTAATAAGTAGAATGGCCAGCAGAGGGCACTAGAAGACCACTTATTGGCTCAGGTTCACTTTAAATTTCATTATTTTCACCAGTTTTCTCCACTAAAGCTAAACACGGAATGGTTGCAGGAAGGCACGCGGAGACAAGGATGAACATACAAGATGCAGGTTTAATAGGAATTAAACTCAGGATATCGGAACAGGCAGCAACACACTCTAATTACAGCATAGAACTGACAAAGAACAAGGCAAAACTCAGGGCTTAAATACATGGGAGAACTGATCAGGGAAACAAGACACAGCTGACAAGACTAACGAGGAAACAGGTGTGACAGATGCACTAAATGACAGTTACCGTGGAAACCAAGGAGTGGCGGGAAAACAGAACAAAGGAAGACATGTGATCAGAGACAACAATACTCAGACAGAACACAACTGTGACAAAAGCAAACCAGTTTTACCATTTTAACTTAATGCATGCTTACACACACACACACACACACACACACACACACACACAAAGACAAATGTTGTTGTTGTTGTTTTTTCAATGCTATTGGGATATGTCATTATGAAAATATATTTGAATGGTCAATTAACATTTCACAAAGTCTTTGTAAGCTATTAATCAGACGATTCAGAATTTATTCAGAAACCTAAGACTACACACACATTATGTTGTAGATACAGACAGTTGAACTATATGATGTGATCAAACTGTCAGTACTAATACTTTAACAGATAGATTTTGACTAAATGTAATTGTAAATGTTAAAATAGGGATTTTATAAAGTCTAAATATAAATTATAGAACAATATGACAAAATTCCTATTTTAAACAGCAGGGGGCAGTAAAATATCACTTATTGGCTTAACATGCCATTATATTCATATCATTTTCACCTTTTTAACTGTTATAGAGGCAAATTTTGTCCGATCTGTCTGAAAATTTTCATGCATGTTTAGAGTGATATTTCACATGTTCTGACTTGTTTTTAAGAAGGTCTGAGTAATTCATTAAAGAGATATAGGCTTTCGGGGACACTTGGTAAAGGCTACATTATGAAGTGAACCTATTATAGCTATCCAAATGAAGTAGTTCAACTTTTTCTGACAATTATTGATCTAGTGAGTCCAGAGAATTGTATTGCACTAGTTTTGAACATTATGATATGAAAATTATATGATCAGAGATGGAAAAGACCATTTACAGCCAATACAGGCAGTTTACCATAGGAAATATATGGTTTTAAAGCTTTTTAACAGTTATAGCGCCACCTATCGTCCGATCTCCATAAAATTTTGCATGCTTGTTAATGATGTTATGTCACATATGCTGACCAATTTTTGTGAAGTTCTGCATTTTCATTTATGATTTATAGGCTTTTGACTGTATTTTGCCACGCCCATTTTATAAATGACCCTATTACAGCCATCCAAATGCAAAAGTTCAACTTTTTTTTGATAATTATTGATCTAGAGAGTCCAGAGAATTGTCCTAGACTGGTCTGGTTCCGATCGGGCGAAAAACCTAGGACTAGTTCGCAAAAGTAGGTTTTAGACATATTCGTGAATATTTAATGAACGGTTTGATTGACAGCAATGGTTCTTGAGGCAAAGTTGTTCAGCATGAGCAGATCTATCAAATGATATGCATATTGTGTGGATGAGTGTAACACCACGTGATTACAGAGCCATAAAACTCGTTAGCGCCAACTAGTGGCTGATTTCTTTCAAAATTCTTACAGACCTCTAGGGCCATAAGACGAACATGCCCATCGAGTTTCGTTCCGATCGGCCTCCGTTAACCTTGTCTAATCGGTGCTCAAACTTCATTGGCCGATGGCGGCCATGTTTTTTGAGATACGCCAATGTCCTCATAGACATACATGGCACCTTGGACCAAGACACTGCATACCAATTTTCAAGTCAATCGGACTAACGGTCAGGTGGTTATAGCCTGTTTTATGTTTTTTTCATGTTATAGCGCCACCATGTGGCCAATCGCCGCAATTTTTTTACTGTGACCTCAGATTGACCTCTTACACATGTGTACCAAGTTTGGTTAAAATACCTCTTTTACTTCTGGAGTTATAGCCATTTTAGTAAAATAGGCTCCTCCCACAACGTTAATTTTGCACCCCCTAGCAACCATGAATCGAAATTTCAACTTTTTTTCGATAATTATTGATCTTCAGACTCCATAGAACAATTCTGCACTGGTTTGTTTCCGATCGGGCGAAAACCCAGGGACTAGTTCGCAAAAGTAGATTTTCGACAAAATTCAAAATGGCGGAAAATCTATCATGGCGGAAATAAAATCGGAGATATACGTTTTGTTCGTCAGGCGTCCAGCTTTCCAATGATATAAGACACTTGAGTCTATGACTTACGGTCTAGGAGTTATGAGCAGTTTCGCGCTTTTGGTTGCTATAGCGCCACCTATGGGCCAATCGGGGTCATAATTTGATAACCTCTCCTCGATTTTTGTACTACCATATGGCAAAGTTTCAAAGCTCTAGCCCTTACGGTTTGGGCTGCACGATGCGTTTTACGGCAGAATAATAATAATAATAATAATAATAAAAATCAGCACAATTACAATAGGGTTTCAGCACTTCGTGCTTGAACCCCTAATAATAAAAATCAGCACAATTACAATAGGGTTTCAGCACTTCGTGCTTGAACCCCTAATAATAATAATAAAAATCAGCACAATTACAATAGGGTTTCAGCACTTCGTGCTTGAACCCCTAATAAAAAAAATCAGCACAATTACAATAGGGTTTCAGCACTTCGTGCTTGAACCCCTAATAATAAAAATCAGTACAATTACAATAGGGTTTCAGCACTTCGTGCTTGAACCCCTAATAAAAATCAGCACAATTACAATAGGGTTTCAGCACTTCGTGCTTGAACCCCTAACAAGCAGCATTTATCGGGGTTCAAGCATTTAAGGCCTTTAGGCACATAAGCATTTAAGACATTAAGATTTATTTAGAAAGCTTTTAACCACTGAAATAATAGATGGAAAAGTCCATTTACAGCCAATACAGGCAATTTACCATAGGAAATATGTGTTTTTTAAAGCTTTTTAACAGTTATAGCACCATCTATAGTCCGATCTCCATGAAATTTTGCATGCTTGTTAATGATGTTATGGCACATAAGCTCACCAATTTTCGTGAAGTTCTGAGTTTTCGTTTAGGATTTATAGGCTTTTGAGTGCATTTTGCCACGCCCATTTTCTTTATGACCCAATATACCCATGCGAAAAATGCAAAAGTTCAACTTTTTTTTGATAATTATTGATCTTGAGAGTCCATAGAATTGTCCTAGACTCGTTTGGTTCTGATCGGGCGAAAAACCTAGGACTAGTTTGCAAAAGTAGGTTTTTAACATAATTACGAATATTTAATGAACGGTTTGATTGACAGCAATGGTTCTTGAGGCAAAGTTGTTCAACAAGAGGAGATCTATCAAATGGTATGCATTTTGTGACAATAAGTGTAACACCACGTGATTACAGAGCCATAAAACTCGTTAGCGCCAACTAGTGGCCGATTTCTTTTAAAATTCTTACAGACCTCTAGGGCCATGAGTCGAACATGCCCACCGAGTTTCGTTCCGATAGGCCTCCGTTAACCTTGTCTAATAGGTGCTCAAACTTCATTGGCCGATGGCGGCCATGTTTTTTGAGATACACCAATGTCCTCATAGACATACATGGCACCTTGGACCAAGACACTGCATACCAATTTTCAAGTCAATCGGACTAACGGTCAGGTGGTTATAGCCTGTTTTATGTTTTTTTCATGTTATAGCGCCACCATGTGACCAATCGCCGCGATTTTTTTTACCGTGACCTCATATTGACGTCTTACACATGTGTACCAGGTTTGGTTAAAATACCTCTTTTACTTCTGGAGTTATAGCCATTTTAGTAAAATAGGCTCCTCCCACAACGTTAATTTTGCACCCCCTAGCGACCGTGAATCGAAATTTCCACTTTTTTTTGATAATTATTGATATTCAGACTCCAGAGAACAATTCTGCACTGGTTTGGTTCCGATCGGGCAAAAAACCAGGGACTAGTTCGCAAAAGTAGATTTTCGACAAAATTCAAAATGGCGGAAAATCTATCATGGCGGAAATAAAATCGGAGATATACGTTTTGTTCGTCAGGCGTCCAGCTTTCCAATGATATAAGACACTTGAGTCTATGACTTACGGTCTAGGAGTTATGAGCAGTTTCGCGCTTTTGGTTGCTATAGCGCCACCTATGGGCCAATCGGGGTCATAATTTGATAACCTCTCCTCGATTTTTGTACTACCATATGGCAAAGTTTCAAAGCTCTAGCCCTTACGGTTTGGGCTGCACGATGCGTTTTACGGCAGAATAATAATAATAATAATAATAATAAAAATCAGCACAATTACAATAGGGTTTCAGCACTTCGTGCTTGAACCCCTAATAATAATAATAAAAATCAGCACAATTACAATAGGGTTTCAGCACTTCGTGCTTGAACCCCTAATAATAATAAAAATCAGCACAATTACAATAGGGTTTCAGCATTTCATGCTTGAACCCCTAATAAGAAGAGACGTTTTGGACAGTTATAGCGCCACCTATTGTCCGATCTTCACGAAACTTGGCATGCTTCTTCACCATGTTCTGACACATCTGCTCATCGATTTTTGTGAAGTTTGGGGTTTTCCCTTAGGTTGTATAGGCTTTTGAGTGTTTTTTTGTCCCACCCCTTTCCTAAATGACCCTGTTACAGCCAGGCCAATGCAAAAGTTCAACTTTTTTCCGATAATTATTGATCTAGAGACTCCAGAGAACTGTGCTAGACTGGTCTGGTTCCGATTGGGCCAAAAACCTAGGACTAGTTCGCAAAAGTAGGTTTTTCACTAAATTGCCCATAGAATTTTTTTTTTGCTCGTAGAGCAATTTGGAGATAGCCATTTTGTCCGTCTGGATCCAGGGATCACAGTGATGCTAAAATTGAGACTCTAGGACAAACTGTCTAGGAGTTATGAGCAATGTAGTAAATTTGGTCATTATAGCGCCACCTATGGGCCAATCGGGGTCATATTTTGATAGGTTCTCCCCAAATTGAGGACTACCATTTGGCCAAGTTTCAAGGTTCCAGCTCTTACGGTTTGGGCTGCACGATGCGTTTTAGGGCGGAATAATAATAATAATAATAATAAAAATCAGCACAATTACAATAGGGTTTCAGCATTTCATGCTTGAACCCCTAATAAGAAGAGACGTTTTGGACAGTTATAGCGCCACCTATTGTCCGATCTTCACGAAACTTGGCATGCTTCTTCACCATGTTCTGACACATCTGCTCATCGATTTTTGTGAAGTTTGGGGTTTTCCCTTAGGTTGTATAGGCTTTTGAGTGTTTTTTTGTCCCACCCCTTTCCTAAATGACCCTGTTACAGCCAGGCCAATGCAAAAGTTCAACTTTTTTCCGATAATTATTGATCTAGAGACTCCAGAGAACTGTGCTAGACTGGTCTGGTTCCGATTGGGCCAAAAACCTAGGACTAGTTCGCAAAAGTAGGTTTTTCACTAAATTGCCCATAGAATTTTTTTTTTGCTCGTAGAGCAATTTGGAGATAGCCATTTTGTCCGTCTGGATCCAGGGATCACAGTGATGCTAAAATTGAGACTCTAGGACAAACTGTCTAGGAGTTATGAGCAATGTAGTAAATTTGGTCATTATAGCGCCACCTATGGGCCAATCGGGGTCATATTTTGATAGGTTCTCCCCAAATTGAGGACTACCATTTGGCCAAGTTTCAAGGTTCCAGCTCTTACGGTTTGGGCTGCACGATGCGTTTTAGGGCGGAATAATAATAATAATTAAAGCTGCAAGCAGCATTTATCGGGGTTCAAGCATTTAAGGCCTTTAGGCACATAAGCATTTAAGACATTAAGATTTATTTAGAAAGCTTTTAACCACTGAAATAATAGATGGAAAAGTCCATTTACAGCCAATACAGGCAATTTACCATAGGAAATATGTGTTTTTTAAAGCTTTTTAACAGTTATAGCACCATCTATAGTCCGATCTCCATGAAATTTTGCATGCTTGTTAATGATGTTATGGCACATAAGCTCACCAATTTTCGTGAAGTTCTGAGTTTTTGTTTAGGATTTATAGGCTTTTGAGTGCATTTTGCCACGCCCATTTTCTTTATGACCCAATATACCCATGCGAAAAATGCAAAAGTTCAACTTTTTTTTGATAATTATTGATCTTGAGAGTCCATAGAATTGTCCTAGACTCGTTTGGTTCTGATCGGGCGAAAAACCTAGGACTAGTTCGCAAAAGTAGGTTTTTAACATAATTACGAATATTTAATGAACGGTTTGATTGACAGCAATGGTTCTTGAGGCAAAGTTGTTCAACAAGAGGAGATCTATCAAATGGTATGCATTTTGTGACAATAAGTGTAACACCACGTGATTACAGAGCCATAAAACTCGTTAGCGCCAACTAGTGGCCGATTTCTTTTAAAATTCTTACAGACCTCTAGGGCCATGAGTCGAACATGCCCACCGAGTTTCGTTCCGATAGGCCTCCGTTAACCTTGTCTAATAGGTGCTCAAACTTCATTGGCCGATGGCGGCCATGTTTTTTGAGATACACCAATGTCCTCATAGACATACATGGCACCTTGGACCAAGACACTGCATACCAATTTTCAAGTCAATCGGACTAACGGTCAGGTGGTTATAGCCTGTTTTATGTTTTTTTCATGTTATAGCGCCACCATGTGACCAATCGCCGCGATTTTTTTACCGTGACCTCATATTGACGTCTTACACATGTGTACCAGGTTTGGTTAAAATACCTCTTTTACTTCTGGAGTTATAGCCATTTTAGTAAAATAGGCTCCTCCCACAACGTTAATTTTGCACCCCCTAGCGACCGTGAATCGAAATTTCAACTTTTTTTTGATAATTATTGATATTCAGACTCCAGAGAACAATTCTGCACTGGTTTGGTTCCGATCGGGCAAAAAACCAGGGACTAGTTCGCAAAAGTAGATTTTCGACAAAATTCAAAATGGCGGAAAATCTATCATGGCGGAAATAAAATCGGAGATATACGTTTTGTTCGTCAGGCGTCCAGCTTTCCAATGATATAAGACACTTGAGTCTATGACTTACGGTCTAGGAGTTATGAGCAGTTTCGCGCTTTTGGTTGCTATAGCGCCACCTATGGGCCAATCGGGGTCATAATTTGATAACCTCTCCTCGATTTTTGTACTACCATATGGCAAAGTTTCAAAGCTCTAGCCCTTACGGTTTGGGCTGCACGATGCGTTTTATGGCAGAATAATAATAATAATTAAAGCTGCAAGCAGCATTTATCGGGGTTCAAGCATTTAAGGCCTTTAGGCACATAAGCATTTAAGACATTAAGATTTATTTAGAAAGCTTTTAACCACTGAAATAATAGATGGAAAAGTCCATTTACAGCCAATACAGGCAATTTACCATAGGAAATATGTGTTTTTTAAAGCTTTTTAACAGTTATAGCACCATCTATAGTCCGATCTCCATGAAATTTTGCATGCTTGTTAATGATGTTATGGCACATAAGCTCACCAATTTTCGTGAAGTTCTGAGTTTTCGTTTAGGATTTATAGGCTTTTGAGTGCATTTTGCCACGCCCATTTTCTTTATGACCCAATATACCCATGCGAAAAATGCAAAAGTTCAACTTTTTTTTGATAATTATTGATCTTGAGAGTCCATAGAATTGTCCTAGACTCGTTTGGTTCTGATCGGGCGAAAAACCTAGGACTAGTTCGCAAAAGTAGGTTTTTAACATAATTACAAATATTTAATGAACGGTTTGATTGACAGCAATGGTTCTTGAGGCAAAGTTGTTCAACAAGAGGAGATCTATCAAATGGTATGCATTTTGTGACAATAAGTGTAACACCACGTGATTACAGAGCCATAAAACTCGTTAGCGCCAACTAGTGGCCGATTTCTTTTAAAATTCTTACAGACCTCTAGGGCCATGAGTCGAACATGCCCACCGAGTTTCGTTCCGATAGGCCTCCGTTAACCTTGTCTAATAGGTGCTCAAACTTCATTGGCCGATGGCGGCCATGTTTTTTGAGATACACCAATGTCCTCATAGACATACATGGCACCTTGGACCAAGACACTGCATACCAATTTTCAAGTCAATCGGACTAACGGTCAGGTGGTTATAGCCTGTTTTATGTTTTTTTCATGTTATAGCGCCACCATGTGACCAATCGCCGCGATTTTTTTACCGTGACCTCATATTGACGTCTTACACATGTGTACCAGGTTTGGTTAAAATACCTCTTTTACTTCTGGAGTTATAGCCATTTTAGTAAAATAGGCTCCTCCCACAACGTTAATTTTGCACCCCCTAGCGACCGTGAATCGAAATTTCAACTTTTTTTTGATAATTATTGATATTCAGACTCCAGAGAACAATTCTGCACTGGTTTGGTTCCGATCGGGCAAAAAACCAGGGACTAGTTCGCAAAAGTAGATTTTCGACAAAATTCAAAATGGCGGAAAATCTATCATGGCGGAAATAAAATCGGAGATATACGTTTTGTTCGTCAGGCGTCCAGCTTTCCAATGATATAAGACACTTGAGTCTATGACTTACGGTCTAGGAGTTATGAGCAGTTTCGCGCTTTTGGTTGCTATAGCGCCACCTATGGGCCAATCGGGGTCATAATTTGATAACCTCTCCTCGATTTTTGTACTACCATATGGCAAAGTTTCAAAGCTCTAGCCCTTACGGTTTGGGCTGCACGATGCGTTTTACGGCAGAATAATAATAATAATAATAATAATTAAAGCTGCAAGCAGCATTTATCGGGGTTCAAGCAGTTAAGGCCTTTAAGGCATTTAAGCACAAAAGCATCAAAAGTTATTAAGATTTATTTAGCAAGCATGTAACCACTGACATAATAGATGGAAAAGACCATTTACAGCCAATACAGGCAATTTGCCATGGGATATATATGGTTTTAAAGCTTTTTAACAGTTATAGCGCCACCTATGGTCCGATCTCCATAAAATTGTTTACTGTGACCTCAAATTGAACCCATACACATGTGTACTGAGTTTGGTGAAGATATCTCATTTACTTCTTGAGTTATAGCCATTTGAGTAAAATAGGCTCCTCCCACAACGATTTGCCACATTCTAGAATTATTTAATATGATTCTAGCATGATTTACTATCATATACCATGTTCCAGAATGATTTATTAGGATTCTAGCATGATTTACCTTGATACACCTCATTTCAGTATTATTTACTATGATTTACAATGTTTCTAGCATGATTAACCACATTACTAGCAATTATGTGAAGTGTCAGTGCAAATGAGGTGATGAACACTGACAAAATATTATTGTGTTATAATAGTTAGTTATATACGTGATTTTTAGTGTGTGTCCAAGTATGAATGCAAAAGCACATGTAAAAGCTCCAAAACTCTGGAATAGCCTTCCTGATACTGTTCGTTGCTCAGACTCGCTCTCCCAGTTTAAAACTAGATTAAAGTCGCATCTCTTCAGCCAGGCATTCATATAATATTTTTAATCTTACAGTTCAAATTACAATCCGGCCTCTAGTTAATAAACGCCAGAGGAGAACTGGCCCCCGACTGAGCCTGGGTTCTCCCAAGGTTTTTTTTTTCTCCATTGGGTCACCTGATGGAGTTTTAGGACACTATTAGGTCACTTGATGGAGTTTTTCGGTTCCTTGCCACTGTTGCCTTTGGCTTGCTCAGTTGGGGATATTCTGGGGATATCTAATTTGATTTTATCAATAAATTCCACTAGAAACAAACCTTGTTGTATTATTTTAATTTAATACTGTGAAGCTGCTTTGATACAATCTGTATTGTGAAAAGCGCTATACAAATATACTTGACTTGACTTGACTTGACTTAAAATATTTCATTATTGAGTAGAATGGCCAGCAGAGGGCACTAGAAGACCACTTATTGGCTCACTTTCACTTTAAACCAGTTTTCTGCACTAAAGCAAACCAGTTTTTCCATGTTAACTCAATGCATGCTTACACACACACACACACACACACACACACACACACACACACACACACACACACACACACACACACACACACACATACACACACAGTTTAGTTAACCATGATTTACCATGATATACCACGTTCTAGTATTATTTACCAGGAGATAAACGACAATCTAGTATTATTTACTTTGATTTACCATGTTTCTAGCCTGATTTATCACATTACTAGCAATTATTTGAAGTGTCAGTGCAAATAAAGTGATTAACACTGACAAAATATGATTGTGTTATAAAAGTTATTGCTATATAAGTGATTTTTTTAGTGTGTATTCAAGTATGAATGCAAGCACATGTTGAAATATTTCATTAATAAGTAGAATGGCCAGCAGAGGGCAGTAGAAGACCACTTATTGGCTCACTTTCACTTTAAACCAGTTTTCTGCACTAAAGCAAACCAGTTTATCCATGTTAACTCAATGCATGCTTACACACACACACACACACACACACACACACACACACACACACACACACACACACACACACACACACAGACACACACACACAGCATAGTTAACCATGATTTACCATGATTTACCACATTACTAGCAATTATTTGAAGTGTCAGTGCAAATAAAGTGATTAACACTGACAAAATATGATTGTGTTATAATAGTTATTGCTATATAAGTGATTTTTAGTGTGTATTCAAGTATAAATGCAAGCACATGTGGAAAAATTTAATTAATAAGTAGAATGGCCAGCAGAGGGCAGTAGAAGACCACTTATTGGCTCACTTTCACTTTAAACCTCATGATTTTGACCAGTTTTCTGCACTAAAGCAAACCAGTGTTTCCATGTTAACTCAATAATGCATACTTGCTACATATGCTACACACAATAATGCTACACACACACACACACACACACACACACACACACACACAAATGTTTTAGTGATATTGGTGTCACATTCACCTTCATCACATTCACCTTCTGTCTTCATCACATTCACTATCTGTCGTCATCACCTGCACCTGCTCCTCATCACCCTCCTCATCATCACCTGCTCCTCATCATCATAACCGTCACCTGTTGTCCTTGTCTTGATCTGTGTATTTAAGTTCCCCTCTCATCCATTATCATTGTCGGTTATTGTTTGTGCACTAGCACTCTGTTATGTTTGTTTTCATGTTGGAAAATAAAACCTTTGTTATATTTGTACCACACACACACACACACACACACACACACACACACACACACACACACACACACACACACACACACACACACACACACACACACACACACACACACACACACACACACACACACACCATCATTTATCATGATTTACCATGGCTGATACCAATACCAATATGAGAAAATGACTATTTTAAACAGCGGGGGGCAGTAAAATACCACTTATTGGCTTAACATGCCATTAATTCATATCATTTTCACCTTTTTAACTGTTATAGAGGCAAATTTTGTCCGATCTGTCTGAAAATTTTCATGCTTGTTCTGGGTGATATTTCACACGTTCTGACTTGTTTTTAAGAAGGTCTGAGCATTGATTAAAGAGATATAGGCTTTCGGGGACACTTGGTAAAGGCCAGATTTTGAAGTGAACCTATTATAGCTATCCAAATGAAGTAGTTCAACTTTTTCTGACAATTATTGATCTAGTGAGTCCAGAGAATTGTATTGCACTAGTTTTGAACATTATGATATGAAAATTATATGATCAGAGATGGAAAAGACCATTTACAGCCAATACAGGCAGTTTACCATAGGAAATATATGATTTTAAAGCTTTTTAACAGTTATAGCGCCACCTATCGTACGATCTCCATAGAATTTTTCATGCTTGTTAATGATGTTATGTCACATATGCTGACCACTTTTTGTGAAGTTCTGAGTTTTTATTTAGGATTTATAGGCTTTTTAATGTATTTTGACACGCCCATTTTATAAATGATCCTATTAGAGCCATCCAAATGCAAAAGTTCAACTTTTTTTTGATAGTTTTTGATCTAGAGAGTCCAGAGAATTGTCCTAGACTGGTCTGGTTCCGATCGGGCGAAAAACCTAGGACTAGTTCGCAAAAGTAGGTTTTTAACATGTTTGCGAATATTTAATGAACGGTTTGATTGACAGCAATGGTTCTTGAGGCAAAGTTGTTCAGGATGAGGAGATCTATCAAATGATATGCATATTGTGTGGATATTTGTAACACCACGTGATTACAGAGCCATAAAACTCGTTAGCGCCAACTAGTGGCCGATTTCTTTCAAAATTCTTACAGACCTCTAGGGCCTTGAGTCGAACATGCCCATCGAGTTTCGTTCCGATCGGCCTCCGTTAACCTTGTCTAATAGGTGCTCAAATTTCATTGGCCGATGGCGGCCATGTTTTTTGAGATACGCCAATGTCCTCATACACATACATGGCACCTTGGACCAAGACACTGCAAACCAATTTTCAAGTCAATCGGACTAACGGTCAGGTGGTTATAGCCTGTTTTATGTTTTTTTCATGTTATAGCGCCACCATGTAGCCAATCGCCGCGGTTTTTTTACTGTGACCTCAGATTGACCTCGTACACATGTGTACCAAGTTTGGTGAAGATACCTCATTTACTTCTGGAGTTATAGCCATTTTAGTAAAATAGGCCCTGCCCACGACGTACGTTTTGGCGCCCCTTAGCGTCCGTGAATCGAAATTTCAACTTTTTTTCGATAGTTTTTGATATTCAGACTCAAGAGAACATTTCTGCACTGGATTGGTTCCGATCGGGCGAAAAACCTAGGACTAGTTCGCAAAAGTAGGTTTTTGACAAAATTCAAAATGGCGGAAAATCTATCATGGCGGAAATGAAATCGGAGATATACGTTTTGTTCGTCAGGCGTCCAGCTTTCCAATGATATAAGACACTTGAGTCTACGACATACGGTCTAGTAGTTATGAGCAGTTTTGCGCTTTTGGTTGCTATAGCGCCACCTATGGGCCAATCGGGGTCATACTTTTATAGGTTCTCCCCAAATTGAGGACTACCATTTGGCCAAGTTTCAAGGTTCCAGCTCTTACGGTTTGGTCTGCACGATGCGTTTAAGGGGAAAATAATAATAATAATAATAATAATTAAAGCTGCAAGCAGCATTTAGCGGGGTTCAAGCATTTAGGGTCTTTAAGCACATAAGGCAGTTTAGTGAGTTGTCTGAGTTTTTGTTTAGGATTTACAGGCTTTTGAGTGTTTTTTGCCATACCCATTTTCTAAATGATCCTGTTATGGCTACCCAATGGGTAAAGTTAAAGTTTTTTATATAATTAATAATCTAGAGCTTCCAGAGAATTGTACTGCACTGGTATATTTCCGATCGGGCGAAAAACCTAGGACTAGTTCGCAAAAGTAGGTTTTTAACATAATAGCAAGTATTTAATGAACAAATTGATTGACAGCAGTAGTTCTTGAGGCAAAGTTGTTCAGTATGAGGAGATCTATCAAATGATATGCATCACGTGATTACATAGCCGTAAAACCTGTTAGCGTCAACTAGTGGCTGATTTTTCAAAATTCTTACAGACCTCTAGGGCCACGAGTCGAACATGCCCATCGAGTTTCGTTCTGATCGGCCTCCGTTAAGAGCAAACTAACAGCTTTGAATTAAAATGGTGAGGTATCCTGTTGTAAACATCAACCATGCCTGTTGACAGTTTTGTGGGAAGGGAATGAAAAGTTCTCAAATCCACAGCACAGCCTCAGACATAACATTTATATCCATGATCTGCCATTTTCACTATTGTCCTTGCTTGCTTCTTCACAATACCTGCAGATCTTCTGATGATTCGGCTGTGCAGGTCCACATTAACACTGCCTGGCCTAGAACATGGACTGGAAAATGCAAATTTGGGGGGTATAAATATTAATGATCCTGACTCCAACGTCACAGTCGGTGTTATGGTGGGATTCAGTCATTTTTCAGCGGTCTTTTGCAAACAGGAGATTTACACAAGAAGGAGGAAACAATGGTGTTTGAGGCTCACGGTATGTCAGTTCCATGTCCAGAACTCTTATCATTCAACTATGCCAAGATAAATACAGTTTTCAATTGTATGGCACCTTTAAAATAGATGATTAGTAATATAATGCTTACTTGGAGTCTGAAATGGCTTTAACAAAAGAAGAAAAATATTCTTAGATTTCTGTTCATTCTAATCATGTACAAATAAAGTAGCACAGTAAGATTACATTTATTTGAATGCATTAGTGAGTGTGTGATTGTGCTGTGTGTGCAGCGTGTCAATACTAAAAGTGAAGGTGTAGTTGATATCTTTGGTGATAATATCTGTAGTAATCATAAAAAAAAACACTTAAGAAATAAAGAATTAAAATTACAAATAATATTCTATTAAGATATGAGTTACAATAACATGATTTGCAATAGTAATAATATCAATAATATATGCACAATACACACAGATTAGACTATCAGGTCTGTGTTTTACAAAAACATTAGTATTGCAGCCAGTGTGAGTCTGTGGGATTTATAAACAGACAAAATATGATTTGAAATGTTATTTTAATGATTTTATTAAGTTTAAACAATATTTCAAATGGAAAAAAAAATTAAAAATAATATTTTAGTGAGCAGAATGAACCAATGAGTGTTCTTCTTCTGGTGGTTAAAATGTAAATGAAAACAATAATACTTAAACAATAATACTTAATACACTAACCATGCTTGAACACACACATGCACACACATTTTGTTGTAGATGGAGATATTTAAAATAAAAGATAGGTAACAAAATGATAATTGCAAATCTCCTCTGTATAACACCATTTTCAGATTTCAAATTAATCACTGAGAGGCAGAATTGTTCAAACTGAGAGCTCAGTAAAAATGAAGTGATAAACTTTGACAAAACATGACTGTGTTATAATAGGTGATTTTCATGCAAGTAATTTGATATAGTCCAAAAACTAATGCAAAAGCACAGATGAAAATATTTTAAGTAGAATGTCCTGCAGAGGGCAGTAGAAGACCACTAATTGACTCACTTTCATTTGAAAGACTTTTTTATCCACCAGTAAAACAAAGCAGTTTCTTCATGTTCTTTCCATTAAGCATGCTTACACACACACACAGACACACACACAAACCCACACACACACACACACACACACACACACACACACACACACACACACACAAAGACAAATATGTTTTCAATGTTTTTAGGATGTGATATTGTGAAAATATCTTCATCTCCTCATCTTGAACAACTTTGCCTCAAGAATCACTAATGTCAATCAAACTGTTCATAATCATAATAAAAAAAATAAAATATATACAAATATCATAATAATAAAAAAAACATCATAATAAAAAAGATTGCTTCTTAAAGCATTTGTTTATTTCCAATACTGAAGCGAATTAAAAGATCATGCGTAATCCTGCTGCTCCCTCTAGTGGACAACAGTGGTATTATAGCTTACATTTTACAGTTGAAGTGTTTGAATGAATGGGAATTTGTTTTTTTACTTATATCTCAGGAACCAAAAGGCGAAAAATTCTGAAACTCAGAGCATAGATAGTGCTTGAGGAGCCCTGTTGAATGAGACCATCAATGTGTTTTTGGGCGATTGGGGCTGGGAGTTATGACTGTTATAAGGCATATCTGTTCGGGCTATTATCTCTGGAATGCCCAGGGCAAATAACACCACATTTGAATCGAAGCTAGCCAAGGACGCGCCCTTTCCAACGAGCTCTCACACAATGTTCGGGGTGGTCTGGGTCGGGAGTAATGGCCGTTCAAAATCGGGGGTCCCGCGGATTCGCGATGCGCGGGGGGCGCGCTCCCGAGGCCCGCGACGACACGTTTCGATCAAGAGCCCGGAGAGGTCCTCACCATCAAAATTTGAGCGCGCAACGACTTTCCGTTTTCGAGTTATGAATGGATTTGTATTCGGGGGCGTGGCTTAAATGCCGTTATACTTTCGTTTCATTTCATTCATTTACTTTCGTCCATTTCCATATCTCAGTGTAACACAATTGTCAATAGTAATACTCAATAGATGAGTTTTGACAAAATGTGATTGTAAATGTTAAAATAATGATTTTAAAAAGTCTAAATATGAATTTTATAACAATATTAGGGAGTAGTATGATGAAATGACAGCAGGGGGCAGTAAAATACCACTTATTGGCTTAATATGTCATTATATTCATATAAAATCACCTTTTGAAGAAGTTAAACTTTTTTTCTGATAATTATTGATCTAGAGAGTTCAGAGAATTGTGCTGCACTGGTTTTGAACATTATGATATGAACATTATATGATAAAAGATAGAAGACATCATTTACAGCAAATACAGGCAATTTACCATAGGAAATATATGGTTTTAAAGCGTTTTAACAGTTATAGCGCCAACTATCGTCCGATCTCCATAGAATTTTTCATGCTTGTTAATGATGTTATGTCACATATGCTGACCAATTTTTGTGAAGTTCTGAGTTTTTATTTAGGATTTATAGGCTTTTTAATGTATTTTGACACGCCCGTTTTATAAATGACCCTATTACAGCCATCCAAATGCAAAAGTTCAACTTTTTTTTGATAATTATTGATCTAGAGAGTCCAGAGAATTGTCCTACACTGGTCTGGTTCCGATCGGGCAAAAAACCTAGGACTAGTTCGCAAAAGTAGGTTTTTAACATATTAATGAATAATTAATGAACAGTTTGATTGACAGCAATGGTTCTTGAGGCAAAGTTGTTCAGGATGAGGAGATCTATCAAATGATATGCATATTGTGTGGATATTTGTAACACCACGTGATTACAGAGCCGTAAAACTCGTTAGCGCCAACTAGTGGCCGATTTCTTTCAAAATTCTTACAGACCTTTAGGGCCATGAGCCGAACATGCCCATTGAGTTTCGTTCCGATCGGCCTCCGTTAACCTTGTCTAATAGGTGCTCAAACTTCGTTGGCCGATGGCGGCCATGTTTTTTGAGATACGCCAATGTCCTCATACACATACATGGCACCTTGGACCAAGACACTGCATACCAATTTTCAAGTCAATCGGACTAACGGTCAGGTGGTTATAGCCTGTTTTAAGTTTTTTTCATTTTATAGCGCCACCATGAGGCCAATCGTCGCGATTTTTTTACTGTGACCCCAGAGTAAGCTCATACACATGTGTACCAAGTTTGGTGAAGATACCTCATTTACATCGGGAGTTATAGCCATTTTAGTAAAATAGGCCCCTCCCACAACGTACGTTTTGGCGCCCCTTAGCGACCGTGAATCGAAATTTCCACTTTTTTTCGATAATTATTGATATTCAGTCTCCAGAGAACATTTCTGCACTAGTTTGGTTCCAATCGGGCAAAAAACCAGGGACTAGTTCGCAAAAGTAGATTTTTGACAAAATTCAAAATGGCGGAAAATCTATCATGGCGGAAATGAAATCGGAGATATACGTTTTGTTCGTCAGGCGTCCAGCTTTCCAATGATATAAGACACTTGAGTCTACGCCATACGGTCTAGGAGTTATGAGCAGTTTCGCGCTTTTGGTTGTTATAGCGCCACCTATGGGCCAATCGGGGTCATAATCTCTGAACCTTTCCTCGATTTTTGTACTACCATCTGTCAAAGTTTCAAAGTTCCAGCTCTTACGGTTTGGGCTGCACGATGCGTTTTACGGCAGAATAATAATAATAATAATAATAATAAAAATCAGCACAATTACAATAGGGTTTCAGCACTTCGTGCTTGAACCCCTAATAAAAATCAGCACAATTACAATAGGGTTTCAGCACTTCGTGCTTGAACCCCTAATTAAAGCTGCAAGCAGCATTTATCGGGGTTCAAGCATTTAAGGCCTTTAGGCACATAAGCATTTAAGACATTAAGATTTATTTAGAAAGCTTTTAACCACTGAAATAATAGATGGAAAAGTCCATTTACAGCCAATACAGGCAATTTACCATAGGAAATATGTGTTTTTTAAAGCTTTTTAACAGTTATAGCACCATCTATAGTCCGATCTCCATGAAATTTTGCATGCTTGTTAATGATGTTATGGCACATAAGCTCACCAATTTTCGTGAAGTTCTGAGTTTTTGTTTAGGATTTATAGGCTTTTGAGTGCATTTTGCCACGCCCATTTTCTTTATGACCCAATATACCCATGCGAAAAATGCAAAAGTTCAACTTTTTTTTGATAATTATTGATCTTGAGAGTCCATAGAATTGTCCTAGACTCGTTTGGTTCTGATCGGGCGAAAAACCTAGGACTAGTTCGCAAAAGTAGGTTTTTAACATAATTACGAATATTTAATGAACGGTTTGATTGACAGCAATGGTTCTTGAGGCAAAGTTGTTCAACAAGAGGAGATCTATCAAATGGTATGCATTTTGTGACAATAAGTGTAACACCACGTGATTACAGAGCCATAAAACTCGTTAGCGCCAACTAGTGGCCGATTTCTTTTAAAATTCTTACAGACCTCTAGGGCCATGAGTCGAACATGCCCACCGAGTTTCGTTCCGATAGGCCTCCGTTAACCTTGTCTAATAGGTGCTCAAACTTCATTGGCCGATGGCGGCCATGTTTTTTGAGATACACCAATGTCCTCATAGACATACATGGCACCTTGGACCAAGACACTGCATACCAATTTTCAAGTCAATCGGACTAACGGTCAGGTGGTTATAGCCTGTTTTATGTTTTTTTCATGTTATAGCGCCACCATGTGACCAATCGCCGCGATTTTTTTACCGTGACCTCATATTGACGTCTTACACATGTGTACCAGGTTTGGTTAAAATACCTCTTTTACTTCTGGAGTTATAGCCATTTTAGTAAAATAGGCTCCTCCCACAACGTTAATTTTGCACCCCCTAGCGACCGTGAATCGAAATTTCAACTTTTTTTTGATAATTATTGATATTCAGACTCCAGAGAACAATTCTGCACTGGTTTGGTTCCGATCGGGCAAAAAACCAGGGACTAGTTCGCAAAAGTAGATTTTCGACAAAATTCAAAATGGCGGAAAATCTATCATGGCGGAAATAAAATCGGAGATATACGTTTTGTTCGTCAGGCGTCCAGCTTTCCAATGATATAAGACACTTGAGTCTATGACTTACGGTCTAGGAGTTATGAGCAGTTTCGCGCTTTTGGTTGCTATAGCGCCACCTATGGGCCAATCGGGGTCATAATTTGATAACCTCTCCTCGATTTTTGTACTACCATATGGCAAAGTTTCAAAGCTCTAGCCCTTACGGTTTGGGCTGCACGATGCGTTTTACGGCAGAATAATAATAATAATAATAATAATAATTAAAGCTGCAAGCAGCATTTATCGGGGTTCAAGCATTTAAGGCCTTTAGGCACATAAGCATTTAAGACATTAAGATTTATTTAGAAAGCTTTTAACCACTGAAATAATAGATGGAAAAGTCCATTTACAGCCAATACAGGCAATTTACCATAGGAAATATGTGTTTTTTAAAGCTTTTTAACAGTTATAGCACCATCTATAGTCCGATCTCCATGAAATTTTGCATGCTTGTTAATGATGTTATGGCACATAAGCTCACCAATTTTCGTGAAGTTCTGAGTTTTCGTTTAGGATTTATAGGCTTTTGAGTGCATTTTGCCACGCCCATTTTCTTTATGACCCAATATACCCATGCGAAAAATGCAAAAGTTCAACTTTTTTTTGATAATTATTGATCTTGAGAGTCCATAGAATTGTCCTAGACTCGTTTGGTTCTGATCGGGCGAAAAACCTAGGACTAGTTCGCAAAAGTAGGTTTTTAACATAATTACGAATATTTAATGAACGGTTTGATTGACAGCAATGGTTCTTGAGGCAAAGTTGTTCAACAAGAGGAGATCTATCAAATGGTATGCATTTTGTGACAATAAGTGTAACACCACGTGATTACAGAGCCATAAAACTCGTTAGCGCCAACTAGTGGCCGATTTCTTTTAAAATTCTTACAGACCTCTAGGGCCATGAGTCGAACATGCCCACCGAGTTTCGTTCCGATAGGCCTCCGTTAACCTTGTCTAATAGGTGCTCAAACTTCATTGGCCGATGGCGGCCATGTTTTTTGAGATACACCAATGTCCTCATAGACATACATGGCACCTTGGACCAAGACACTGCATACCAATTTTCAAGTCAATCGGACTAACGGTCAGGTGGTTATAGCCTGTTTTATGTTTTTTTCATGTTATAGCGCCACCATGTGACCAATCGCCGCGATTTTTTTACCGTGACCTCATATTGACGTCTTACACATGTGTACCAGGTTTGGTTAAAATACCTCTTTTACTTCTGGAGTTATAGCCATTTTAGTAAAATAGGCTCCTCCCACAACGTTAATTTTGCACCCCCTAGCGACCGTGAATCGAAATTTCAACTTTTTTTTGATAATTATTGATATTCAGACTCCAGAGAACAATTCTGCACTGGTTTGGTTCCGATCGGGCAAAAAACCAGGGACTAGTTCGCAAAAGTAGATTTTCGACAAAATTCAAAATGGCGGAAAATCTATCATGGCGGAAATAAAATCGGAGATATACGTTTTGTTCGTCAGGCGTCCAGCTTTCCAATGATATAAGACACTTGAGTCTATGACTTACGGTCTAGGAGTTATGAGCAGTTTCGCGCTTTTGGTTGCTATAGCGCCACCTATGGGCCAATCGGGGTCATAATTTGATAACCTCTCCTCGATTTTTGTACTACCATATGGCAAAGTTTCAAAGCTCTAGCCCTTACGGTTTGGGCTGCACGATGCGTTTTACGGCAGAATAATAATAATAATAATAATAATAATAAAAATCAGCACAATTACAATAGGGTTTCAGCACTTCGTGCTTGAACCCCTAAAAATCAGCACAATTACAATAGGGTTTCAGCACTTCGTGCTTGAACCCCTAATAACAAGCAGCATTTATCGGGGTTCAAGCAGTTAAGGCCTTTAAGGCATTTAAGCACAAAAGCATCAAAAGTTATTAAGATTTATTTAGCAAGCATGTAACCACTGACATAATAGATGGAAAAGACCATTTACAGCCAATACAGGCAATTTGCCATGGGATATATATGGTTTTAAAGCTTTTTAACAGTTATAGCGCCACCTATGGTCCGATCTCCATAAAATTGTTTACTGTGACCTCAAATTGAACCCATACACATGTGTACTGAGTTTGGTGAAGATATCTCATTTACTTCTTGAGTTATAGCCATTTGAGTAAAATAGGCTCCTCCCACAACGATTTGCCACATTCTAGAATTATTTAATATGATTCTAGCATGATTTACTATCATATACCATGTTCCAGAATGATTTATTAGGATTCTAGCATGATTTACCTTGATACACCTCATTTCAGTATTATTTACTATGATTTACAATGTTTCTAGCATGATTAACCACATTACTAGCAATTATGTGAAGTGTCAGTGCAAATGAGGTGATGAACACTGACAAAATATTATTGTGTTATAATAGTTAGTTATATACGTGATTTTTAGTGTGTGTCCAAGTATGAATGCAAAAGCACTTGTAAAATATTTCATTATTAAGTAGAATGGCCAGCAGAGGGCACTAGAAGACCACTTATTGGCTCACTTTCACTTTAAACCAGTTTTCTGCACTAAAGCAAACCAGTTTTTCCATGTTAACTCAATGCATGCTTACACACACACACACACACACACACACACACACACACACACACACACACACACACACACACACACACACACACACACACACACACACACATACACACACAGCATAGTTAACCATGATTTACCATGATATACCACGTTCTAGTATTATTTACCAGGAGATAAACGACAATCTAGTATTATTTACTTTGATTTACCATGTTTCTAGCCTGATTTATCACATTACTAGCAATTATTTGAAGTGTCAGTGCAAATAAAGTGATTAACACTGACAAAATATGATTGTGTTATAATAGTTATTGCTATATAAGTGATTTTTAGTGTGTATTCAAGTATAAATGCAAGCACATGTGGAAAAATTTAATTAATAAGTAGAATGGCCAGAAGAGGGCAGTAGAAGACCACTTATTGGCTCACTTTCACTTTAAACCTCATGATTTTGACCAGTTTTCTGCACTAAAGCAAACCAGTGTTTCCATGTTAACTCAATAATGCACACTTGCTACATATGCTACACACAATAATGCTACACACACACACACACACACACACACACACACACACACACACACACACACACACACACACACACACACACACACACACACACACACACACACCATCATTTATCATGATTTACCATGGCTGATACCAATACCAATATGAGAAAATGACTATTTTAAACAGCAGGGGGCAGTAAAATACCACTTATTGGCTTAACATGCCATTAATTCATATCATTTTCACCTTTTTAACTGTTATAGAGGCAAATTTTGTCCGATCTGTCTGAAAATTTTCATGCTTGTTCAGGGTGATATTTCACACGTTCTGACTTGTTTTTAAGAAGGTCTGAGCATTGATTAAAGAGATATAGGCTTTCGGGGACACTTGGTAAAGGCCAGATTTTGAAGTGAACCTATTATAGCTATCCAAATGAAGTAGTTCAACTTTTTCTGACAATTATTGATCTAGTGAGTCCAGAGAATTGTATTGCACTAGTTTTGAACATTATGATATGAAAATTATATGATCAGAGATGGAAAAGACCATTTACAGCCAATACAGGCAGTTTACCATAGGAAATATATGATTTTAAAGCTTTTTAACAGTTATAGCGCCACCTATCGTCCGATCTCCATAGAATTTTTCATGCTTGTTAATGATGTTATGTCACATATGCTTACCAATTTTTGTGAAGTTCTGAGTTTTTATTTAGGATTTATAGGCTTTTTAATGTATTTTGACACGCCCATTTTATAAATTACCCTATTACAGCCATCCAAATGCAAAAGTTCAACTTTTTTTTGATAATTATTGATCTAGAGAGTCCAGAGAATTGTCCTAGACTGGTCTGGTTCCGATCGGGCAAAAAACCTAGGACTAGTTCGCAAAAGTAGGTTTTTAACATATTAATGAATAATTAATGAACAGTTTGATTGACAGCAATGGTTCTTGAGGCAAAGTTGTTCAGGATGAGGAGATCTATCAAATGATATGCATATTGTGTGGATATTTGTAACACCACGTGATTACAGAGCCGTAAAACTCGTTAGCGCCAACTAGTGGCCGATTTCTTTCAAAATTCTTACAGACCTTTAGGGCCATGAGCCGAACATGCCCATTGAGTTTCGTTCCGATCGGCCTCCGTTAACCTTGTCTAATAGGTGCTCAAACTTCGTTGGCCAATGGCGGCCATGTTTTTTGAGATACGCCAATGTCCTCATACACATACATGGCACCTTGGACCAAGACACTGCATACCAATTTTCAAGTCAATCGAACTAACGGTCAGGTGGTTATAGCCTGTTTTATGTTTTTTTTATTTTATAGCGCCACCATGAGGCCAATCGTCGCGATTTTTTTACTGTGACCCCAGAGTAAGCTCATACACATGTGTACCAAGTTTGGTGAAGATACCTCATTTACATCGGGAGTTATAGCCATTTTAGTAAAATAGGCCCCTCCCACAACGTACGTTTTGGCGCCCCTTAGCGACCGTGAATCGAAATTTCCACTTTTTTTCGATAATTATTGATATTCAGTCTCCAGAGAACATTTCTGCACTAGTTTGGTTCCAATCGGGCAAAAAACCAGGGACTAGTTCGCAAAAGTAGATTTTTGACAAAATTCAAAATGGCGGAAAATCTATCATGGCGGAAATGAAATCGGAGATATACGTTTTGTTCGTCAGGCGTCCAGCTTTCCAATGATATAAGACACTTGAGTCTACGACATACGGTCTAGGAGTTATGAGCAGGTTCGCGCTTTTGGTTGTTATAGCGCCACCTATGGGCCAATCGGGGTCATAATCTCTGAACCTTTCCTCGATTTTTGTACTACCATCTGTCAAAGTTTCAAAGTTCCAGCTCTTACGGTTTGGGCTGCACGATGCGTTTTACGGCAGAATAATAATAATAATAATAATAATAATTAAAGCTGCAAGCAGCATTTATCGGGGTTCAAGCATTTAAGGCCTTTAGGCACATAAGCATTTAAGACATTAAGATTTATTTAGAAAGCTTTTAACCACTGAAATAATAGATGGAAAAGTCCATTTACAGCCAATACAGGCAATTTACCATAGGAAATATGTGTTTTTTAAAGCTTTTTAACAGTTATAGCACCATCTATAGTCCGATCTCCATGAAATTTTGCATGCTTGTTAATGATGTTATGGCACATAAGCTCACCAATTTTCGTGAAGTTCTGAGTTTTTGTTTAGGATTTATAGGCTTTTGAGTGCATTTTGCCACGCCCATTTTCTTTATGACCCAATATACCCATGCGAAAAATGCAAAAGTTCAACTTTTTTTTGATAATTATTGATCTTGAGAGTCCATAGAATTGTCCTAGACTCGTTTGGTTCTGATCGGGCGAAAAACCTAGGACTAGTTCGCAAAAGTAGGTTTTTAACATAATTACGAATATTTAATGAACGGTTTGATTGACAGCAATGGTTCTTGAGGCAAAGTTGTTCAACAAGAGGAGATCTATCAAATGGTATGCATTTTGTGACAATAAGTGTAACACCACGTGATTACAGAGCCATAAAACTCGTTAGCGCCAACTAGTGGCCGATTTCTTTTAAAATTCTTACAGACCTCTAGGGCCATGAGTCGAACATGCCCACCGAGTTTCGTTCCGATAGGCCTCCGTTAACCTTGTCTAATAGGTGCTCAAACTTCATTGGCCGATGGCGGCCATGTTTTTTGAGATACACCAATGTCCTCATAGACATACATGGCACCTTGGACCAAGACACTGCATACCAATTTTCAAGTCAATCGGACTAACGGTCAGGTGGTTATAGCCTGTTTTATGTTTTTTTCATGTTATAGCGCCACCATGTGACCAATCGCCGCGATTTTTTTACCGTGACCTCATATTGACGTCTTACACATGTGTACCAGGTTTGGTTAAAATACCTCTTTTACTTCTGGAGTTATAGCCATTTTAGTAAAATAGGCTCCTCCCACAACGTTAATTTTGCACCCCCTAGCGACCGTGAATCGAAATTTCAACTTTTTTTTGATAATTATTGATATTCAGACTCCAGAGAACAATTCTGCACTGGTTTGGTTCCGATCGGGCAAAAAACCAGGGACTAGTTCGCAAAAGTAGATTTTCGACAAAATTCAAAATGGCGGAAAATCTATCATGGCGGAAATAAAATCGGAGATATACGTTTTGTTCGTCAGGCGTCCAGCTTTCCAATGATATAAGACACTTGAGTCTATGACTTACGGTCTAGGAGTTATGAGCAGTTTCGCGCTTTTGGTTGCTATAGCGCCACCTATGGGCCAATCGGGGTCATAATTTGATAACCTCTCCTCGATTTTTGTACTACCATATGGCAAAGTTTCAAAGCTCTAGCCCTTACGGTTTGGGCTGCACGATGCGTTTTACGGCAGAATAATAATAATAATAATAATAATAAAAATCAGCACAATTACAATAGGGTTTCAGCACTTCGTGCTTGAACCCCTAAAAATCAGCACAATTACAATAGGGTTTCAGCACTTCGTGCTTGAACCCCTAAAAATCAGCACAATTACAATAGGGTTTCAGCACTTCGTGCTTGAACCCCTAATAATAATAAAAATCAGCACAATTACAATAGGGTTTCAGCATTTCATGCTTGAACCCCTAATAAGAAGAGACGTTTTGGACAGTTATAGCGCCACCTATTGTCCGATCTTCACGAAACTTGGCATGCTTCTTCACCATGTTCTGACACATCTGCTCATCGATTTTTGTGAAGTTTGGGGTTTTCCCTTAGGTTGTATAGGCTTTTGAGTGTTTTTTTGTCCCACCCCTTTCCTAAATGACCCTGTTACAGCCAGGCCAATGCAAAAGTTCAACTTTTTTCCGATAATTATTGATCTAGAGACTCCAGAGAACTGTGCTAGACTGGTCTGGTTCCGATTGGGCCAAAAACCTAGGACTAGTTCGCAAAAGTAGGTTTTTCACTAAATTGCCCATAGAATTTTTTTTTTGCTCGTAGAGCAATTTGGAGATAGCCATTTTGTCCGTCTGGATCCAGGGATCACAGTGATGCTAAAATTGAGACTCTAGGACAAACTGTCTAGGAGTTATGAGCAATGTAGTAAATTTGGTCATTATAGCGCCACCTATGGGCCAATCGGGGTCATATTTTGATAGGTTCTCCCCAAATTGAGGACTACCATTTGGCCAAGTTTCAAGGTTCCAGCTCTTACGGTTTGGGCTGCACGATGCGTTTTAGGGCGGAATAATAATAATAATAATAATAAAAATCAGCACAATTACAATAGGGTTTCAGCATTTCATGCTTGAACCCCTAATAAGAAGAGACGTTTTGGACAGTTATAGCGCCACCTATTGTCCGATCTTCACGAAACTTGGCATGCTTCTTCACCATGTTCTGACACATCTGCTCATCGATTTTTGTGAAGTTTGGGGTTTTCCCTTAGGTTGTATAGGCTTTTGAGTGTTTTTTTGTCCCACCCCTTTCCTAAATGACCCTGTTACAGCCAGGCCAATGCAAAAGTTCAACTTTTTTCCGATAATTATTGATCTAGAGACTCCAGAGAACTGTGCTAGACTGGTCTGGTTCCGATTGGGCCAAAAACCTAGGACTAGTTCGCAAAAGTAGGTTTTTCACTAAATTGCCCATAGAATTTTTTTTTTGCTCGTAGAGCAATTTGGAGATAGCCATTTTGTCCGTCTGGATCCAGGGATCACAGTGATGCTAAAATTGAGACTCTAGGACAAACTGTCTAGGAGTTATGAGCAATGTAGTAAATTTGGTCATTATAGCGCCACCTATGGGCCAATCGGGGTCATATTTTGATAGGTTCTCCCCAAATTGAGGACTACCATTTGGCCAAGTTTCAAGGTTCCAGCTCTTACGGTTTGGGCTGCACGATGCGTTTTAGGGCGGAATAATAATAATAATAATAATAAAAATCAGCACAATTACAATAGGGTTTCAGCATTTCATGCTTGAACCCCTAATAAGAAGAGACGTTTTGGACAGTTATAGCGCCACCTATTGTCCGATCTTCACGAAACTTGGCATGCTTCTTCACCATGTTCTGACACATCTGCTCATCGATTTTTGTGAAGTTTGGGGTTTTCCCTTAGGTTGTATAGGCTTTTGAGTGTTTTTTTGTCCCACCCCTTTCCTAAATGACCCTGTTACAGCCAGGCCAATGCAAAAGTTCAACTTTTTTCCGATAATTATTGATCTAGAGACTCCAGAGAACTGTGCTAGACTGGTCTGGTTCCGATTGGGCCAAAAACCTAGGACTAGTTCGCAAAAGTAGGTTTTTCACTAAATTGCCCATAGAATTTTTTTTTTTGCTTGTAGAGCAATTTGGAGATAGCCATTTTGTCCGTCTGGATCCAGGGATCACAGTGATGCTAAAATTGAGACTCTAGGACAAACTGTCTAGGAGTTATGAGCAATGTAGTAAATTTGGTCATTATAGCGCCACCTATGGGCCAATCGGGGTCATATTTTGATAGGTTCTCCCCAAATTGAGGACTACCATTTGGCCAAGTTTCAAGGTTCCAGCTCTTACGGTTTGGGCTGCACGATGCGTTTTAGGGCGGAATAATAATAATAATAATAATAAAAATCAGCACAATTACAATAGGGTTTCAGCATTTCATGCTTGAACCCCTAATAATAATAAAAATCAGTACAATTACAATAGGTGTTCAGCACTTCGTGCTTGAACCCCTAATAATAAAAATCAGTACAATTACAATAGGGTTTCAGCACTTCGTGCTTGAACCCCTAATAATAATTAAAGCTGCAAGCAGCATTTATCGGGGTTCAAGCATTTAAGGCCTTTAAGCACATAAGCATTTAAGACATTAAGTTTTATTTGGAAAGCTTTTAACCACTGAAATAATAGATGGAAAAGACCATTTACAGCCAAAACAGGCAATTTACCATAGGAAATATATGGTTTTCAAAGCTTTTTGACAGTTATAGCGCCAGCTATTGTCCGATCTCCATGAAATTTTGCACGCTTGTTTACAATGTTATGGCACATATGCTCACCAATTTTTGTGAAGTTCTGAGTTTTCGTTTAGGATTTATAGGCTTTTGAGTGCATTTTGCCACGCCCATTTTCTTTATGACCCAATTATAGCCATACGAAAAATTCAAAAGTTCAACTTTTTTTCGATAATTATTGATCAGGAGAGTCCAGAGAATTGTCCTAGACTGGTCTGGTTCCGATCGGGCAAAAAACCAGGGACTAGTTCGCAAAAGTAGGTTTTTAACATATTCGCAAATAATTAATGAACGATTTGATTGACAGCAATGGTTCTTGAGGCAATGTTGTTCAGCATGAGCAGATCTATCAAATGATATGCATTTTGTGACAATAAGTGTAACACCACGTGATTACAGAGCCGTAAAACTCGTTAGCGCCAACTAGTGGCCGATTTCTTTCAAAATTCTTACAGACCTCTAGGGCTATGAGTTGAACATGCCCATCGAGTTTCGTTCCGATCGGCCTCCGTTAACCTTGTCTAATAGGTGCTCAAACTTCATTGGCCGATGGCGGCCATGTTTTTTGAGATACACCAATGTCCTCATAGACATACATGACACCTTGGGCCAAGACACTGCATACCAATTTTCAAGTCAATCGGACTAACGGTCAGGTGGTTAAAGCCTGTTTTATGATTTTTTCATGTTATAGCGCCACCATGTGGCCAATCGCCGCGATTTTTTTACTGTGACCTCAGAATGACCTCTCACACATGTGTACCGAGTTTGGTGAAGATACCTCATTTACTTCTGGAGTTATAGCCATTTTAGTAAAATAGGCCCCTCCCACAACGTACGTTTTGGCGCCCCTTAGCGTTCGTGAATCGAAATTTCAACTTTTTTTCGATAATTATTGATATTCAGACTCCAGAGAACATTTCTGTACTGGTTTGGTTCCGATCGGGCGAAAAACCTAGGACTAGTTCGCAAAAGTAGGTTTTTGGCAAAATTCAAAATGGCGGAAAATCTATCATGGCGGAAATGAAATCGGAGATATACGTTTTGTTCGTCAGGCATCCAGCTTTCCAATGATATAAGACACTTGAGTCTACGACATACGGTCTAGGAGTTCTGAGCAGTTTCGCGCTTTTGGTCGCTGTAGCGCCACCTATGGGCCGATTTGGCTAAGTCCGTGTATCTGAGTAGCGAGCAATACTACTACCATTTGACCAAGTATCACGTCTCTAGGCCTTACGGTTTTGGCTGCACGATGCGTTTTAGGGAAGAATAATAATAATAATTAAAGCTGCAAGCAGCATTTATCGGGGTTCAAGCATTTAAGGCCTTTAAGCACATAAGCATTTAAGACATTAAGTTTTATTTGTAAAGCTTTTAACCACTGAAATAATAGATGGAAAAGACCATTTACAGCCAAAACAGGCAATTTACCATAGGAAATATATGGTTTTCAAAGCTTTTTAACAGTTATAGCGCCACCTATCGTACGATCTTCATGAAATTTTACATGCTTGTTTAGACTGTTATGGTACATATGCTCACCAATTTTTGTGAAGTTCTGAGTTTTCGTTTAGGATTTATAGGCTTTTAAATGCATTTTGCCACGCCCATTTTCATTATGACCCAATATACCCATGCGAAAAATGCTAAAGTTGAACTTTTTTTTGATAATTATTGATCTAGAGAGTCCAGAGAATTACCCTAGACTGGTCTTGTTCCGATCGGGCAAAAAACCTAGGACTAGTTCGCAAAAGTAGGTTTTTAACATAATTGCGAATATTTAATGAACGGTTTGATTGACAGCAATGGTTCTTGAGGCAAAGTTGTTCAGCATGAGCAGATCTATCAAATGATATGCATTTTGTGACAATAAGTGTAACACCACGTGATTACAGAGCCATAAAACTCGTTAGCGCCAACTAGTGGCCGATTTCTTTCAAAATTCTTACAGACCTCTAGGGCCATGAGTTGAACATGCCCATCGAGTTTCGTTCCGATCGGCCTCCGTTAACCTTGTCTAATAGGTGCTCAAATTTCATTGGTCGATGGCGGCCATGTTTTTCGAGATACGCCAAAGTCCTCATAGACATACATGGCACCTTGGACCAAGACACTGCATACCAATTTTCAAGTCAATCGGACAAACGGTCACGTGGTCATAGCCCTTTTCATGTTTTTTTTCATGTTATAGCGCCACCTAGTGATCAATCGTCGACATTTTTTTACTATGACCCCAGATTGAACTCTTACACATGATATATGAAGATATCTCATTTCCTTTTCGAGTTATAGCCATTTTAGTAAAATAGGCTCCTCCCACAACATTAATTTATCACCCCCTAGCGACCAGGAATCGAAATTTCGACTTTTTTTCGATAATTATTGATCTTCAGACTCCAAAGAACATTTCTGCACTGCTTTGGTTCCGATCGGGCGAAAAACCAGGGACTAGTTCGCAAAAGTAGGTTTTTGACAAAATTCAAAATGGCGGAAAAATTTGCATACCTGAAATAAAATCGGAGATATACGTTTTGACCTTCAGGCGTCCAGCTTTCCAATGATGTAGGACACTTGAGTCTACGACATACGGTCTAGGAGTTATGAGCAGTTCCGCGCTTTTGGTTGCTATAGCGCCACCTATGGGCCAATCTGGGTCATACTTTGATAGGTTCTCCCCAAATTGAGGACTACCATTTGGCCAAGTTTCAAGGTTCCAGCTCTTACGGTTTGGGCTGCACGATGCGTTTTAGGGGAGAATAATAATAATAATTAAAGCTGCAAGCAGCATTTATCGGGGTTCAAGCAGTTAAGGCCTTTAAGGCCTTTAAGCACACAAGCATCAAAAGACATTAAGTTTTATTTAGCAAGCATTTAACAACTGCCATCATAGATGAAAAAGTAAATTTACAGCCAATACAGGCAGTTTAACATAGGAAATATATGGTTTTAAAGCGTTTTTACAGTTATAGCACCTTTTTCCTAGTCTTCTTATAGTCTTGCTTGATCTCCACCACTTTTATTAGTAGTACTCAAAGTTTGCCCATATATATGTGTCAGATTTGTTGTAAATATTTAATTTTGATAAGGAGTTTAGACAATTATATTCAGTGGCGTAACGAACCACCACCGGGCCCTTTAGTAGGATTATCAAGGCGGGCCCCTTGATGACGCAATTGATGACATTGATGACGCAATGTTTGCGAGCAGGCTACCATGAATAGGGCAGGATATGATCATACACAGCATATAAGAGATGAGATGACTAACAAAATCAGGAGTAGCCTACGCTCACCAAAAACAAAACAAAAAAAACAACAAAAAAACAATAGGGACAGCGCACTATAAAACATTGTTAGGCCTAAGTCCAAATACATGAAAAAGATGCTCTTTTACATTATAGCGGGATTTTCCGGGCTTTCCTATGTGCAACTGCAAAGTTGTCGATTAGATCAGGATTGTGCGCACAGGCATTCTCAATTGACCCTTCGCAGGGAGTTTGATTGACAGGCGATCTGACTAATCATAATCCGCCATTTTGTCCAACAAAGCAGTCAGGACAGTTAGTAGATTAACATAGGAGGATTTAAATTTGAAAAACAAAGTGTACTGACGTCTTAGCACTTTAAAACAACATTCCTTTTATGTTCATTCATGTTTATTTTAATGCTTTAAATTAACTAGAAGGAAGAGATGATCGGTTCACAAGGAGCTTTAACTGAGCCTCGAGTCTACAGCGATCTGTCAGACACATTAAAGAGTCACAAAACGGTATTTATTGTTTAAATGTCTCTAAAAAATTACTACATTTGAAAGGTGAGACTTTGTTTCATATCAAAAGTACTTGTCTGTCACCGCGCAGTCTTTTTTCTGATCCGCAATGTATTTTTCACTGCGTGAGAACTTGGTGTGGTGTGAGAGTGGCGTCGCTTGTCAGACATAGCAACAGTAACTAAAGTGGGCGGGTCTTTGCGACCGGTCATTGACAGTATGGACGGGGATTCACCAGTCCCAATTCAAAACAAATTTCATCACAATCCATCATTGTTCGTTTCAAACATGTGAGAGCATCAAAATGATCCATGGGTGAAATTGATTGGATTTAATTTATTTATGTCAGTTCCTATCATAATTTTAACATTTTGGCGTTATTGTTTAGCTATTTACCTATGTTTTCAAATTTCCTTTGTTTTTTTGTTGTTGTCTAGATCAGACTAACGGCTTTGAAGATAAACACAATTTTTTAAAGCTCTAAATGACACTTACAAAAACCATAAGGCGAAACCTGGCATGTTTGGTATTGTTGGACTCGGCAAGGATTCTTAGGAGGTCATTCCTGTGAAAAAAACACGGGCTTCCTTGAAACTTTTAAGGCTCCTTCAAGGCTTTGTGCCAATGACGTATACTGAGTTTTTTTTAGATACACCAATGTTCTCATAGACTATCATGGCACCCTGGATAAAGACACTGCGTGCCAATTTTCAGTAGACTAACGGTTGGGTGCGCTTATAGCTATTTTCATGATTTTTTTCACTGTTATAGTGCCACCAAGTGGCCAATTGTCATGATTTTTTTCATGTCAACTCAAATTGAGCTTATGAACATGTGTCCCAAGTTTAGTGAAAATATCTCATTCCGTTCACAAGTTATAACCATTTTATAGCACCACCAAGTGGCCAATTGTCATGATTTTTTTCACGTGACCTCAGAATGAGCTCATGAACATGTGTCCCAAGTTTTGCGAAAATATCTCTTTCTGTTCACAATTTATAACCATTTTAGTAAAAGTGGCCCTTGTGCCATCAAAGATTTTGGTCCCCCTTATCGACCGTTAATTGAAATTTTGAATTTTTTGGATGATTATTGATTGTCAGACTCCAGAGAATATTCTTGCAGTGGTTTGGTTCCAATTGGGCAAAAAACCAAGGAGAACTTCGCAAAAATAGGTATTTCAAAAAAATGCAATTTACTCGAAATTGGCGCCAAAGGGCGAGCAAATCGGAGATAGCCATTTTGTCCGCCTTGAGCCAAGAATTCCAACGATATAAGACACTTGATCCTGGGACAAACGGTCTAAGAGTTATGGGCGATTTTGTACTTTTGGTCGCTGTAGCGCCACCTATGGGCCATTCGGGGTCATACTCTGATAGGTTGTCCCCAAATTGAGGCCTACCATCTGGCCAGGTTTCACGTCTCTAGGCCTTACGGTTTGGCCTGCACGATGCGTTTTACGAATCCTTACAATTACAATAGGGTTTCAGCATTTCATGCTTGAACCCCTAATAAGAATGAAGGCTTTTTGCCAGTTATAGCGCCACCTATGGTCCGATCTCCATGAAACTCTGCATGCTTCCTCACCATGTTCTGACACATATGCTCATCAATTTTGGTGAAGTCCTGAGTTTTCATTTGGGATTTATAGGATTTTTAGTGTATTTTGCCACGCCCCTTTTCTAAATGACCCTGTTACAGCCACCCAAATGCAAAAGTTCAACTTTTTTTCGATAATTATTGATCTAGAGAGTCCAGAGAAATGTCCTAGACTGGTTTGGTTCCGATCTGGCGAAAAACCTAGGACTAGTTTGCAAAAGTAGGTTTCGGACAAAATTCGATATAGCAGAAATTTTTCCCTGCCTAAATCAAAATCGGAGATAGCCATTTTGTCCGCCTTGAGCCAAGGATTCCAACGATATAAGACACTTGATCCTGGGACAAACGGTCTAAGAGTTATGGGCGATTTTGTACTTTTGGTCGCTGTAGCGCCACCTATGGGCCATTCGGGGTCATACTCTGATAGGTTGTCCCCAAATTGAGGCCTACCATCTGGCCAGGTTTCACGTCTCTAGGCCTTACGGTTTGGCCTGCACGATGCGTTTTACGAATCCTTACAATTACAATAGGGTTTCAGCATTTCATGCTTGAACCCCTAATAAGAATGAAGGCTTTTTGCCAGTTATAGCGCCACCTATGGTCCGATCTCCATGAAACTCTGCATGCTTCCTCACCATGTTCTGACACATATGCTCATCAATTTTGGTGAAGTCCTGAGTTTTCATTTGGGATTTAAAGGATTTTTAGTGTATTTTGCCACGCCCCTTTTCTAAATGACCCTGTTACATCCACCCAAATGCCAAAGTTCAACTTTTTTTCGATAATTATTGATCTAGAGAGTCCAGAGAAATGTCCTAGACTGGTTTGGTTCCGATCTGGCGAAAAACCTAGGACTAGTTCGCAAAAGTAGGTTTCGGACAAAATTCGATATAGCAGAAATTTTTCCCTGCCTAAATCAAAATCGGAGATAGCCATTTTGTCCGCCTTGAGCCAAGGATTCCAACGATATAAGACACTTGATCCTGGGACAAACGGTCTAAGAGTTATGGGCGATTTTGTACTTTTGGTCGCTGTAGCGCCACCTATGGGCCATTCGGGGTCATACTCTGATAGGTTGTCCCCAAATTGAGGCCTACCATCTGGCCAGGTTTCACGTCTCTAGGCCTTACGGTTTGGCCTGCACGATGCGTTTTACGAATCCTTACAATTACAATAGGGTTTCAGCATTTCATGCTTGAACCCCTAATAAGAATGAAGGCTTTTTGCCAGTTATAGCGCCACCTATGGTCCGATCTCCATGAAACTCTGCATGCTTCCTCACCATGTTCTGACACATATGCTCATCAATTTTGGTGAAGTCCTGAGTTTTCATTTGGGATTTATAGGATTTTTAGTGTATTTTGCCACGCCCCTTTTCTAAATGACCCTGTTACAGCCACCCAAATGCAAAAGTTCAACTTTTTTTCGATAATTATTGATCTAGAGAGTCCAGAGAAATGTCCTAGACTGGTTTGGTTCCGATCTGGCGAAAAACCTAGGACTAGTTCGCAAAAGTAGGTTTCGGACAAAATTCGATATAGCAGAAATTTTTCCCTGCCTAAATCAAAATCGGAGATAGCCATTTTGTCCGCCTTGAGCCAAGGATTCCAACGATATAAGACACTTGATCCTGGGACAAACGGTCTAAGAGTTATGGGCGATTTTGTACTTTTGGTCGCTGTAGCGCCACCTATGGGCCATTCGGGGTCATACTCTGATAGGTTGTCCCCAAATTGAGGCCTACCATCTGGCCAGGTTTCACGTCTCTAGGCCTTACGGTTTGGCCTGCACGATGCGTTTTACGAATCCTTACAATTACAATAGGGTTTCAGCATTTCATGCTTGAACCCCTAATAAGAATGAAGGCTTTTTGCCAGTTATAGCGCCACCTATGGTCCGATCTCCATGAAACTCTGCATGCTTCCTCACCATGTTCTGACACATATGCTCATCAATTTTGGTGAAGTCCTGAGTTTTCATTTGGGATTTATAGGATTTTTAGTGTATTTTGCCACGCCCCTTTTCTAAATGACCCTGTTACAGCCACCCAAATGCAAAAGTTCAACTTTTTTTCGATAATTATTGATCTAGAGAGTCCAGAGAAATGTCCTAGACTGGTTTGGTTCCGATCTGGCGAAAAACCTAGGACTAGTTCGCAAAAGTAGGTTTCGGACAAAATTCGATATAGCAGAAATTTTTCCCTGCCTAAATCAAAATCGGAGATAGCCATTTTGTCCGCCTTGAGCCAAGGATTCCAACGATATAAGACACTTGATCCTGGGACAAACGGTCTAAGAGTTATGGGCGATTTTGTACTTTTGGTCGCTGTAGCGCCACCTATGGGCCATTCGGGGTCATACTCTGATAGGTTGTCCCCAAATTGAGGCCTACCATCTGGCCAGGTTTCACGTCTCTAGGCCTTACGGTTTGGCCTGCACGATGCGTTTTACGAATCCTTACAATTACAATAGGGTTTCAGCATTTCATGCTTGAACCCCTAATAAGAATGAAGGCTTTTTGCCAGTTATAGCGCCACCTATGGTCCGATCTCCATGAAACTCTGCATGCTTCCTCACCATGTTCTGACACATATGCTCATCAATTTTGGTGAAGTCCCGAGTTTTCATTTGGGATTTATAGGATTTTTAGTGTATTTTGCCACGCCCCTTTTCTAAATGACCCTGTTACAGCCACCCAAATGCAAAAGTTCAACTTTTTTTCGACAATTATTGATCTAGAGAGTCCAGAGAAATGTCCTAGACTGGTTTGGTTCCGATCTGGCGAAAAACCTAGGACTAGTTCGCAAAAGTAGGTTTCGGACAAAATTCGATATAGCAGAAATTTTTCCCTGCCTAAATCAAAATCGGAGATAGCCATTTTGTCCGCCTTGAGCCAAGGATTCCAACGATATAAGACACTTGATCCTGGGACAAACGGTCTAAGAGTTATGGGCGATTTTGTACTTTTGGTCGCTGTAGCGCCACCTATGGGCCATTCGGGGTCATACTCTGATAGGTTGTCCCCAAATTGAGGCCTACCATCTGGCCAGGTTTCACGTCTCTAGGCCTTACGGTTTGGCCTGCACGATGCGTTTTACGAATCCTTACAATTACAATAGGGTTTCAGCATTTCATGCTTGAACCCCTAATAAGAATGAAGGCTTTTTGCCAGTTATAGCGCCACCTATGGTCCGATCTCCATGAAACTCTGCATGCTTCCTCACCATGTTCTGACACATATGCTCATCAATTTTGGTGAAGTCCTGAGTTTTCATTTGGGATTTATAGGATTTTTAGTGTATTTTGCCACGCCCCTTTTCTAAATGACCCTGTTACAGCCACCCAAATGCAAAAGTTCAACTTTTTTTCGATAATTATTGATCTAGAGAGTCCAGAGAAATGTCCTAGACTGGTTTGGTTCCGATCTGGCGAAAAACCTAGGACTAGTTCGCAAAAGTAGGTTTCGGACAAAATTCGATATAGCAGAAATTTTTCCCTGCCTAAATCAAAATCGGAGATAGCTATTTTGTCCGCCTTGAGCCAAGGATTCCAACGATATAAGACACTTGATCCTGGGACAAACGGTCTAAGAGTTATGGGCGATTTTGTACTTTTGGTCGCTGTAGCGCCACCTATGGGCCATTCGGGGTCATACTCTGATAGGTTGTCCCCAAATTGAGGCCTACCATCTGGCCAGGTTTCACGTCTCTAGGCCTTACGGTTTGGCCTGCACGATGCGTTTTACGAATCCTTACAATTACAATAGGGTTTCAGCATTTCATGCTTGAACCCCTAATAAGAATGAAGGCTTTTTGCCAGTTATAGCGCCACCTATGGTCCGATCTCCATGAAACTCTGCATGCTTCCTCACCATGTTCTGACACATATGCTCATCAATTTTGGTGAAGTCCTGAGTTTTCATTTGGGATTTATAGGATTTTTAGTGTATTTTGCCACGCCCCTTTTCTAAATGACCCTGTTACAGCCACCCAAATGCAAAAGTTCAACTTTTTTTCGATAATTATTGATCTAGAGAGTCCAGAGAAATGTCCTAGACTGGTTTGGTTCCGATCTGGCGAAAAACCTAGGACTAGTTCGCAAAAGTAGGTTTCGGACAAAATTCGATATAGCAGAAATTTTTCCCTGCCTAAATCAAAATCGGAGATAGCCATTTTTGTCCGCCTTGAGCCAAGGATTCCAACGATATAAGACACTTGATCCTGGGACAAACGGTCTAAGAGTTATGGGCGATTTTGTACTTTTGGTTGCTGTAGCGCCACCTATGGGCCATTCGGGGTCATACTCTGATAGGTTGTCCCCAAATTGAGGCCTACCATCTGGCCAGGTTTCACGTCTCTAGGCCTTACGGTTTGGCCTGCACGATGCGTTTTACGAATCCTTACAATTACAATAGGGTTTCAGCATTTCATGCTTGAACCCCTAATAAGAATGAAGGCTTTTTGCCAGTTATAGCGCCACCTATGGTCCGATCTCCATGAAACTCTGCATGCTTCCTCACCATGTTCTGACACATATGCTCATCAATTTTGGTGAAGTCCTGAGTTTTCATTTGGGATTTATAGGATTTTTAGTGTATTTTGCCACGCCCCTTTTCTAAATGACCCTGTTACAGCCACGCAAATGCCAAAGTTCAACTTTTTTTTGATAATTATTGATCTAGAGAGTCCAGAGAATTGTCCTAGACTGGTTTGGTTCCGATCGGGCGAAAAACCAGGGACTAGTTCGCAAAAGTAGGTTATGGACAAAAGTCAACATAGCAGAAAATTTTCCCTGCCTACATCCAAATCGGAGATAGCCATTTTGTCCGCCTTGAGCCAAGGATTCCAACGATATAAGACACTTGATCCTGGGACAAACGGTCTAAGAGATATGAGCGATTTTGAACTTTTGGTTGCTGTAGCGCCACCTATGGGCCATTCGGGGTCATACTCTTATAGGTTGTCCCCAAATTGAGGCCTACCATCTGGCCAGGTTTCACGTCTCTAGGCCTTACGGTTTGGCCTGCACGATGCGTTTTACGAATCCTTACAATTACAATAGGGTTTCAGCATTTCATGCTTGAACCCCTAATAAGAATGAAGGCTTTTTGCCAGTTATAGCGCCACCTATGGTCCGATCTCCATGAAACTCTGCATGCTTCCTCACCATGTTCTGACACATATGCTCATCAATTTTGGTGAAGTCCTGAGTTTTCATTTGGGATTTATAGGATTTTTAGTGTATTTTGCCACGCCCCTTTTATAAATGACCCTGTTACAGCCACCCAAATGCAAAAGTTCAACTTTTTTTCGATAATTATTGATCTAGAGAGTCCAGAGAAATCTCCTAGACTGGTTTGGTTCCGATCTGGCAAAAAACCTAGGACTAGTTCGCAAAAGTAGGTTTCGGACAAAATTCGATATAGCAGAAATTTTTCCCTGCCTAAATCAAAATCGGAGATAGCCATTTTGTCCGCCTTGAGCCAAGGATTCCAACGATATAAGACACTTGATCCTGGGACAAACGGTCTAAGAGTTATGGGCGATTTTGTACTTTTGGTCGCTGTAGCGCCACCTATGGGCCATTCGGGGTCATACTCTGATAGGTTGTCCCCAAATTGAGGCCTACCATCTGGCCAGGTTTCACGTCTCTAGGCCTTACGGTTTGGCCTGCACGATGCGTTTTACGAATCCTTACAATTACAATAGGGTTTCAGCATTTCATGCTTGAACCCCTAATAAGAATGAAGGCTTTTTGCCAGTTATAGCGCCACCTATGGTCCGATCTCCATGAAACTCTGCATGCTTCCTCACCATGTTCTGACACATATGCTCATCAATTTTGGTGAAGTCCTGAGTTTTCATTTGGGATTTATAGGATTTTTAGTGTATTTTGCCACGCCCCTTTTCTAAATGACCCTGTTACAGCCACCCAAATGCAAAAGTTCAACTTTTTTTCGATAATTATTGATCTAGAGAGTCCAGAGAAATGTCCTAGACTGGTTTGGTTCCGATCTGGCGAAAAACCTAGGACTAGTTCGCAAAAGTAGGTTTCGGACAAAATTCGATATAGCAGAAATTTTTCCCTGCCTAAATCAAAATCGGAGATAGCTATTTTGTCCGCCTTGAGCCAAGGATTCCAACGATATAAGACACTTGATCCTGGGACAAACGGTCTAAGAGTTATGGGCGATTTTGTACTTTTGGTCGCTGTAGCGCCACCTATGGGCCATTCGGGGTCATACTCTGATAGGTTGTCCCCAAATTGAGGCCTACCATCTGGCCAGGTTTCACGTCTCTAGGCCTTACGGTTTGGCCTGCACGATGCGTTTTACGAATCCTTACAATTACAATAGGGTTTCAGCATTTCATGCTTGAACCCCTAATAAGAATGAAGGCTTTTTGCCAGTTATAGCGCCACCTATGGTCCGATCTCCATGAAACTCTGCATGCTTCCTCACCATGTTCTGACACATATGCTCATCAATTTTGGTGAAGTCCTGAGTTTTCATTTGGGATTTATAGGATTTTTAGTGTATTTTGCCACGCCCCTTTTCTAAATGACCCTGTTACAGCCACCCAAATGCAAAAGTTCAACTTTTTTTCGATAATTATTGATCTAGAGAGTCCAGAGAAATGTCCTAGACTGGTTTGGTTCCGATCTGGCGAAAAACCTAGGACTAGTTCGCAAAAGTAGGTTTCGGACAAAATTCGATATAGCAGAAATTTTTCCCTGCCTAAATCAAAATCGGAGATAGCCATTTTTGTCCGCCTTGAGCCAAGGATTCCAACGATATAAGACACTTGATCCTGGGACAAACGGTCTAAGAGTTATGGGCGATTTTGTACTTTTGGTCGCTGTAGCGCCACCTATGGGCCATTCGGGGTCATACTCTGATAGGTTGTCCCCAAATTGAGGCCTACCATCTGGCCAGGTTTCACGTCTCTAGGCCTTACGGTTTGGCCTGCACGATGCGTTTTACGAATCCTTACAATTACAATAGGGTTTCAGCATTTCATGCTTGAACCCCTAATAAGAATGAAGGCTTTTTGCCAGTTATAGCGCCACCTATGGTCCGATCTCCATGAAACTCTGCATGCTTCCTCACCATGTTCTGACACATATGCTCATCAATTTTGGTGAAGTCCTGAGTTTTCATTTGGGATTTATAGGATTTTTAGTGTATTTTGCCACGCCCCTTTTCTAAATGACCCTGTTACAGCCACCCAAATGCAAAAGTTCAACTTTTTTTCGATAATTATTGATCTAGAGAGTCCAGAGAAATGTCCTAGACTGGTTTGGTTCCGATCTGGCGAAAAACCTAGGACTAGTTCGCAAAAGTAGGTTTCGGACAAAATTCGATATAGCAGAAATTTTTCCCTGCCTAAATCAAAATCGGAGATAGCCATTTTGTCCGCCTTGAGCCAAGGATTCCAACGATATAAGACACTTGATCCTGGGACAAACGGTCTAAGAGTTATGGGCGATTTTGTACTTTTGGTCGCTGTAGCGCCACCTATGGGCCATTCGGGGTCATACTCTGATAGGTTGTCCCCAAATTGAGGCCTACCATCTGGCCAGGTTTCACGTCTCTAGGCCTTACGGTTTGGCCTGCACGATGCGTTTTACGAATCCTTACAATTACAATAGGGTTTCAGCATTTCATGCTTGAACCCCTAATAAGAATGAAGGCTTTTTGCCAGTTATAGCGCCACCTATGGTCCGATCTCCATGAAACTCTGCATGCTTCCTCACCATGTTCTGACACATATGCTCATCAATTTTGGTGAAGTCCTGAGTTTTCATTTGGGATTTATAGGATTTTTAGTGTATTTTGCCACGCCCCTTTTCTAAATGACCCTGTTACAGCCACGCAAATGCCAAAGTTCAACTTTTTTTCGATAATTATTGATCTAGAGAGTCCAGAGAAATGTCCTAGACTGGTTTGGTTCCGATCTGGCGAAAAACCTAGGACTAGTTCGCAAAAGTAGGTTTCGGACAAAATTCGATATAGCAGAAATTTTTCCCTGCCTAAATCAAAATCGGAGATAGCCATTTTGTCCGCCTTGAGCCACGGATTCCAACGATATAAGACACTTGATCCTGGGACAAACGGTCTAAGAGTTATGGGCGATTTTGTACTTTTGGTCGCTGTAGCGCCACCTATGGGCCATTCGGGGTCATACTCTGATAGGTTGTCCCCAAATTGAGGCCTACCATCTGGCCAGGTTTCACGTCTCTAGGCCTTACGGTTTGGCCTGCACGATGCGTTTTACGAATCCTTACAATTACAATAGGGTTTCAGCATTTCATGCTTGAACCCCTAATAAGAATGAAGGCTTTTTGCCAGTTATAGCGCCACCTATGGTCCGATCTCCATGAAACTCTGCATGCTTCCTCACCATGTTCTGACACATATGCTCATCAATTTTGGTGAAGTCCTGAGTTTTCATTTGGGATTTATAGGATTTTTAGTGTATTTTGCCACGCCCCTTTTCTAAATGACCCTGTTACAGCCACCCAAATGCAAAAGTTCAACTTTTTTTCGATAATTATTGATCTAGAGAGTCCAGAGAAATGTCCTAGACTGGTTTGGTTCCGATCTGGCGAAAAACCTAGGACTAGTTCGCAAAAGTAGGTTTCGGACAAAATTCGATATAGCAGAAATTTTTCCCTGCCTAAATCAAAATCGGAGATAGCCATTTTGTCCGCCTTGAGCCAAGGATTCCAACGATATAAGACACTTGATCCTGGGACAAACGGTCTAAGAGTTATGGACGATTTTGTACTTTTGGTCGCTGTAGCGCCACCTATGGGCCATTCGGGGTCATACTCTGATAGGTTGTCCCCAAATTGAGGCCTACCATCTGGCCAGGTTTCACGTCTCTAGGCCTTACGGTTTGGCCTGCACGATGCGTTTTACGAATCCTTACAATTACAATAGGGTTTCAGCATTTCATGCTTGAACCCCTAATAAGAATGAAGGCTTTTTGCCAGTTATAGCGCCACCTATGGTCCGATCTCCATGAAACTCTGCATGCTTCCTCACCATGTTCTGACACATATGCTCATCAATTTTGGTGAAGTTCTGAGTTTTCCTTTGGGATTTATAGGCTTTTGAGCGTATTTTGCCACGCCCCTTTTCTAAATGACCCTGTTACAGCCACGCAAATGCCAAAGTTCAACTTTTTTTTGATAATTATTGATCTAGAGAGTCCAGAGAATTGTCCTAGACTGGTTTGGTTCCGATCTGGCGAAAAACCTAGGACTAGTTCGCAAAAGTAGGTTTCGGACAAAATTCGATATACCAGAAATTTTTCCCTGCCTAAATCAAAATCGGAGATAGCCATTTTGTCCGCCTTGAGCCAAGGATTCCAACGATATAAGACACTTGATCCTGGGACAAACGGTCTAAGAGTTATGGGCGATTTTGTACTTTTGGTCGCTGTAGCGCCACCTATGGGCCATTCGGGGTCATACTCTGATAGGTTGTCCCCAAATTGAGGCCTACCATCTGGCCAGGTTTCACGTCTCTAGGCCTTACGGTTTGGCCTGCACGATGCGTTTTACGAATCCTTACAATTACAATAGGGTTTCAGCATTTCATGCTTGAACCCCTAATAAGAATGAAGGCTTTTTGCCAGTTATAGCGCCACCTATGGTCCGATCTCCATGAAACTCTGCATGCTTCCTCACCATGTTCTGACACATATGCTCATCAATTTTGGTGAAGTCCTGAGTTTTCATTTGGGATTTATAGGATTTTTAGTGTATTTTGCCACGCCCCTTTTCTAAATGACCCTGTTACAGCCACCCAAATGCAAAAGTTCAACTTTTTTTCGATAATTATTGATCTAGAGAGTCCAGAGAAATGTCCTAGACTGGTTTGGTTCCGATCTGGCGAAAAACCTAGGACTAGTTCGCAAAAGTAGGTTTCGGACAAAATTCGATATAGCAGAAATTTTTCCCTGCCTAAATCAAAATCGGAGATAGCCATTTTGTCCGCCTTGAGCCAAGGATTCCAACGATATAAGACACTTGATCCTGGGACAAACGGTCTAAGAGTTATGGGCGATTTTGTACTTTTGGTCGCTGTAGCGCCACCTATGGGCCAATCGGGGTCATACTCTGATAGGTTGTCCCCAAATTGAGGCCTACCATCTGGCCAGGTTTCAAGTCTCTAGGCCTTACGGTTTGTCCTGCGCGATGCGTTTTACGAATCCTTACAATTACAATAGGGTTTCAGCATTTCATGCTTGAACCCCTAATAAGAATGAAGGCTTTTTGCCAGTTATAGCGCCACCTATGGTCCGATCTCCATGAAACTCTGCATGCTTCCTCACCATGTTCTGACACATATGCTCATCAATTTTGGTGAAGTTCTGAGTTTTCCTTTGGGATTTATAGGCTTTTGAGCGTATTTTGCCACGCCCCTTTTCTAAATGACCCTGTTACAGCCACGCAAATGCCAAAGTTCAACTTTTTTTTGATAATTATTGATCTAGAGAGTCCAGAGAATTGTCCTAGACTGGTTTGGTTCCGATCGGGCGAAAAACCAGGGACTAGTTCGCAAAAGTAGGTTATGGACAAAAGTCAACATAGCAGAAATTTTCCCTGCCTACATCCAAATCGGAGATAGCCATTTTGTCCGCCTTGAGCCAAGGATTCCAACGATATAAGACACTTGATCCTGGGACAAACGGTCTAAGAGATATGAGCGATTTGGACTTTTGGTTGCTGTAGCGCCACCTATGGGCCAATCGGGGTCATACTCTGATAGGTTGTCCCCAAATTGAGGCCTACCATCTGGCCAGGTTTCAAGTCTCTAGGCCTTACGGTTTGTCCTGCGCGATGCGTTTTACGAATCCTTACAATTACAATAGGGTTTCAGCATTTCATGCTTGAACCCCTAATAAGAATGAAGGCTTTTTGCCTGTTATAGCGCCACCTATGGTCCGATCTCCATGAAACTCTGCATGCTTCCTCACCATGTTCTGACACATATGCTCATCAATTTTGGTGAAGTTCTGAGTTTTCCTTTGGGATTTATAGGCTTTTGAGCGTATTTTGCCACGCCCCTTTTCTAAATGACCCTGTTACAGCCACGCAAATGCCAAAGTTCAACTTTTTTTTGATAATTATTGATCTAGAGAGTCCAGAGAATTGTCCTAGACTGGTTTGGTTCCGATCGGGCGAAAAACCAGGGACTAGTTCGCAAAAGTAGGTTATGGACAAAAGTCAACATAGCAGAAAATTTTCCCTGCCTACATCCAAATCGGAGATAGCCATTTTGTCCGCCTTGAGCCAAGGATTCCAACGATATAAGACACTTGATCCTGGGACAAACGGTCTAAGAGATATGAGCGATTTTGAACTTTTGGTTGCTGTAGCGCCACCTATGGGCCATTCGGGGTCATACTCTTATAGGTTGTCCCCAAATTGAGGCCTACCATCTGGCCAGGTTTCACGTCTCTAGGCCTTACGGTTTGGCCTGCACGATGCGTTTTACGAATCCTTACAATTACAATAGGGTTTCAGCATTTCATGCTTGAACCCCTAATAAGAATGAAGGCTTTTTGCCAGTTATAGCGCCACCTATGGTCCGATCTCCATGAAACTCTGCATGCTTCCTCACCATGTTCTGACACATATGCTCATCAATTTTGGTGAAGTTCTGAGTTTTCATTTGGGATTTATAGGATTTTTAGTGTATTTTGCCACGCCCCTTTTCTAAATGACCCTGTTACAGCCACGCAAATGCCAAAGTTCAACTTTTTTTTGATAATTATTGATCTAGAGAGTCCAGAGAATTGTCCTAGACTGGTTTGGTTCCGATCGGGCGAAAAACCAGGGACTAGTTCGCAAAAGTAGGTTATGGACAAAAGTCAACATAGCAGAAAATTTTCCCTGCCTACATCCAAATCGGAGATAGCCATTTTGTCCGCCTTGAGCCAAGGATTCCAACGATATAAGACACTTGATCCTGGGACAAACGGTCTAAGAGATATGAGCGATTTTGAACTTTTGGTTGCTGTAGCGCCACCTATGGGCCATTCGGGGTCATACTCTTATAGGTTGTCCCCAAATTGAGGCCTACCATCTGGCCAGGTTTCACGTCTCTAGGCCTTACGGTTTGGCCTGCACGATGCGTTTTACGAATCCTTACAATTACAATAGGGTTTCAGCATTTCATGCTTGAACCCCTAATAAGAATGAAGGCTTTTTGCCAGTTATAGCGCCACCTATGGTCCGATCTCCATGAAACTCTGCATGCTTCCTCACCATGTTCTGACACATATGCTCATCAATTTTGGTGAAGTCCTGAGTTTTCATTTGGGATTTATAGGATTTTTAGTGTATTTTGCCACGCCCCTTTTATAAATGACCCTGTTACAGCCACCCAAATGCAAAAGTTCAACTTTTTTTCGATAATTATTGATCTAGAGAGTCCAGAGAAATCTCCTAGACTGGTTTGGTTCCGATCTGGCAAAAAACCTAGGACTAGTTCGCAAAAGTAGGTTTCGGACAAAATTCGATATAGCAGAAATTTTTCCCTGCCTAAATCAAAATCGGAGATAGCCATTTTGTCCGCCTTGAGCCAAGGATTCCAACGATATAAGACACTTGATCCTGGGACAAACGGTCTAAGAGTTATGGGCGATTTTGTACTTTTGGTCGCTGTAGCGCCACCTATGGGCCATTCGGGGTCATACTCTGATAGGTTGTCCCCAAATTGAGGCCTACCATCTGGCCAGGTTTCACGTCTCTAGGCCTTACGGTTTGGCCTGCACGATGCGTTTTACGAATCCTTACAATTACAATAGGGTTTCAGCATTTCATGCTTGAACCCCTAATAAGAATGAAGGCTTTTTGCCAGTTATAGCGCCACCTATGGTCCGATCTCCATGAAACTCTGCATGCTTCCTCACCATGTTCTGACACATATGCTCATCAATTTTGGTGAAGTCCTGAGTTTTCATTTGGGATTTATAGGATTTTTAGTGTATTTTGCCACGCCCCTTTTCTAAATGACCCTGTTACAGCCACCCAAATGCAAAAGTTCAACTTTTTTTCGATAATTATTGATCTAGAGAGTCCAGAGAAATGTCCTAGACTGGTTTGGTTCCGATCTGGCGAAAAACCTAGGACTAGTTCGCAAAAGTAGGTTTCGGACAAAATTCGATATAGCAGAAATTTTTCCCTGCCTAAATCAAAATCGGAGATAGCCATTTTGTCCGCCTTGAGCCAAGGATTCCAACGATATAAGACACTTGATCCTGGGACAAACGGTCTAAGAGTTATGGGCGATTTTGTACTTTTGGTCGCTGTAGCGCCACCTATGGGCCATTCGGGGTCATACTCTGATAGGTTGTCCCCAAATTGAGGCCTACCATCTGGCCAGGTTTCACGTCTCTAGGCCTTACGGTTTGGCCTGCACGATGCGTTTTACGAATCCTTACAATTACAATAGGGTTTCAGCATTTCATGCTTGAACCCCTAATAAGAATGAAGGCTTTTTGCCAGTTATAGCGCCACCTATGGTCCGATCTCCATGAAACTCTGCATGCTTCCTCACCATGTTCTGACACATATGCTCATCAATTTTGGTGAAGTCCTGAGTTTTCATTTGGGATTTATAGGATTTTTAGTGTATTTTGCCACGCCCCTTTTCTAAATGACCCTGTTACAGCCACCCAAATGCAAAAGTTCAACTTTTTTTCGATAATTATTGATCTAGAGAGTCCAGAGAAATGTCCTAGACTGGTTTGGTTCCGATCTGGCGAAAAACCTAGGACTAGTTCGCAAAAGTAGGTTTCGGACAAAATTCGATATAGCAGAAATTTTTCCCTGCCTAAATCAAAATCGGAGATAGCCATTTTGTCCGCCTTGAGCCAAGGATTCCAACGATATAAGACACTTGATCCTGGGACAAACGGTCTAAGAGTTATGGGCGATTTTGTACTTTTGGTCGCTGTAGCGCCACCTATGGGCCATTCGGGGTCATACTCTGATAGGTTGTCCCCAAATTGAGGCCTACCATCTGGCCAGGTTTCACGTCTCTAGGCCTTACGGTTTGGCCTGCACGATGCGTTTTACGAATCCTTACAATTACAATAGGGTTTCAGCATTTCATGCTTGAACCCCTAATAAGAATGAAGGCTTTTTGCCAGTTATAGCGCCACCTATGGTCCGATCTCCATGAAACTCTGCATGCTTCCTCACCATGTTCTGACACATATGCTCATCAATTTTGGTGAAGTCCTGAGTTTTCATTTGGGATTTATAGGATTTTTAGTGTATTTTGCCACGCCCCTTTTCTAAATGACCCTGTTACAGCCACCCAAATGCAAAAGTTCAACTTTTTTTCGATAATTATTGATCTAGAGAGTCCAGAGAAATGTCCTAGACTGGTTTGGTTCCGATCTGGCGAAAAACCTAGGACTAGTTCGCAAAAGTAGGTTTCGGACAAAATTCGATATAGCAGAAATTTTTCCCTGCCTAAATCAAAATCGGAGATAGCCATTTTGTCCGCCTTGAGCCAAGGATTCCAACGATATAAGACACTTGATCCTGGGACAAACGGTCTAAGAGTTATGGGCGATTTTGTACTTTTGGTCGCTGTAGCGCCACCTATGGGCCATTCGGGGTCATACTCTGATAGGTTGTCCCCAAATTGAGGCCTACCATCTGGCCAGGTTTCACGTCTCTAGGCCTTACGGTTTGGCCTGCACGATGCGTTTTACGAATCCTTACAATTACAATAGGGTTTCAGCATTTCATGCTTGAACCCCTAATAAGAATGAAGGCTTTTTGCCAGTTATAGCGCCACCTATGGTCCGATCTCCATGAAACTCTGCATGCTTCCTCACCATGTTCTGACACATATGCTCATCAATTTTGGTGAAGTCCTGAGTTTTCATTTGGGATTTATAGGATTTTTAGTGTATTTTGCCACGCCCCTTTTCTAAATGACCCTGTTACAGCCACCCAAATGCAAAAGTTCAACTTTTTTTCGATAATTATTGATCTAGAGAGTCCAGAGAAATCTCCTAGACTGGTTTGGTTCCGATCTGGCGAAAAACCTAGGACTAGTTCGCAAAAGTAGGTTTCGGACAAAATTCGATATAGCAGAAATTTTTCCCTGCCTAAATCAAAATCGGAGATAGCCATTTTGTCCGCCTTGAGCCAAGGATTCCAACGATATAAGACACTTGATCCTGGGACAAACGGTCTAAGAGTTATGGGCGATTTTGTACTTTTGGTCGCTGTAGCGCCACCTATGGGCCATTCGGGGTCATACTCTGATAGGTTGTCCCCAAATTGAGGCCTACCATCTGGCCAGGTTTCACGTCTCTAGGCCTTACGGTTTGGCCTGCACGATGCGTTTTACGAATCCTTACAATTACAATAGGGTTTCAGCATTTCATGCTTGAACCCCTAATAAGAATGAAGGCTTTTTGCCAGTTATAGCGCCACCTATGGTCCGATCTCCATGAAACTCTGCATGCTTCCTCACCATGTTCTGACACATATGCTCATCAATTTTGGTGAAGTCCTGAGTTTTCATTTGGGATTTATAGGATTTTTAGTGTATTTTGCCACGCCCCTTTTCTAAATGACCCTGTTACAGCCACCCAAATGCAAAAGTTCAACTTTTTTTCGATAATTATTGATCTAGAGAGTCCAGAGAAATGTCCTAGACTGGTTTGGTTCCGATCTGGCGAAAAACCTAGGACTAGTTCGCAAAAGTAGGTTTCGGACAAAATTCGATATAGCAGAAATTTTTCCCTGCCTAAATCAAAATCGGAGATAGCCATTTTGTCCGCCTTGAGCCAAGGATTCCAACGATATAAGACACTTGATCCTGGGACAAACGGTCTAAGAGTTATGGGCGATTTTGTACTTTTGGTCGCTGTAGCGCCACCTATGGGCCAATCGGGGTCATACTCTGATAGGTTGTCCCCAAATTGAGGCCTACCATCTGGCCAGGTTTCAAGTCTCTAGGCCTTACGGTTTGTCCTGCGCGATGCGTTTTACGAATCCTTACAATTACAATAGGGTTTCAGCATTTCATGCTTGAACCCCTAATAAGAATGAAGGCTTTTTGCCTGTTATAGCGCCACCTATGGTCCGATCTCCATGAAACTCTGCATGCTTCCTCACCATGTTCTGACACATATGCTCATCAATTTTGGTGAAGTTCTGAGTTTTCCTTTGGGATTTATAGGCTTTTGAGCGTATTTTGCCACGCCCCTTTTCTAAATGACCCTGTTACAGCCACGCAAATGCCAAAGTTCAACTTTTTTTTGATAATTATTGATCTAGAGAGTCCAGAGAATTGTCCTAGACTGGTTTGGTTCCGATCGGGCGAAAAACCAGGGACTAGTTTGCAAAAGTAGGTTATGGACAAAAGTCAACATAGCAGAAAATTTTCCCTGCCTACATCCAAATCGGAGATAGCCATTTTGTCCGCCTTGAGCCAAGGATTCCAACGATATAAGACACTTGATCCTGGGACAAACGGTCTAAGAGATATGAGCGATTTTGAACTTTTGGTTGCTGTAGCGCCACCTATGGGCCATTCGGGGTCATACTCTTATAGGTTGTCCCCAAATTGAGGCCTACCATCTGGCCAGGTTTCACGTCTCTAGGCCTTACGGTTTGGCCTGCACGATGCGTTTTACGAATCCTTACAATTACAATAGGGTTTCAGCATTTCATGCTTGAACCCCTAATAAGAATGAAGGCTTTTTGCCAGTTATAGCGCCACCTATGGTCCGATCTCCATGAAACTCTGCATGCTTCCTCACCATGTTCTGACACATATGCTCATCAATTTTGGTGAAGTTCTGAGTTTTCATTTGGGATTTATAGGATTTTTAGTGTATTTTGCCACGCCCCTTTTCTAAATGACCCTGTTACAGCCACGCAAATGCCAAAGTTCAACTTTTTTTTGATAATTATTGATCTAGAGAGTCCAGAGAATTGTCCTAGACTGGTTTGGTTCCGATCGGGCGAAAAACCAGGGACTAGTTCGCAAAAGTAGGTTATGGACAAAAGTCAACATAGCAGAAAATTTTCCCTGCCTACATCCAAATCGGAGATAGCCATTTTGTCCGCCTTGAGCCAAGGATTCCAACGATATAAGACACTTGATCCTGGGACAAACGGTCTAAGAGATATGAGCGATTTTGAACTTTTGGTTGCTGTAGCGCCACCTATGGGCCATTCGGGGTCATACTCTTATAGGTTGTCCCCAAATTGAGGCCTACCATCTGGCCAGGTTTCACGTCTCTAGGCCTTACGGTTTGGCCTGCACGATGCGTTTTACGAATCCTTACAATTACAATAGGGTTTCAGCATTTCATGCTTGAACCCCTAATAAGAATGAAGGCTTTTTGCCAGTTATAGCGCCACCTATGGTCCGATCTCCATGAAACTCTGCATGCTTCCTCACCATGTTCTGACACATATGCTCATCAATTTTGGTGAAGTCCTGAGTTTTCATTTGGGATTTATAGGATTTTTAGTGTATTTTGCCACGCCCCTTTTATAAATGACCCTGTTACAGCCACCCAAATGCAAAAGTTCAACTTTTTTTCGATAATTATTGATCTAGAGAGTCCAGAGAAATCTCCTAGACTGGTTTGGTTCCGATCTGGCAAAAAACCTAGGACTAGTTCGCAAAAGTAGGTTTCGGACAAAATTCGATATAGCAGAAATTTTTCCCTGCCTAAATCAAAATCGGAGATAGCCATTTTGTCCGCCTTGAGCCAAGGATTCCAACGATATAAGACACTTGATCCTGGGACAAACGGTCTAAGAGTTATGGGCGATTTTGTACTTTTGGTCGCTGTAGCGCCACCTATGGGCCATTCGGGGTCATACTCTGATAGGTTGTCCCCAAATTGAGGCCTACCATCTGGCCAGGTTTCACGTCTCTAGGCCTTACGGTTTGGCCTGCACGATGCGTTTTACGAATCCTTACAATTACAATAGGGTTTCAGCATTTCATGCTTGAACCCCTAATAAGAATGAAGGCTTTTTGCCAGTTATAGCGCCACCTATGGTCCGATCTCCATGAAACTCTGCATGCTTCCTCACCATGTTCTGACACATATGCTCATCAATTTTGGTGAAGTCCTGAGTTTTCATTTGGGATTTATAGGATTTTTAGTGTATTTTGCCACGCCCCTTTTCTAAATGACCCTGTTACAGCCACCCAAATGCAAAAGTTCAACTTTTTTTCGATAATTATTGATCTAGAGAGTCCAGAGAAATGTCCTAGACTGGTTTGGTTCCGATCTGGCGAAAAACCTAGGACTAGTTCGCAAAAGTAGGTTTCGGACAAAATTCGATATACCAGAAATTTTTCCCTGCCTAAATCAAAATCGGAGATAGCCATTTTGTCCGCCTTGAGCCAAGGATTCCAACGATATAAGACACTTGATCCTGGGACAAACGGTCTAAGAGTTATGGGCGATTTTGTACTTTTGGTCGCTGTAGCGCCACCTATGGGCCATTCGGGGTCATACTCTTATAGGTTGTCCCCAAATTGAGGCCTACCATCTGGCCAGGTTTCACGTCTCTAGGCCTTACGGTTTGGCCTGCACGATGCATTTTACGAATCCTTACAATTACAATAGGGTTTCAGCATTTCATGCTTGAACCCCTAATAAGAATGAAGGCTTTTTGCCAGTTATAGCGCCACCTATGGTCCGATCTCCATGAAACTCTGCATGCTTCCTCACCATGTTCTGACACATATGCTCATCAATTTTGGTGAAGTCCTGAGTTTTCATTTGGGATTTATAGGATTTTTAGTGTATTTTGCCACGCCCCTTTTCTAAATGACCCTGTTACAGCCACCCAAATGCAAAAGTTCAACTTTTTTTCGATAATTATTGATCTAGAGAGTCCAGAGAAATGTCCTAGACTGGTTTGGTTCCGATCTGGCGAAAAACCTAGGACTAGTTCGCAAAAGTAGGTTTCGGACAAAATTCGATATAGCAGAAATTTTTCCCTGCCTAAATCAAAATCGGAGATAGCCATTTTGTCCGCCTTGAGCCAAGGATTCCAACGATATAAGACACTTGATCCTGGGACAAACGGTCTAAGAGTTATGGGCGATTTTGTACTTTTGGTCGCTGTAGCGCCACCTATGGGCCATTCGGGGTCATACTCTGATAGGTTGTCCCCAAATTGAGGCCTACCATCTGGCCAGGTTTCACGTCTCTAGGCCTTACGGTTTGGCCTGCACGATGCGTTTTACGAATCCTTACAATTACAATAGGGTTTCAGCATTTCATGCTTGAACCCCTAATAAGAATGAAGGCTTTTTGCCAGTTATAGCGCCACCTATGGTCCGATCTCCATGAAACTCTGCATGCTTCCTCACCATGTTCTGACACATATGCTCATCAATTTTGGTGAAGTCCTGAGTTTTCATTTGGGATTTATAGGATTTTTAGTGTATTTTGCCACGCCCCTTTTCTAAATGACCCTGTTACAGCCACCCAAATGCAGAAGTTCAACTTTTTTTCGATAATTATTGATCTAGAGAGTCCAGAGAAATGTCCTAGACTGGTTTGGTTCCGATCTGGCGAAAAACCTAGGACTAGTTCGCAAAAGTAGGTTTCGGACAAAATTCGATATAGCAGAAATTTTTCCCTGCCTAAATCAAAATCGGAGATAGCCATTTTGTCCGCCTTGAGCCAAGGATTCCAACGATATAAGACACTTGATCCTGGGACAAACGGTCTAAGAGTTATGGGCGATTTTGTACTTTTGGTCGCTGTAGCGCCACCTATGGGCCATTCGGGGTCATACTCTGATAGGTTGTCCCCAAATTGAGGCCTACCATCTGGCCAGGTTTCACGTCTCTAGGCCTTACGGTTTGGCCTGCACGATGCGTTTTACGAATCCTTACAATTACAATAGGGTTTCAGCATTTCATGCTTGAACCCCTAATAAGAATGAAGGCTTTTTGCCAGTTATAGCGCCACCTATGGTCCGATCTCCATGAAACTCTGCATGCTTCCTCACCATGTTCTGACACATATGCTCATCAATTTTGGTGAAGTCCTGAGTTTTCATTTGGGATTTATAGGATTTTTAGTGTATTTTGCCACGCCCCTTTTCTAAATGACCCTGTTACAGCCACCCAAATGCAAAAGTTCAACTTTTTTTCGATAATTATTGATCTAGAGAGTCCAGAGAAATGTCCTAGACTGGTTTGGTTCCGATCTGGCGAAAAACCTAGGACTAGTTCGCAAAAGTAGGTTTCGGACAAAATTCGATATAGCAGAAATTTTTCCCTGCCTAAATCAAAATCGGAGATAGCCATTTTGTCCGCCTTGAGCCAAGGATTCCAACGATATAAGACACTTGATCCTGGGACAAACGGTCTAAGAGTTATGGGCGATTTTGTACTTTTGGTCGCTGTAGCGCCACCTATGGGCCATTCGGGGTCATACTCTGATAGGTTGTCCCCAAATTGAGGCCTACCATCTGGCCAGGTTTCACGTCTCTAGGCCTTACGGTTTGGCCTGCACGATGCGTTTTACGAATCCTTACAATTACAATAGGGTTTCAGCATTTCATGCTTGAACCCCTAATAAGAATGAAGGCTTTTTGCCAGTTATAGCGCCACCTATGGTCCGATCTCCATGAAACTCTGCATGCTTCCTCACCATGTTCTGACACATATGCTCATCAATTTTGGTGAAGTCCTGAGTTTTCATTTGGGATTTATAGGATTTTTAGTGTATTTTGCCACGCCCCTTTTCTAAATGACCCTGTTACAGCCACCCAAATGCAAAAGTTCAACTTTTTTTCGATAATTATTGATCTAGAGAGTCCAGAGAAATCTCCTAGACTGGTTTGGTTCCGATCTGGCGAAAAACCTAGGACTAGTTCGCAAAAGTAGGTTTCGGACAAAATTCGATATAGCAGAAATTTTTCCCTGCCTAAATCAAAATCGGAGATAGCCATTTTGTCCGTCTTGAGCCAAGGATTCCAACGATATAAGACACTTGATCCTGGGACAAACGGTCTAAGAGTTATGGGCGATTTTGTACTTTTGGTCGCTGTAGCGCCACCTATGGGCCATTCGGGGTCATACTCTGATAGGTTGTCCCCAAATTGAGGCCTACCATCTGGCCAGGTTTCACGTCTCTAGGCCTTACGGTTTGGCCTGCACGATGCGTTTTACGAATCCTTACAATTACAATAGGGTTTCAGCATTTCATGCTTGAACCCCTAATAAGAATGAAGGCTTTTTGCCAGTTATAGCGCCACCTATGGTCCGATCTCCATGAAACTCTGCATGCTTCCTCACCATGTTCTGACACATATGCTCATCAATTTTGGTGAAGTCCTGAGTTTTCATTTGGGATTTATAGGATTTTTAGTGTATTTTGCCACGCCCCTTTTCTAAATGACCCTGTTACAGCCACCCAAATGCAAAAGTTCAACTTTTTTTCGATAATTATTGATCTAGAGAGTCCAGAGAAATCTCCTAGACTGGTTTGGTTCCGATCTGGCGAAAAACCTAGGACTAGTTCGCAAAAGTAGGTTTCGGACAAAATTCGATATAGCAGAAATTTTTCCCTGCCTAAATCAAAATCGGAGATAGCCATTTTGTCCGCCTTGAGCCAAGGATTCCAACGATATAAGACACTTGATCCTGGGACAAACGGTCTAAGAGTTATGGGCGATTTTGTACTTTTGGTCGCTGTAGCGCCACCTATGGGCCATTCGGGGTCATACTCTGATAGGTTGTCCCCAAATTGAGGCCTACCATCTGGCCAGGTTTCACGTCTCTAGGCCTTACGGTTTGGCCTGCACGATGCGTTTTACGAATCCTTACAATTACAATAGGGTTTCAGCATTTCATGCTTGAACCCCTAATAAGAATGAAGGCTTTTTGCCAGTTATAGCGCCACCTATGGTCCGATCTCCATGAAACTCTGCATGCTTCCTCACCATGTTCTGACACATATGCTCATCAATTTTGGTGAAGTCCTGAGTTTTCATTTGGGATTTATAGGATTTTTAGTGTATTTTGCCACGCCCCTTTTCTAAATGACCCTGTTACAGCCACCCAAATGCAAAAGTTCAACTTTTTTTCGATAATTATTGATCTAGAGAGTCCAGAGAAATCTCCTAGACTGGTTTGGTTCCGATCTGGCGAAAAACCTAGGACTAGTTCGCAAAAGTAGGTTTCGGACAAAATTCGATATAGCAGAAATTTTTCCCTGCCTAAATCAAAATCGGAGATAGCCATTTTGTCCGCCTTGAGCCAAGGATTCCAACGATATAAGACACTTGATCCTGGGACAAACGGTCTAAGAGTTATGGGCGATTTTGTACTTTTGGTCGCTGTAGCGCCACCTATGGGCCATTCGGGGTCATACTCTGATAGGTTGTCCCCAAATTGAGGCCTACCATCTGGCCAGGTTTCACGTCTCTAGGCCTTACGGTTTGGCCTGCACGATGCGTTTTACGAATCCTTACAATTACAATAGGGTTTCAGCATTTCATGCTTGAACCCCTAATAAGAATGAAGGCTTTTTGCCAGTTATAGCGCCACCTATGGTCCGATCTCCATGAAACTCTGCATGCTTCCTCACCATGTTCTGACACATATGCTCATCAATTTTGGTGAAGTCCTGAGTTTTCATTTGGGATTTATAGGATTTTTAGTGTATTTTGCCACGCCCCTTTTCTAAATGACCCTGTTACAGCCACCCAAATGCAAAAGTTCAACTTTTTTTCGATAATTATTGATCTAGAGAGTCCAGAGAAATGTCCTAGACTGGTTTGGTTCCGATCTGGCGAAAAACCTAGGACTAGTTCGCAAAAGTAGGTTTCGGACAAAATTCGATATAGCAGAAATTTTTACCTGCCTAAATCAAAATCGGAGATAGCCATTTTGTCCGCCTTGAGCCAAGGATTCCAACGATATAAGACACTTGATCCTGGGACAAACGGTCTAAGAGTTATGGGCGATTTTGTACTTTTGGTCGCTGTAGCGCCACCTATGGGCCATTCGGGGTCATACTCTGATAGGTTGTCCCCAAATTGAGGCCTACCATCTGGCCAGGTTTCACGTCTCTAGGCCTTACGGTTTGGCCTGCACGATGCGTTTTACGAATCCTTACAATTACAATAGGGTTTCAGCATTTCATGCTTGAACCCCTAATAAGAATGAAGGCTTTTTGCCAGTTATAGCGCCACCTATGGTCCGATCTCCATGAAACTCTGCATGCTTCCTCACCATGTTCTGACACATATGCTCATCAATTTTGGTGAAGTCCTGAGTTTTCATTTGGGATTTATAGGATTTTTAGTGTATTTTGCCACGCCCCTTTTCTAAATGACCCTGTTACAGCCACCCAAATGCAAAAGTTCAACTTTTTTTCGATAATTATTGATCTAGAGAGTCCAGAGAAATGTCCTAGACTGGTTTGGTTCCGATCTGGCGAAAAACCTAGGACTAGTTCGCAAAAGTAGGTTTCGGACAAAATTCGATATAGCAGAAATTTTTCCCTGCCTAAATCAAAATCGGAGATAGCCATTTTGTCCGCCTTGAGCCAAGGATTCCAACGATATAAGACACTTGATCCTGGGACAAACGGTCTAAGAGTTATGGGCGATTTTGTACTTTTGGTCGCTGTAGCGCCACCTATGGGCCATTCGGGGTCATACTCTGATAGGTTGTCCCCAAATTGAGGCCTACCATCTGGCCAGGTTTCACGTCTCTAGGCCTTACGGTTTGGCCTGCACGATGCGTTTTACGAATCCTTACAATTACAATAGGGTTTCAGCATTTCATGCTTGAACCCCTAATAAGAATGAAGGCTTTTTGCCAGTTATAGCGCCACCTATGGTCCGATCTCCATGAAACTCTGCATGCTTCCTCACCATGTTCTGACACATATGCTCATCAATTTTGGTGAAGTCCTGAGTTTTCATTTGGGATTTATAGGATTTTTAGTGTATTTTGCCACGCCCCTTTTCTAAATGACCCTGTTACAGCCACCCAAATGCAAAAGTTCAACTTTTTTTCGATAATTATTGATCTAGAGAGTCCAGAGAAATCTCCTAGACTGGTTTGGTTCCGATCTGGCGAAAAACCTAGGACTAGTTCGCAAAAGTAGGTTTCGGACAAAATTCGATATAGCAGAAATTTTTCCCTGCCTAAATCAAAATCGGAGATAGCCATTTTGTCCGCCTTGAGCCAAGGATTCCAACGATATAAGACACTTGATCCTGGGACAAACGGTCTAAGAGTTATGGGCGATTTTGTACTTTTGGTCGCTGTAGCGCCACCTATGGGCCATTCGGGGTCATACTCTGATAGGTTGTCCCCAAATTGAGGCCTACCATCTGGCCAGGTTTCACGTCTCTAGGCCTTACGGTTTGGCCTGCACGATGCGTTTTACGAATCCTTACAATTACAATAGGGTTTCAGCATTTCATGCTTGAACCCCTAATAAGAATGAAGGCTTTTTGCCAGTTATAGCGCCACCTATGGTCCGATCTCCATGAAACTCTGCATGCTTCCTCACCATGTTCTGACACATATGCTCATCAATTTTGGTGAAGTCCTGAGTTTTCATTTGGGATTTATAGGATTTTTAGTGTATTTTGCCACGCCCCTTTTCTAAATGACCCTGTTACAGCCACCCAAATGCAAAAGTTCAACTTTTTTTCGATAATTATTGATCTAGAGAGTCCAGAGAAATGTCCTAGACTGGTTTGGTTCCGATCTGGCGAAAAACCTAGGACTAGTTCGCAAAAGTAGGTTTCGGACAAAATTCGATATAGCAGAAATTTTTCCCTGCCTAAATCAAAATCGGAGATAGCCATTTTGTCCGCCTTGAGCCAAGGATTCCAACGATATAAGACACTTGATCCTGGGACAAACGGTCTAAGAGTTATGGGCGATTTTGTACTTTTGGTCGCTGTAGCGCCACCTATGGGCCATTCGGGGTCATACTCTGATAGGTTGTCCCCAAATTGAGGCCTACCATCTGGCCAGGTTTCACGTCTCTAGGCCTTACGGTTTGGCCTGCACGATGCGTTTTACGAATCCTTACAATTACAATAGGGTTTCAGCATTTCATGCTTGAACCCCTAATAAGAATGAAGGCTTTTTGCCAGTTATAGCGCCACCTATGGTCCGATCTCCATGAAACTCTGCATGCTTCCTCACCATGTTCTGACACATATGCTCATCAATTTTGGTGAAGTCCTGAGTTTTCATTTGGGATTTATAGGATTTTTAGTGTATTTTGCCACGCCCCTTTTCTAAATGACCCTGTTACAGCCACCCAAATGCAAAAGTTCAACTTTTTTTCGATAATTATTGATCTAGAGAGTCCAGAGAAATGTCCTAGACTGGTTTGGTTCCGATCTGGCGAAAAACCTAGGACTAGTTCGCAAAAGTAGGTTTCGGACAAAATTCGATATAGCAGAAATTTTTCCCTGCCTAAATCAAAATCGGAGATAGCCATTTTGTCCGCCTTGAGCCAAGGATTCCAACGATATAAGACACTTGATCCTGGGACAAACGGTCTAAGAGTTATGGGCGATTTTGTACTTTTGGTCGCTGTAGCGCCACCTATGGGCCATTCGGGGTCATACTCTGATAGGTTGTCCCCAAATTGAGGCCTACCATCTGGCCAGGTTTCACGTCTCTAGGCCTTACGGTTTGGCCTGCACGATGCGTTTTACGAATCCTTACAATTACAATAGGGTTTCAGCATTTCATGCTTGAACCCCTAATAAAAATCAGTACAATTACAATAGGGTTTCAGCACTTCGTGCTTGAACCCCTAATAATTAAAGCTGCAAGCAGCATTTATCGGGGTTCAAGCATTTAAGGCCTTTAAGCACATAAGTATTTAAGACATTAAGTTTTATTTAGAAAGCTTTTAACCACTGAAATAATAGATGGAAAAGTCCATTTACAGCCAATACAGGCAATTTACCATAGGAAATATATGGTTTTCAAACCTTTTTAACAGTTATAGCGCCACCTATGGTCCGATCAACATGAAATTTGGCATGCTTGTTTAGAATATTATGGCACATATGCTCACCAATTTTCGTGAAGTTCTGAGTTTTCGTTTAGGATTTATAAGCTTTTGAGTGCATTTTGCCACGCCCATTTTCTTTATGACCCAATTATAGCCATACGAAAAATTCAAAAGTTCAACTTTTTTTCGATAATTATTGATCAGGAGAGTCCAGAGAATTGTCCTAGACTGGTCTGGTTCCAATCGGGCGAAAAACCAGGGACTAGTTCGCAAAAGTAGGTTTTTAACATATTCGCAAATAATTAATGAACGATTTGATTGACAGCAATGGTTCTTGAGGCAATGTTGTTCAGCATGAGCAGATCTATCAAATGATATGCATTTTGTGACAATAAGTGTAACACCACGTGATTACAGAGCCGTAAAACTCGTTAGCGCCAACTAGTGGCCGATTTCTTTCAAAATTCTTACAGACCTCTAGGGCTATGAGTTGAACATGCCCATCGAGTTTCGTTCCGATCGGCCTCCGTTAACCTTGTCTAATAGGTGCTCAAACTTCATTGGCCGATGGCGGCCATGTTTTTTGAGATACACCAATGTCCTCATAGACATACATGACACCTTGGGCCAAGACACTGCATACCAATTTTCAAGTCAATCGGACTAACGGTCAGGTGGTTAAAGCCTGTTTTATGTTTTTGTCATGTTATAGCGCCACCATGTGGCCAATCGCCGCGATTTTTTTACTGTGACCTCAGATTGACCTCTTACACATGTGTACCGAGGTTGGTGAAGATACCTCATTTACTTCTGGAGTTATAGCCATTTTAGTAAAATAGGCCCCTCCCACAACGTACGTTTTGGCGCCCCTTAGCGTCCGTGAATCGAAATTTCAACTTTTTTTCGATAATTATTGATATTCAGACTCCAGAGAACATTTCTGTACTGGTTTGGTTCCGATCGGGCGAAAAACCTAGGACTAGTTCGCAAAAGTAGGTTTTTGGCAAAATTCAAAATGGCGGAAAATCTATCATGGTGGAAATGAAATCGGAGATATACGTTTTGTTCGTCAGGAATCCAGCTTTCTAATGATATAAGACACTTGAGTCTACGACATACGGTCTAGGAGTTCTGAGCAGTTTCGCACTTTTGGTCGCTGTAGCGCCACCTATGGGCCGATTTGGCTAAGTCCGTGTATCTGAGTAGCGAGCAATACTACTACCATTTGACCAAGTATCACGTCTCTAGGCCTTACGGTTTTGGCTGCACGATGCGTTTTAGGGAAGAATAATAATAATTAAAGCTGCAAGCAGCATTTAGCGGGGTTCAAGCATTTAGGGTCTTTAAGCACATAAGGCAGTCTAGTGAGTTGTCTGAGTTTTTGTTTAGGATTTACAGGCTTTTGAGTGTTTTTTGCCATACCCATTTTCTAAATGATCCTGTTATGGCTACCCAATGGGTAAAGTTAAAGTTTTTTATATAATTAATAATCTAGAGCTTCCAGAGAATTGTACTGCACTGGTATATTTCCGATCGGGCGAAAAACCTAGGACTAGTTCGCAAAAGTATGTTTTTAACATAATAGCAAGTATTTAATGAACAAATTGATTGACAGCAGTAGTTCTTGAGGCAAAGTTGTTCAGTATGAGGAGATCTATCAAATGATATGCATCACGTGATTACATAGCCGTAAAACCTGTTAGCGTCAACTAGTGGCTGATTTTTCAAAATTCTTACAGACCTCTAGGGCCACGAGTCGAACATGCCCATCGAGTTTCGTTCTGATCGGCCTCCGTTAAGAGCAAACTAACAGCTTTGAATTAAAATGGTGAGGTATCCTGTTGTAAACATCAACCATGCCTGTTGACAGTTTTGTGGGAAGGGAATGAAAAGTTCTCAAATCCACAGCACAGCCTCAGACATAACATTTATATCCATGATCTGCCATTTTCACTATTGTCCTTGCTTGCTTCTTCACAATACCTGCAGATCTTCTGATGATTCGGCTGTGCAGGTCCACATTAACACTGCCTGGCCTAGAACATGGACTGGAAAATGCAAATTTGGGGGGTATAAATATTAATGATCCTGACTCCAACGTCACAGTCGGTGTTATGGTGGGATTCACTCATTTTTCAGCGGTCTTTTGCAAACAGGAGATTTACACAAGAAGGAGGAAACAATGGTGTTTGAGGCTCACGGTATGTCAGTTCCATGTCCAGAACTCTTATCATTCAACTATGCCAAGATAAATACAGTTTTCAATTGTATGGCACCTGTAAAATAGATGATTAGTAATATAATGCTTACTTGGAGTCTGAAATGGCTTTAACAAAAGAAGAAAAATAGTCTTAGATTTCTGTTCATTCTAATCATGTACAAATAAAGTAGCACAGTAAGATTACATTTATTTGAATGCATTAGTGAGTGTGTGATTGTGCTGTGTGTGCAGCGTGTCAATACTAAAAGTGAAGGTGTAGTTGATATCTTTGGTGATAATATCTGTAGTAATCATAAAAAAAAACACTTAAGAAATAAAGAATTAAAATTACAAATAATATTCTATTAAGATATGAGTTACAATAACATGATTTGCAATAGTAATAATATCAATAATATATGCACAATACACACAGATTAGACTATCAGGTCTGTGTTTTACAAAAACATTAGTATTGCAGCCAATGTGAGTCTGTGGGATTTATAAACAGACAAAATATGATTTGAAATGTTATTTTAATGATTTTATTAAGTTTAAACAATATTTCAAATGGAAAAAAAATGAAAAATTATATTTTAGTGAGCAGAATGAACCAATGAGTGTTCTTCTTCTGGTGGTTAAAATGTAAATGAAAACAATAATACTTAAACAATAATACTTAATACACTAACCATGCTTGAACACACACATGCACACACATTTTGTTGTAGATGTAGATATTTAAAATAAAAGATAGGTAACAAAATGATAATTGCAAATCTCCTCTGTATAACACCATTTTCAGATTTCAAATTAATCACTGAGAGGCAGAATTGTTCAAACTGAGAGCTCAGTAAAAATGAAGTGATAAACTTTGACAAAACATGACTGTGTTATAATAGGTGATTTTCATGCAAGTAATTTTATATAGTCCAAAAACTTATGCAAAAGCACAGATGAAAATATTTTATTAAGTAGAATGTCCTGCAGAGGGCAGTAGAAGACCACTAATTGACTCACTTTCATTTGAAAGACTTTTTTATCCACCAGTAAAACAAAGCAGTTTCTCCATGTTCTTTCCATTAAGCATGCTTACACACACAGACACATACACAAACACACACACATCCACACACACACACACACAAAGACAAATATGTTTTCAATGGTTTTAGGATGTGATATTGTGAAAATATCTTCATCTCCTCATCTTGAACAACTTTGCCTCAAGAATCACTAATGTCAATCAAACCGTTCATAATCATAATAAAAAAATAAAATATATACAAATATCATAATAAAAAAAAAACATCATAATAAAAAAGATTGCTTCTTAAAGCATTTGTTTATTTCCCAATACTGAAAGCGAATTAAAAGATCATGCGTAATCCTGCTGCTCCCTCTAGTGGACAACAGTGGTATTATAGCTTACATTTTACAGTTGAAGTGTTTGAATGAATGAATGGGAATTTGTTTTTTTACTTATATCTCAGGAACCAAAAGGCGAAAAATTCTGAAACTCAGAGCATAGATAGTGCTTGAGGAGCCCTGTTGAATGAGACCATCAAGGTGTTTTTGGGCGATTGGGGCTGGGAGTTATGACTGTTATAAGGCATATCTGTTCGGGCTATTATCTCTGGAATGCCCAGGGCAAATAACACCACATTTGAATCGAAGATAGCCAAGGACGGGCCCTTTCCAACGAGCTCTCACACAATGTTCGGGGTGGTCTGGGTCGGGAGTAATGGCCGTTCAAAATCGGGGGTCCCGCGGGCTGGCGATGCTCGGGGGGCGCGCTCCCGAGGCCCGCGACGACACGTTTCGATCAAGAGCCCGGAGAGGTCCTCACCATCAAAATTTGAGCGCGCAACGACTTTCCGTTTTCGAGTTATGAATGAATTTGTATTCGGGGGCGTGGCTTAAATGCCGTTATACTTTCGTTTCATTTCATTCATTTACTTTCGTCCATTTCCATATCTCAGTGTAACACAATTGTCAATAGTAATACTCAATAGATGAGTTTTGACAAAATGTGATTGTAAATGTTAAAATAATGATTTTATAAAGTCTAAATATGAATTTTATAACAATATTAGGGAGTAGTATGATGAAATGACAGCAGGGGGCAGTAAAATACCACTTATTGGCTTAATATGTCATTATATTCATATAAAATCACCTTTTGAAGAAGTTAAACTTTTTTTCTGATAATTATTGATCTAGAGAGTTCAGAGAATTGTGCTGCACTGGTTTTGAACATTATGATATGAACATTATATGATGATAGAAGACACCATTTACAGCAAATACAGGCAATTTACCATAGGAAATATATGGTTTTAAAGCATTTTAACAGTTATAGCGCCAACTACGGTCCGATCTCCATAAAATTTTCCATGCTTCTTTAGCAGGTTATGACACATATGCTCATCAATTTTTGTGAAGTTCTGAGTTTTCGTTTAGGATTTATAGACTTTTGAGTGCATTTTGCCACGCCCATTTTCTTTATGACCCCAATATACCCATGCGAAAAATGCAAAAGTTCAACTTTTTTTTGATAATTATTGATCTAGAGAGTCCATAGAATTGTCCTAGACTCGTTTGGTTCTGATCGGGCGAAAAACCTAGGACTAGTTCGCAAAAGTAGGTTTTTAACATAATTACGAATATTTAATGAACGGTTTGATTGAAAGCAATGGTTCTTGAGGCAAAGTTGTTCAACAAGAGGAGATCTATGAAATGGTATGCATTTTGTGACAATAAGTGTAACACCACGTGATTACAGAGCCATAAAACTCGTTAGCGCCAACTAGTGGCCGATTTCTTTTAAAATTCTTACAGACCTCTAGGGCCATGAGTAGAACATGCCCACCGAGTTTTGTTCCGATCGGCCTCCGTTAACCTTGTCTAATAGGTGCTCAAACTTCATTGGCCGATGGCGGCCATGTTTTTTGAGATACGCCAATGTCCTCATAGACATACATGACACCTTGGACCAAGACACTGCATACCAATTTTCAAGTCAATCGGACTAACGGTCAGGTGGTTAAAGCCTGTTTTATGTTTTTTTCCTATTATAGCGCCACCATGTGGCCAATCGCCGCGATTTTTTTACTGTGACCTCAGATTGACCTCTTACACATGTGTACCGAGTTTGGTGAAGATACCTCATTTACTTCTGGAGTTATAGCCATTTTAGTAAAATAGGCCCCTCCCACAACGTACGTTTTGGCGCCCCTTAGCGTCCGTGAATCGAAATTTCAACTTTTTTTCGATAATTATTGATAGTCAGACTCCAGAGAACATTTCTGTACTGGTTTGGTTCCGATCGGGCGAAAAACCTAGGACTAGTTCGCAAAAGTAGGTTTTTGGCAAAATTCAAAATGGCGGAAAATCTATCATGGCGGAAATGAAATCGGAGATATACGTTTTGTTCGTCAGGCATCCAGCTTCCCAATGATATAAGACACTTGAGTCTACGACATACGGTCTAGGAGTTCTGAGCAGTTTCGCGCTTTTGGTTGCTGTAGCGCCACCTATGGGCCGATTTGGCTAAGTCCGTGTATCTGAGTAGCGAGCAATACTACTACCATTTGACCAAGTATCACGTCTCTAGGCCTTACGGTTTTGGCTGCACGATGCGTTTTAGGGAAGAATAATAATAATAATAATTAAAGCTGCAAGCAGCATTTATCGGGGTTCAAGCATTTAAGGCCTTTAGGCACATAAGCATTTAAGACATTAAGATTTATTTAGAAAGCTTTTAACCACTGAAATAATAGATGGAAAAGTCCATTTACAGCCAATACAGGCAATTTACCATAGGAAATATGTGTTTTTTAAAGCTTTTTAACAGTTATAGCACCATCTATAGTCCGATCTCCATGAAATTTTGCATGCTTGTTAATGATGTTATGGCACATAAGCTCACCAATTTTCGTGAAGTTCTGAGTTTTTGTTTAGGATTTATAGGCTTTTGAGTGCATTTTGCCACGCCCATTTTCTTTATGACCCAATATACCCATGCGAAAAATGCAAAAGTTCAACTTTTTTTTGATAATTATTGATCTTGAGAGTCCATAGAATTGTCCTAGACTCGTTTGGTTCTGATCGGGCGAAAAACCTAGGACTAGTTCGCAAAAGTAGGTTTTTAACATAATTACGAATATTTAATGAACGGTTTGATTGACAGCAATGGTTCTTGAGGCAAAGTTGTTCAACAAGAGGAGATCTATCAAATGGTATGCATTTTGTGACAATAAGTCTAACACCACGTGATTACAGAGCCATAAAACTCGTTAGCGCCAACTAGTGGCCGATTTCTTTTAAAATTCTTACAGACCTCTAGGGCCATGAGTCGAACATGCCCACCGAGTTTCGTTCCGATAGGCCTCCGTTAACCTTGTCTAATAGGTGCTCAAACTTCATTGGCCGATGGCGGCCATGTTTTTTGAGATACACCAATGTCCTCATAGACATACATGGCACCTTGGACCAAGACACTGCATACCAATTTTCAAGTCAATCGGACTAACGGTCAGGTGGTTATAGCCTGTTTTATGTTTTTTTCATGTTATAGCGCCACCATGTGACCAATCGCCGCGATTTTTTTACCGTGACCTCATATTGACGTCTTACACATGTGTACCAGGTTTGGTTAAAATACCTCTTTTACTTCTGGAGTTATAGCCATTTTAGTAAAATAGGCTCCTCCCACAACGTTAATTTTGCACCCCCTAGCGACCGTGAATCGAAATTTCAACTTTTTTTTGATAATTATTGATATTCAGACTCCAGAGAACAATTCTGCACTGGTTTGGTTCCGATCGGGCAAAAAACCAGGGACTAGTTCGCAAAAGTAGATTTTCGACAAAATTCAAAATGGCGGAAAATCTATCATGGCGGAAATAAAATCGGAGATATACGTTTTGTTCGTCAGGCGTCCAGCTTTCCAATGATATAAGACACTTGAGTCTATGACTTACGGTCTAGGAGTTATGAGCAGTTTCGCGCTTTTGGTTGCTATAGCGCCACCTATGGGCCAATCGGGGTCATAATTTGATAACCTCTCCTCGATTTTTGTACTACCATATGGCAAAGTTTCAAAGCTCTAGCCCTTACGGTTTGGGCTGCACGATGCGTTTTACGGCAGAATAATAATAATAATAATAATTAAAGCTGCAAGCAGCATTTATCGGGGTTCAAGCATTTAAGGCCTTTAGGCACATAAGCATTTAAGACATTAAGATTTATTTAGAAAGCTTTTAACCACTGAAATAATAGATGGAAAAGTCCATTTACAGCCAATACAGGCAATTTACCATAGGAAATATGTGTTTTTTAAAGCTTTTTAACAGTTATAGCACCATCTATAGTCCGATCTCCATGAAATTTTGCATGCTTGTTAATGATGTTATGGCACATAAGCTCACCAATTTTCGTGAAGTTCTGAGTTTTTGTTTAGGATTTATAGGCTTTTGAGTGCATTTTGCCACGCCCATTTTCTTTATGACCCAATATACCCATGCGAAAAATGCAAAAGTTCAACTTTTTTTTGATAATTATTGATCTTGAGAGTCCATAGAATTGTCCTAGACTCGTTTGGTTCTGATCGGGCGAAAAACCTAGGACTAGTTCGCAAAAGTAGGTTTTTAACATAATTACGAATATTTAATGAACGGTTTGATTGACAGCAATGGTTCTTGAGGCAAAGTTGTTCAACAAGAGGAGATCTATCAAATGGTATGCATTTTGTGACAATAAGTGTAACACCACGTGATTACAGAGCCATAAAACTCGTTAGCGCCAACTAGTGGCCGATTTCTTTTAAAATTCTTACAGACCTCTAGGGCCATGAGTCGAACATGCCCACCGAGTTTCGTTCCGATAGGCCTCCGTTAACCTTGTCTAATAGGTGCTCAAACTTCATTGGCCGATGGCGGCCATGTTTTTTGAGATACACCAATGTCCTCATAGACATACATGGCACCTTGGACCAAGACACTGCATACCAATTTTCAAGTCAATCGGACTAACGGTCAGGTGGTTATAGCCTGTTTTATGTTTTTTTCATGTTATAGCGCCACCATGTGACCAATCGCCGCGAATTTTTTACCGTGACCTCATATTGACGTCTTACACATGTGTACCAGGTTTGGTTAAAATACCTCTTTTACTTCTGGAGTTATAGCCATTTTAGTAAAATAGGCTCCTCCCACAACGTTAATTTTGTACCCCCTAGCGACCGTGAATCGAAATTTCAACTTTTTTTTGATAATTATTGATATTCAGACTCCAGAGAACAATTCTGCACTGGTTTGGTTCCGATCGGGCAAAAAACCAGGGACTAGTTCGCAAAAGTAGATTTTCGACAAAATTCAAAATGGCGGAAAATCTATCATGGCGGAAATAAAATCGGAGATATACGTTTTGTTCGTCAGGCGTCCAGCTTTCCAATGATATAAGACACTTGAGTCTATGACTTACGGTCTAGGAGTTATGAGCAGTTTCGCGCTTTTGGTTGCTATAGCGCCACCTATGGGCCAATCGGGGTCATAATTTGATAACCTCTCCTCGATTTTTGTACTACCATATGGCAAAGTTTCAAAGCTCTAGCCCTTACGGTTTGGGCTGCACGATGCGTTTTACGGCAGAATAATAATAATAATAATAATTAAAGCTGCAAGCAGCATTTATCGGGGTTCAAGCATTTAAGGCCTTTAAGCACATAAGCATTTAAGACATTAAGTTTTATTTGTAAAGCTTTTAACCACTGAAATAATAGATGGAAAAGACCATTTACAGCCAAAACAGGCAATTTACCATAGGAAATATATGGTTTTCAAAGCTTTTTAACAGTTATAGCGCCACCTATCGTACGATCTTCATGAAATTTTACATGCTTGTTTAGACTGTTATGGTACATATGCTCACCAATTTTTGTGAAGTTCTGAGTTTTCGTTTAGGATTTATAGGCTTTTAAATGCATTTTGCCACGCCCATTTTCATTATGACCCAATATACCCATGCGAAAAATGCTAAAGTTGAACTTTTTTTGATAATTATTGATCTAGAGAGTCCAGAGAATTACCCTAGACTGGTCTTGTTCCGATCGGGCAAAAAACCTAGGACTAGTTCGCAAAAGTAGGTTTTTAACATAATTGCGAATATTTAATGAACGGTTTGATTGACAGCAATGGTTCTTGAGGCAAAGTTGTTCAGCATGAGCAGATCTATCAAATGATATGCATTTTGTGACAATAAGTGTAACACCACGTGATTACAGAGCCATAAAACTCGTTAGCGCCAACTAGTGGCCGATTTCTTTCAAAATTCTTACAGACCTCTAGGGCCATGAGTTGAACATGCCCATCGAGTTTCGTTCCGATCGGCCTCCGTTAACCTTGTCTAATAGGTGCTCAAATTTCATTGGTCGATGGCGGCCATGTTTTTCGAGATACGCCAAAGTCCTCATAGACATACATGGCACCTTGGACCAAGACACTGCATACCAATTTTCAAGTCAATCGGACAAACGGTCACGTGGTCATAGCCCTTTTCATGTTTTTTTTCATGTTATAGCGCCACCTAGTGATCAATCGTCGACATTTTTTTACTATGACCCCAGATTGAACTCTTACACATGTGTACCAAGTTTGGTGAAGATATCTCATTTCCTTTTCGAGTTATAGCCATTTTAGTAAAATAGGCTCCTCCCACAACATTAATTTATCACCCCCTAGCGACCAGGAATCGAAATTTCGACTTTTTTTCGATAATTATTGATCTTCAGACTCCAAAGAACATTTCTGCACTGCTTTGGTTCCGATCGGGTGAAAAACCAGGGACTAGTTCGCAAAAGTAGGTTTTTGACAAAATTCAAAATGGCGGAAAAATTTGCATACCTGAAATAAAATCGGAGATATACGTTTTGACCTTCAGGCGTCCAGCTTTCCAATGATATAGGACACTTGAGTCTACGACATACGGTCTAGGAGTTATGAGCAGTTCCGCGCTTTTGGTTGCTATAGCGCCACCTATGGGCCAATCTGGGTCATACTTTGATAGGTTCTCCCCAAATTGAGGACTACCATTTGGCCAAGTTTCAAGGTTCCAGCTCTTACGGTTTGGGCTGCACGATGCGTTTTAGGGGAGAATAATAATAATAATAATAATAAAAATCAGTACAATTACAATAGGGTTTCAGCACTTCGTGCTTGAACCCCTAATAATTAAAGCTGCAAGCAGCATTTATCGGGGTTCAAGCATTTAAGGCCTTTAAGCACATAAGCATTTAAGACATTAAGATTTATTTAGAAAGCTTTTAACCACTGAAATAATAGATGGAAAAGTCCATTTACAGCCAATACAGGCAAGCTTTTTAACAGTTATAGCGCCACCTATAGTCCGATCTCCATGATATTTTGCATGCTTGTTAATGATGTTGTGGCACATATGCTCACCAATTTTCGTGAAGTTCTGAGTTTTCGTTTAGGATTTATAGGCTTTTGAGTGCATTTTGCCACGCCCATTTTCTTTATGACCCAATATACCCATGCGCAAAATGCAAAAGTTCAACTTTTTTTTGATAATTATTGATCTAGAGTGTCCAGAGAATTGTCATAGACTGGTCTGGTTTCGATCGGGCGATAAACCTAGGACTAGTTCGTAAAAGTAGGTTTTTAACATAATTACGAATATTTAATAAACGGTTTAATTGACAGCATTAGTTCTAGAGGCAAAGTTGTTCAGCATGAGCAGATCTATCAGATGATATGCATTTTGTGACGATAAGTGTAACACCACGTGATTACAGAGCCATAAAACTCGTTAGCGCCAACTAGTGGCCGATTTCTTTCAAAACTCTTACAGACCTCTAGGGCCATGAGTCGAACATGCCCATCGAGTTTCGTTCCGATCGGCCTCCGTTAACCTTGTTTAATAGGTGCTCAAACCTCATTGGCCAATGGCGGCCATGTTTTTCGAGATATGCCAATATCCTTTTAGACATACATGGCCCCTTGGGCCAAGACACTGCATACCAAATTTCAAGTCAATCGGACTAACGGTCAGGTGTCTACATGTTTTTTTTGTTTTATAGCGCCACCATGTGGCCAATCGACGCATTTTTTTTACTGTGACCTCAGATTGACCTTCTACACATGTTTACCAAGTTTGGTGAAGTTTACTGAATTACTTCTTGAGTTATAGCCATTTTAGTAAAATAGGCTCCTCCCACAACGTTAATTTTGCACCCCCTAGCGACCGTGAATCGAAATTTCAACTTTTTTTCGATAATTATTGATCTTCAGACTCCACAGAACAATTCTGCACTGGTTTGGTTCCGATCGGGCAAAAAACCAGGGACTAGTTCGCAAAAGTAGGTTTTCGACAAAATTCAAAATGGCGGAAAATCTATCATGACGGAAATAAAATCGGAGATATACGTTTTGTTCGTCAGGCGTCCAGCTTTCCAATGATATAAGACACTTGAGTCTATGACTTACGGTCTAGGAGTTATGAGCAGTTTCGCGCTTTTGGTTGCTATAGCGCCACCTATGGGCCAATCGGGGTCATAATTTGATAACCTCTCCTCGATTTTTGTACTACCATATGGCAAAGTTTCAAAGCTCTAGCCCTTACGGTTTGGGCTGCACGATGCGTTTTACGGCAGAATAATAATAATAATAATAATAATAAAAATCAGCACAATTACAATAGGGTTTCAGCACTTCGTGCTTGAACCCCTAATAAAAATCAGCACAATTACAATAGGGTTTCAGCACTTCGTGCTTGAACCCCTAAAAATCAGGGCAATTACAATAGGGTTTCAGCACTTCGTGCTTGAACCCCTAATTAAAGCTGCAAGCAGCATTTATCGGGGTTCAAGCATTTAAGGCCTTTAAGCACATAAGCATTTAAGACATTAAGTTTTATTTGGAAAGCTTTTAACCACTGAAATAATAGATGGAAAAGACCATTTACAGCCAAAACAGGCAATTTACCATAGGAAATATATGGTTTTCAAAGCTTTTTGACAGTTATAGCGCCAGCTATTGTCCGATCTCCATGAAATTTTGCACGCTTGTTTACAATGTTATGGCACATATGCTCACCAATTTTTGTGAAGTTCTGAGTTTTCGTTTAGGATTTATAGGCTTTTGAGTGCATTTTGCCACGCCCATTTTCTTTATGACCCAATTATAGCCATACGAAAAATTCAAAAGTTCAACTTTTTTTCGATAATTATTGATCAGGAGAGTCCAGAGAATTGTCCTAGACTGGTCTGGTTCCGATCGGGCGAAAAACCAGGGACTAGTTCGCAAAAGTAGGTTTTTAACATATTCGCAAATAATTAATGAACGATTTGATTGACAGCAATGGTTCTTGAGGCAATGTTGTTCAGCATGAGCAGATCTATCAAATGATATGCATTTTGTGACAATAAGTGTAACACCACGTGATTACAGAGCCGTAAAACTCGTTAGCGCCAACTAGTGGCCGATTTCTTTCAAAATTCTTACAGACCTCTAGGGCTATGAGTTGAACATGCCCATCGAGTTTCGTTCCGATCGGCCTCCGTTAACCTTGTCTAATAGGTGCTCAAACTTCATTGGCCGATGGCGGCCATGTTTTTTGAGATACACCAATGTCCTCATAGACATACATGACACCTTGGGCCAAGACACTGCATACCAATTTTCAAGTCAATCGGACTAACGGTCAGGTGGTTAAAGCCTGTTTTATGATTTTTTCATGTTATAGCGCCACAATGTGGCCAATCGCCGCGATTTTTTTACTGTGACCTCAGATTGACCTCTTATTTTCAAATTTTCAAGTCAATCGGACTAACGGTCAGGTGGTTATAGCCTGTTTTATGTTTTTTTCATTTTATAGCGCCACCATGAGGCCAATCGTCGCGATTTTTTTACATTTCGTCGCGATACCTCATTTACATCGGGAGTTATAGCCATTTTAGTAAAATAGGCCCCTCCCACAACGTACGTTTTGGCGCCCCTTAGCGACCGTGAATCGAAATTTCCACTTTTTTTCGATAATTATTGATATTCAGTCTCCAGAGAACATTTCTGCACTAGTTTGGTTCCAATCGGGCAAAAAACCAGGGACTAGTTCGCAAAAGTAGATTTTTGACAAAATTCAAAATGGCGGAAAATCTATCATGGCGGAAATGAAATCGGAGATATACGTTTTGTTCGTCAGGCGTCCAGCTTTCCAATGATATAAGACACTTGAGTATACGACATATGGTCTAGGAGTTATGAGCAGTTTCGCGCTTTTGGTTGTTATAGCGCCACCTATGGGCCAATCGGGGTCATAATCTCTGAACCTTTCCTCGATTTTTGTACTACCATCTGTCAAAGTTTCAAAGTTCCAGCTCTTACGGTTTGGGCTGCACGATGCGTTTTACGGCGGAATAATAATAATAATAATAATAATAATTAAAGCTGCAAGCAGCATTTATCGGGGTTCAAGCAGTTAAGGCCTTTAAGGCCTTTAAGCACAAAAGCATCAAAAGTTATTAGTTTTATTTAGCAAGCATCTAACCACTGACATAATAGATGAAAAAGACTATTTACAGCCAATACAGGCAATGTACCATAGGAAATATATGGTTTTAAAGCTTTTTAACAGTTATAGCGCCACCTATGGTCCAGTCTCCATAAAATTGTTTACTGTGACCTCAAATTGAACCCATACACATGTGTACTGAGTTTGGTGAAGATATCTCATTTACTTCTTGACTTATAGCCATTTTAGTAAAATAGGCTCCTCCCACAACAATTTACCACATTCTAGTATTATTTACTATGATTCTAGCACGATTGTGCTACAATAGTAATTGTTATATAAGTGATTTTTTAGTGTCTTATTGTTATATAAGTGATTTTTATTGTCTAATAAATGTAAAAGCATATGTGAGTAGACTTCATTAATAAGTAGAATGGCCAGCAGAGGGCAGTAGAAGACCACATATTGGCACACTTTCACTTTAAACTTCTTGTTTTTCACCATTTTTCTGCACTAAAGCAAACCAGTTTTTCCATTTTAACTCCATAATGCATGTTTACACACACACACACACACACACACACACACACACACACACACACACACACACACACACAAAGACAAATGTTGTTGTTTTTTCAATGCTATTGGGATGTCATTATGAAAATATATTTGAATGGTCTATAAACATTTCACAAAGTCTTTGTAAGCTATTAATCAGATTATTCAGAATTTATTCAGAAACCTAAGACTACACACACACATTATGTTGTAGATACCGATATTTGATATATATGATGTGATCAAACTGTCAATACTAATACTTTAACAGATGGATTTTGACTAAATGTAATTGTAAATGTTAAAATAGGGATTTTATAAAGTCTCAATATAAATTATAGAACAATATGACAAAATGACTATTTTAAACAGCAGGGGGCAGTAAAATACCACTTATTGGCTTAATATGCCATTAATTCATATCATTTTCACCTTTTTAACTGTTATAGAGGCAAATTTTGTCCGATCTGTCTGAAAATTTCCATGCATGTTCAGAGTGATATTTCACATGTTCTGACTTGTTTTTAAGAAGGTTTGAACATTCATTAAAGAGATATAGGCTTTCGGGGACACTTGGTAAAGGCCACATTTTGAAGTGAACCTATTATAGCTATCCAAATGAAGAAGTTCAACTTTTTCTGACAACTATTGTTCTAGTGAGTCCAGAGAATGGTTATGCGATAGTTTTTAACATTATGATATGAAAATTATATGATCAGACATGGAAAAGACCATTTACAGCCAATACAGGCAGTTTGCCATAGGAAACATATGGTTTAAAAGCCTTTTAACTGTTATAGCGCCACCTTTGGTCCGATCTCCATAAAATTTTGCATGCTTGTTAATGATGGTATGTCACATATGCTCACCAACTTTTGTGAAGTTATGAGTTTTCATTTAGGATTTATAGGGTTTTTAGTGTATTTTGCCACGCCCATTTTATGAATGACCCTATTACAGCCATCCAAATGCAAAAGTTCAACTTTTTTTTGATAATTATTGATCTAGAGAGTCCAGAAAATTGTCCTAGACTGGTCTGGTTCCGATCGGGCAAAAAACCTAGGACTAGTTCGCAAAAGTAGGTTTTTAACATATTCATGAATAATTAATGAACAGTTTGATTGACAGCAATGGTTCTTGAGGCAAAGTTGTTCAGGATGAGGAGATCTATCAAATGATATGCATATTGTGTGGATATTTGTAACACCACGTGATTACAGAGCCGTAAAACTCGTTAGCGCCAACTAGTGGCCGATTTCTTTTAAAATTCTTACAGACCTCTAGGGCCATGAGCCGAACATGCCCATTGAGTTTCGTTTCGATCGGCCTCCGTTAACCTTGTCTAATAGGTGCTCAAACTTCATTGGCCGATGGCGGCCATGTTTTTTGAGATACGCCAATGTCCTCATAGACATACATGGCACCTTGGACCAAGACACTGCATACCAATTTTCAAGTCAATCGGACTAACGGTCAGGTGGTTATAGCCTGATTTATGTTTTTTTCATGTTATAGCGCCACCATGAGGCCAATCGTCGCGATTTTTTTACTGTGACCCCAGATTGAACTCATACACATGTGTACCAAGTTTGGTGAAGATACCTCATTTACTTCGGGAGTTATAGCCATTTTAGTAAAATAGGCCCCTCCCACAACGTACGTTTTGGCGCCCCTTAGCGACCGTGAATCGAAATTTCAACTTTTTTTCGATAATTATTGATCTTCAGTCTCCAGAGAACATTTCTGCTCTGGTTTGGTTCCAATCGGGTAAAAAACCAGGGACTAGTTCGCAAAAGTAGGTTTTTGACAAAATTCAAAATGGCGGAAAATCTATCATGGCGGAAATGAAATCGGAGATATACGTTTTGTTCGTCAGGCGTCCAGCTTTCCAATGATATAAGACACTTGAGTCTACGACATACGGTCTAGGAGTTATGAGCAGTTTCGCGCTTTTGGTTGTTATAGCGCCACCTATGGGCCAATCGGGGTCATAATCTCTGAACCTTTCCTCGATTTTTGTACTACCATCTGGCAAAGTTTCAAAGTTCCAGCTCTTACGGTTTGGGCTGCACGATGCGTTTTACGGCGGAATAATAATAATAATTAAAGCTGCAAGCAGCATTTATCGGGGTTCAAGCAGTTAAAGCCTTTTAAGCATTTAAGCACAAAAGCATCAAAAGTTAAGATTTATTTAGCAAGCATGTAACCACGGACATAATAGATGGAAAAGACCATTTACAGCCAATACAGGCAGTTTACCATGGGATATATATGGTTTTAAAGCTTTTTAACAGTTATAGCGCCACCTATGGTCCGATCTCCATAGAATTGTTTACTGTGACCTCAAATTGAACCCATACACATGTGTACTGAGTTTGGTGAAGATATCTCATTTACTTCTTGAGTTATAGCCATTTTAGTAAAATAGGCTCCTCCCACAACAATTTAGCACATTCTAGTATTATTTACTATGATTCTAGCATGATTTGCCATATTCTAGCATAATTTACCATGATATACTACATTCTAGTATGATTTACCATTGTTTACTGTGATTCTAGCATGGATTACCATAGTTTATCATAATTTATCATAGTTTACCATGATTTACCCTGTTCTAGCATAGTTTACCATGATTTACCATGTTCTAGCATGATTTACCATGATATACCACATTCTAACATGATTTACCATAGTTTATTATGATTTATCATGGCTTACCATGATTTACCCTGTTCTAGCATAGTTTACCATGATTTACCATGTTCTAGCATGATGTACCATGATATACTATGTTCTAGAATGATGTACCAGGATTGTAGTATGATTTACCTTGATACACCACATTCTAGTATCATTTATTGATTTACCATGTTTTTAGTGTGATTTAACCATGATTTACCACATTGCTAGCAATTATGTGAAGTATCAGTAAAAATGAAGTGATAAACTCTGACAAAATATGATTGTGCTACAATAGTAATTGTTATATAAGTGATTTTTTAGTGTTTTATTGTTATATAAGTGATTTTTAGTGTCTAATGAATGCAAAAGCATATGTGGGTAGACATTAATAAGTAGAATGGCCAGCAGAGGGCAGTAGAAGACCACATATTGGCTCACTTTCACTTTAAACTTCTTGATTTTCACCATTTTTCTGCACTAAAGCAAAGCAGTTTTTCCATTTTAAATCCATAATGCATGTTAACACACACACACACACACACACACAAGACAAATGTTGTTTTTTCAATGCTATTGGGATATGTCATTATGAAAATATATTTGAATGGTCTATAAACATTTCACAAAGTCTTTGTAAGCTATTAATCAGATCATTCAGAATTTATTCAGAAACCTAAGACTACACACACACATTATATTGTAGATACAGACATTTGAAATATATGATGTGATCAAACTGTCAATACTAATAATTTAACAGATGGATTTTTGACTAAATGTAATTGTAAATGTTAAAATAGTGATTTTATAAAGTCTAAATATAAATTATAGAACAATATGACAACATGACTATTTTAAACAGCAGGGGGCAGTAAAATACCACTTCTTGGCTTAATATGTCATTATATTCATATCATTTTCACCTTTTTAACTGTTATAGAGGCAAATTTTGTCAGATCTGTCTGAAAATTTTCATGCATGTTCAGAGTGATATTTCACATGTTCTGACTTGTTTTTAAGAAGGTTTGAACATTCATTAAAGAGATATAGGCTTTCGGGGACACTTGGTAAAGGCCACATTTTGAAGTGAACCTATTATAGCTACCCAAATGAAGTAGTTCAACTTTTTCTGACAATTATTGTTCTAGTGAGTCCAGAGAATTGTATTGCACTAGTTTTTAACATTATGATATGAAAATTATATATTCAGAGATGGAAAAGACCATTTACAGTCAATACAGGCAGTTTACCATAGGAAATATATGGTTTTAAAGATTTTTAACAGTTATAGCGCCACCTATCGTCCGATCTCCATGAAATTTTGCATGCTTGTTAATGATGTTATGTCACATAAGTTCACCAATTTTTGTGAAGTTCTGGGTTTTTATTTAGGATTTATAGGCTTTTTAATGTATTTTTCCATGCCCATTTTATAAATGATCCTATTACAGCCATCCAAATGCAAAAGTTCAACTTTTTTTTGATAATTATTGATCTAGAGAGTCCAGAGAATTGTCCTAGACTGGTCTGGTTCCGATCGGGCAAAAAACCTAGGACTAGTTCGCAAAAGTAGGTTTTAAACATATTCATGAATATTTAATGAACGGTTTGATTGACAGAAATGGTTCTTGAGGCAAAGTTGTTCAGCATGAGCAGATATATCAAATGATATGCTTTTTGTGACGATAAGTGTAACACCACGTGATTACAGAGCCAAAAAACTCGTTAGCGCCAACTAGTGGCCGATTTCTTTCAAAATTCTTACAGACCTCTAGGGCCATGAGTCGAACATGCCCATCGAGTTTCGTTCCGATCGGCCTCCGTTAACCTTGTCTAATAGGTGCTCAACTTCATTGGCCAATGGCGGCCATGTTTTTTGAGATACGCCAATGTCCTCATAGACATACATGGCACCTTGGACCAAGACACTGCATACCAATTTTCCAGTCAATCGGACTAACGGTCAGGTGGTTATAGCCCTTTTCATGTTTTTTTCATGTTATAGCGCCACCTAGTGTTCAATCGTCGCGATTTTTTTACTGTGACCCCAGAATGAACCCATACACATGTGTACCGAGTTTGGTGAAGCTATCTTATTTACTTTTTAAGTTATAGCCATTTTAGTAAAATAGGCTCCTCCCACAACGATTATTTTGCGCCCCCTAGCGTCCATGAATCGAAATTTCAACATTTTTTCGATAATTATTGATCTTCAGACTCCAGAGAACATTTCTGCACTGGTTTGGCTCCGATCGGGCAAAAAACCAGGGACTAGTTCGCAAAAGTAGATTTTCGACAAAATTCAAAATGGCGGAAAATCTATCATGACGGAAATGAAATCGGAGATATACGTTTTGTTCGTCAGGCGTCCAGCTTTCCAATGATATAAGACACTTGAGTCTGCGACATACGGTCTAGGAGTTATGAGCAGTTTCGCGCTTTTGGTTGCTATAGCGCCACCTATGGGCCAATCGGGGTCATAATCTCTGAACCTCTCCTCGATTTTTGTACTACCATCTGGCAAAGTTTCAATGCTCTAGCCCTTACGGTTTGGGCTGCACGATGCGTTTTACGGCAGAATAATAATAATAATAATAATAATAAAAATCAGTACAATTACAATAGGGTTTCAGCACTTCGTGCTTGAACCCCTAATAATAATAAAAATCAGCACAATTACAATAGGGTTTCAGCACTTCGTGCTTGAACCCCTAATAAAAATCAGCACAATTACAATAGGGTTTCAGCACTTCGTGCTTGAACCCCTAATTAAAGCTGCAAGCAGCATTTATCGGGGTTCAAGCAGTTAAAACCTTTTAAGCATTTAAGCACAAAAGCATCAAAAGTTAAGATTTATTTAGCAAGCATGTAACCACGGACATAATAGATGGAAAAGACCATTTACAGCCAATACAGGCAGTTTACCATGGGATATATATGGTTTTAAAGCTTTTTAACAGTTATAGCGCCACCTATGGTCCGATCTCCATAGAATTGTTTACTGTGACCTCAAATTGAACCCATACACATGTGTACTGAGTTTGGTGAAGATATCTCATTTACTTCTTGAGTTATAGCCATTTTAGTAAAATAGGCTCCTCCCACAACAATTTAGCACATTCTAGTATTATTTACTATGATTCTAGCATGATTTGCCATATTCTAGCATAATTTACCATGATATACTACATTCTAGTATGATTTACCATTGTTTACTGTGATTCTAGCATGGATTACCATAGTTTATCATGATTTATCATAGTTTACCATGATTTACCCTGTTCTAGCATAGTTTACCATGATTTACCATGTTCTAGCATGATTTACCATGATATACCACATTCTAACATGATTTACCATAGTTTATTATGATTTATCATGGCTTACCATGATTTACCCTGTTCTAGCATAGTTTACCATGATTTACCATGTTCTAGCATGATGTACCATGATATACTATGTTCTAGAATGATGTACCAGGATTGTAGTATGATTTACCTTGATACACCACATTCTAGTATCATTTATTGATTTACCATGTTTTTAGTGTGATTTAACCATGATTTACCACATTGCTAGCAATTATGTGAAGTATCAGTAAAAATGAAGTGATAAACTCTGACAAAATATGATTGTGCTACAATAGTAATTGTTATATAAGTGATTTTTTAGTGTTTTATTGTTATATAAGTGATTTTTAGTGTCTAATGAATGCAAAAGCATATGTGGGTAGACATTAATAAGTAGAATGGCCAGCAGAGGGCAGTAGAAGACCACATATTGGCTCACTTTCACTTTAAACTTCTTGATTTTCACCATTTTTCTGCACTAAAGCAAACCAGTTTTTCCATTTTAAATCCATAATGCATGTTAACACACACACACACACACACACACACACACACACACACACACACACACAAGACAAATGTTGTTTTTTCAATGCTATTGGGATATGTCATTATGAAAATATATTTGAATGGTCTATAAACATTTCACAAAGTCTTTGTAAGCTATTAATCAGATCATTCAGAATTTATTCAGAAACCTTAGACTACACACACACATTATATTGTAGATACAGACATTTGAAATATATGATGTGATCAAACTGTCAATACTAATAATTTAACAGATGGATTTTTGACTAAATGTAATTGTAAATGTTAAAATAGTGATTTTATAAAGTCTAAATATAAATTATAGAACAATATGACAACATGACTATTTTAAACAGCAGGGGGCAGTAAAATACCACTTCTTGGCTTAATATGTCATTATATTCATATCATTTTCACCTTTTTAACTGTTATAGAGGCAAATTTTGTCAGATCTGTCTGAAAATTTTCATGCATGTTCAGAGTGATATTTCACATGTTCTGACTTGTTTTTAAGAAGGTTTGAACATTCATTAAAGAGATATAGGCTTTCGGGGACACTTGGTAAAGGCCACATTTTGAAGTGAACCTATTATAGCTATCCAAATGAAGTAGTTCAACTTTTTCTGACAATTATTGTTCTAGTGAGTCCAGAGAATTGTATTGCACTAGTTTTTAACATTGTGATATGAAAATTATATATTCAGAGATGGAAAAGACCATTTACAGTCAATACAGGCAGTTTACCATAGGAAATATATGGTTTTAAAGATTTTTAACAGTTATAGCGCCACCTATCGTCCGATCTCCATGAAATTTTGCATGCTTGTTAATGATGTTATGTCACATAAGTTCACCAATTTTTGTGAAGTTCTGGGTTTTTATTTAGGATTTATAGGCTTTTTAATGTATTTTTCCATGCCCATTTTATAAATGATCCTATTACAGCCATCCAAATGCAAAAGTTCAACTTTTTTTTGATAATTATTGATCTAGAGAGTCCAGAGAATTGTCCTAGACTGGTCTGGTTCCGATCGGGCAAAAAACCTAGGACTAGTTCGCAAAAGTAGGTTTTAGACATATTCATGAATATTTAATGAACGGTTTGATTGACAGAAATGGTTCTTGAGGCAAAGTTGTTCAGCATGAGCAGATATATCAAATGATATGCTTTTTGTGACGATAAGTGTAACACCACGTGATTACAGAGCCAAAAAACTCGTTAGCGCCAACTAGTGGCCGATTTCTTTCAAAATTCTTACAGACCTTTAGGGCCATGAGTCGAACATGCCCATCGAGTTTCGTTCCGATCGGCCTCCGTTAACCTTGTCTAATAGGTGCTCAACTTCATTGGCCAATGGCGGCCATGTTTTTTGAGATACGCCAATGTCCTCATAGACATACATGGCACCTTGGACCAAGACACTGCATACCAATTTTCAAGTCAATCGGACTAACGGTCAGGTGGTTATAGCCCTTTTCATGTTTTTTTCATGTTATAGCGCCACCTAGTGTTCAATCGTCGCGATTTTTTTACTGTGACCCCAGAATGAACCCATACACATGTGTACCGAGTTTGGTGAAGCTATCTTATTTACTTTTTAAGTTATAGCCATTTTAGTAAAATAGGCTCCTCCCACAACGATTATTTTGCGCCCCCTAGCGTCCATGAATCGAAATTTCAACATTTTTTCGATAATTATTGATCTTCAGACTCCAGAGAACATTTCTGCACTGGTTTGGCTCCGATCGGGCAAAAAACCAGGGACTAGTTCGCAAAAGTAGATTTTCGACAAAATTCAAAATGGCGGAAAATCTATCATGACGGAAATGAAATCGGAGATAAACGTTTTGTTCGTCAGGCGTCCAGCTTTCCAATGATATAAGACACTTGAGTCTGCGACATACGGTCTAGGAGTTATGAGCAGTTTTGCGCTTTTGGTTGCTATAGCGCCACCTATGGGCCAATCGGGGTCATAATCTCTGAACCTCTCCTCGATTTTTGTACTACCATCTGGCAAAGTTTCAATGCTCTAGCCCTTACGGTTTGGGCTGCACGATGCGTTTTACGGCAGAAGAATAATAATAATAATTAAAGCTGCAAGCAGCATTTATCGGGGTTCAAGCAGTTAAGGCCTTTAAGGCATTTAAGCACAAAAGCATCAAAAGTTATTAAGATTCATTTAGCAAGCATGTAACCACTGACATAATAGATGGAAAAGACCATTTACAGCCAATACAGGCAATTTGCCATGGGATATATATGGTTTTAAAGCTTTTTAACAGTTATAGCGCCACCTATGGTCCGATCTCCATAAAATTGTTTACTGTGACCTCAAATTGAACCCATACACATGTGTACTGAGTTTGGTGAAGATATCTCATTTACTTCTTGAGTTATAGCCATTTGAGTAAAATAGGCACCTCCCACGACGATTTGCCACATTCTAGAATTATTTAATATGATTCTAGCATGATTTACTATCATATACCATGTTCCAGAATGATTTATTAGGATTCTAGCATGATTTACCTTGATACACCTCATTTCAGTATTATTTACTATGATTTACAATGTTTCTAGCATGATTAACCACATTACTAGCAATTATGTGAAGTGTCAGTGCAAATGAGGTGATGAACACTGACAAAATATTATTGTGTTATAATAGTTAGTTATATACGTGATTTTTAGTGTGTGTCCAAGTATGAATGCAAAAGCACATGTAAAATATTTCATTATTAAGTAGAATGGCCAGCAGAGGGCACTAGAAGACCACTTATTGGCTCACTTTCACTTTAAACCAGTTTTCTGCACTAAAGCAAACCAGTTTTTCCATGTTAACTCAATGCATGCTTACACACACACACACACACACACACACACACACACACACACACACACACACACACACACATACACACACACACACACACATACACACACAGCATAGTTAACCATGATTTACCATGATATACCACGTTGTAGTATTATTTACCAGGAGATAAACGACAATCTAGTATTATTTACTTTGATTTACCATGTTTCTAGCCTGATTTATCACATTACTAGCAATTATTTGAAGTGTCAGTGCAAATAAAGTGATTAACACTGACAAAATATGATTGTGTTATAATAGTTATTGCTATATAATTGATTTTTTTTAGTGTGTATTCAAGTATGAATGCAAGCACATGTTGAAATATTTCATTAATAAGTAGAATGGCCAGCAGAGGGCAGTAGAAGACCACTTATTGGCTCACTTTCACTTTAAACCAGTTTTCTGCACTAAAGCAAACCAGTTTATCCATGTTAACTCAATGCATGCTTACACACACACACACACACACACACACACACACACACACACACACACACACACACACACACACACACACACACACACACACACACACACACACACACAGCATAGTTAACCATGATTTACCATGATTTACCACATTACTAGCAATTATTTGAAGTGTCAGTGCAAATAAAGTGATTAACACTGACAAAATATGATTGTGTTATAATAGTTATTGCTATATAAGTGATTTTTAGTGTGTATTCAAGTATAAATGCAAGCACATGTGGAAAAATTTAATTAATAAGTAGAATGGCCAGCAGAGGGCAGTAGAAGACCACTTATTGGCTCACTTTCACTTTAAACCTCATGATTTTGACCAGTTTTCTGCACTAAAGCAAACCAGTGTTTCCATGTTAACTCAATAATGCATACTTGCTACATATGCTACACACAATAATGCTACACACACACACACACACACACACACACACACACACACACACACACACACACACACACACACACACACAAATGTTTCAGTGATATTGGTGTCACATTCACCTTCATCACATTCACCTTCTGTCTTCATCACATTCACCATCTGTCGTCATCACCTGCACCTGCTCCTCATCACCCTCCTCATCATCACCTGCTCCTCATCATCATAACCGTCACCTGTTGTCCTTGTCTTGATCTGTGTATTTAAGTTCCCCTCTCATCCATTATCATTGTCGGTTATTGTTTGTGCACTAGCACTCTGTTATGTTTGTTTTCATGTTGGAAAATAAAACCTTTGTTATATTTGTACCACACACACACACACACACACACACACACACACACACACACACACACACCATCATTTATCATGATTTACCATGGCTGATACCAATACCAATATGAGAAAATGACTATTTTAAACAGCAGGGGGCAGTAAAATACCACTTATTGGCTTAACATGCCATTAATTCATATCATTTTCACCTTTTTAACTGTTATAGAGGCAAATTTTGTCCGATCTGTCTGAAAATTTTCATGCTTGTTCAGGGTGATATTTCACACGTTCTGACTTGTTTTTAAGAAGGTCTGAGCATTGATTAAAGAGATATAGGCTTTCGGGGACACTTGGTAAAGGCCAGATTTTGAAGTGAACCTATTATAGCTATCCAAATGAAGTAGTTCAACTTTCTGACAATTATTGATCTAGTGAGTCCAGAGAATTGTATTGCACTAGTTTTTTAACATTATGATATGAAAATTATATGATCAGAGATGGAAAAGACCATTTACAGCCAATACAGGCAGTTTACCATAGGAAATATATGATTTTAAAGCTTTTTAACAGTTATAGCGCCACCTATCGTCCGATCTCCATAGAATTTTTCATGCTTGTTAATGATGTTATGTCACATATGCTGACCAATTTTTGTGAAGTTCTGAGTTTTTATTTAGGATTTATAGGCTTTTTAATGTATTTTGACACGCCCATTTTATAAATTACCCTATTACAGCCATCCAAATGCAAAAGTACAACTTTTTTTTGATAATTATTGATCTAGAGAGTCCAGAGAATTGTCCTAGACTGGTCTGGTTCCGATCGGGCAAAAAACCTAGGACTAGTTCGCAAAAGTAGGTTTTAGACATATTCATGAATATTTAATGAACGGTTTGATTGACAGAAATGGTTCTTGAGGCAAAGTTGTTCAGCATGAGCAGATATATCAAATGATATGCTTTTTGTGACGATAAGTGTAACACCACGTGATTACAGAGCCATAAAACTCGTTAGCGCCAACTAGTGGCCGATTTCTTTCAAAATTCTTACAGACCTCTAGGGCCATGAGTCGAACATGCCCATCGAGTTTCGTTCCGATCGGCCTCCGTTAACCTTGTCTAATAGGTGCTCAACTTCATTGGCCAATGGCGGCCATGTTTTTTGAGATACGCCAATGTCCTCATAGACATACATGGCACCTTGGACCAAGACACTGCATACCAATTTTCAAGTCAATCGGACTAACGGTCAGGTGGTTATAGCCCTTTTCATGTTTTTTTCATGTTATAGCGCCACCTAGTGTTCAATCGTCGCGATTTTTTTACTGTGACCCCAGAATGAACCCATACACATGTGTACCGAGTTTGGTGAAGCTATCTTATTTACTTTTTAAGTTATAGCCATTTTAGTAAAATAGGCTCCTCCCACAACGATTATTTTGCGCCCCCTAGCGTCCATGAATCGAAATTTCAACATTTTTTCGATAATTATTGATCTTCAGACTCCAGAGAACATTTCTGCACTGGTTTGGCTCCGATCGGGCAAAAAACCAGGGACTAGTTCGCAAAAGTAGATTTTCGACAAAATTCAAAATGGCGGAAAATCTATCATGACGGAAATCAAATCGGAGATATACGTTTTGTTCGTCAGGCGTCCAGCTTTCCAATGATATAAGACACTTGAGTCTGCGACATACGGTCTAGGAGTTATGAGCAGTTTCGCGCTTTTGGTTGCTATAGCGCCACCTATGGGCCAATCGGGGTCATAATCTCTGAACCTCTCCTCGATTTTTGTACTACCATCTGGCAAAGTTTCAATGCTCTAGCCCTTACGGTTTGGGCTGCACGATGCGTTTTACGGCAGAATAATAATAATAATTAAAGCTGCAAGCAGCATTTATCGGGGTTCAAGCAGTTAAGGCCTTTAAGGCCTTAAAGCACAAAAGCTTTAAAATCTATTAAGTTTTATTTAGCAAGCATGTAACCACTGACATAATAGATGGAAAAGACCATTTACAGCCAATACAGGCAATGTAACATAGGAAATACATGGTTTTAAAGCTGTTTAACATTTATAGGATTTCTATACATTTCTGCACTGGTTTGGTTCCGATCGGGCGAAAAACCTAGGACTAGTTAGTAAAAGTACGTTGTTGACAAAATTCAAAATGGTGGAAAATTTATCATGGCGGAAATTAACATTATCTAAATCTCGAAGATCGGATCAGATCGGATCGAATAATGATAATCGATTCAAGATCTTGAGAATCGGAATCGAATCGATTCTTGAAATTTGAATCGAAACCCAGCCCTACACAACACTGTGTAGCATGTAGTGCGCAACTTGACTTGATGTGCTACACCTAGATATAGTATTCGGTAGGGCATAATTAAATCAGAAGCAAGGATCATCTACTGGAGGGAGGAAATGGTGCAACAGGAGAGCAAATAGTTGACAATTTTGTTCTGATTCAAAGAGAAAATTATATTGATAAATTAAAAAGTTCTCTTTGTAGTTTGTTTCAGAAAGATGAGTGACAAATAAGAACAATAGAGAGTTAGTAAATGAAAACAGACATCACCGACTTGTTTCTTTTTAATGATTCAACAGCCTAAAAGCTTCGATTAAATTAGGTGAAGTTCGAAAGTGGAGCTTAAAGTTAAAAATAATTACCACCTAGTTTCATCACATCTATCTTTTTAACGAATCAGTGTTTTTGAACATGTTTGTACATGTACGGTTTAATGACTCAAAGACAATCCGTTGCTGTAACAATGTGATTGTGCACTGAGTGACAGCCTTTCAATGCGCAGAGACGCTGTTTAGTTTTCGCTACATTCGTTACAAAAAATGTCCTTGATTTTTGTGCATGCTATACACATCGTAACACTTATTTATATAGCAACACATATATATAAAAAACAAAAACAAACAAAAGAAAATTGTAGTTATCCTACCAGTTGATGGTTTCAAATTACAGTTCAAATGGGAAACAGGTCCATGGGCACTGGTTAGCATTTGTGCATGTAATTGCATCCACTAGGCAGGCGATTCACCTTCACAGGATTATTTATGGCACAAAACAGGATACACTTGCCGATCACGTTCACATAGGGAAAAAAAATAGAGAACAAGAAAACGCAGCCTTGGAAAACACAAGGCAAACGTACCATAATTAATTTCTGACTCAACATTTCAGTAACAAATGACATGCACAGCTCAAATGACACATTAATCCAAATTTATTTAACACATCGATTCGACACTCATAAAACAGTCACTGTCACAACTCATGATACAAAGATGTTAGCTACACGCGGTAGCTTTAGCACACGGCTAACTAGTTCAGCTCGCGCTGTGACTGCGGCCTAGTCAACTCAGCTCATATCAAATCATTTCTGAAATAGATATCTGTCATAAGATAACATATGACAAAAAAAAGTCACTCACCAAAACGAGACTGCATCACATATTCAATTAAAGAAGATTGTTCAATAAAGATTATCACACTATAAATCTTTACTCCGATTTCACCTTTTACACCTTTCTCTGACGACAAGTTGATGCATCCAAAGTTTCCAAGTGCACACAATCACAGTTCCCGATAGATTATGATGATCATTTAGTACAAGGAGTTTCTGAAGAAAGTTTCCGTGCTGCTGTCTCATCTGATCTATTCTGTTCTCTCATCATGCTGACAGCAGCAGCGCCTGCGCGAACAGTGGGCGGGCCTTAAGAATATGCCGCTACTGTTGGCTCTCAGGGGTGGCAGTCACTGCAGCACAATCAGTGATTGGACGAATCGCGTGTTTTTGCCCAGTGGTTTTTACCAGTGCATCAAGTAAATAAAAAAAAAATGGATGTAATTGAAAAAATAAATTTGTCCAGAACAGAGCGACAGGACTGAATTTAAACTGTTATAGAAGAGCTAATATACTGAGAATGAACTGGTGAAGGATTGTCTCTCTGCTTTATTTTATAAGAAATATTTCTGTGTCTAGAGTTCCTAATGCGCTGTACTCTCAACTTTTGTATAATAGTACTAGTCATATTTTTTTACACCAGGCATGAATAAAAGGAATGTTTTTTATTTCCTGTTTCGAAAACCACTGGAAACCAACGGACAGTAATGTATAGAGGAATGAAAATATGGAATCATTTACTATTGATATCACACATTTTTACAAGAAAAATTAGTTTAAAAAAAATATTTAAAGGAATATTTAATGGCAAAATATATTAAATTGTTGATTTTGATATTTGGAATGGATGATGGGTTAGTGCGTTTCATTGACTTGACTTTTTATTGTTGTTGATTAAATGTAGTTTTGTATGATTTACTTTTTGGGACCCCAGGAAGAGTAGCCACTGCCTAGAAAGAGGCTAATGGGGATCCAAATAAACAAATAAACTTATAACATTGATGGAAAATACCATTTACAGCCAATACAGGCAATTTACTGAGGAAAGTTTTTTTGACAGTTATAGCACCACATCTTGCCTGATCTCCACCACTTCAAGTGTCCTCAAAGTGTGCCCATGCATGTCTGTCAAATTTGTTGTAAATATCTCATTTTGTTTTGAAGTTTAGACACTTCTGTTTATGAGAGAATAAAAATGATCCATGGGTGACAATGATTTAAAAATTTTATTTGTTTATTTATTTTTGTCAGTTCCTATCTTAATTGTGACATTTGGGCGTTATTGTTTAGCTATTGATCTATGTTTTCAAATTTCAAGAAATTTGGACTATCGGTTTCGAAGATAATTGCAAGTTTTTTAAGTGCTTAATGACAATGATACACAAACTATAAGGAGAAACCTGGCATATTTGGTATTGTTGGACTCGGGAAGGATTGAGGATTTCAAAGGACTAACGGTTGGGTGCGTATATAGCCATTTTCATAAATTTTTTTCCATGTTGTAGCGCCACCAAGTGGCCAATCGTCGCGATTTTTTTCAAGTAATCTCAGATTGAGCTCATAAACACGTTTCCCAAGATTAGCGAAAATATCTCTTTCCATTCACGAGTTATAATTGTTTTAGTAAAAGTGGCCCTGGTGCCATCAAACATTTTGATTTCCCTTAGCGACCGTGAATTTAAATTAAGAATTTTTTTGATGATTATTGATAGTCTCTGTCCAGAGAATATTTCTGCATTGGTTTGGTTTCAATCGGGCAAAAAATCTAGGAGTAATTCGCAAAAGTAGGTTTTTCAAAAAACCTCAATTTACTCAAAATTGGCGCCTGAAGGGCAAGCAAATCTGAGGCATGCATCTGGTCCGCCTCGAGCCAAGGATTCCAGCGATATAAGACACTTGAGCCTACGCCTCACGGTTGATGAGTTATGAGCCGTTTCGTACTTTTGCCCGCTGTAGCGCCCCCGTCAGGCCGATCGGGGCGGGCCTTGGTGACGCTGTAGGCGGTTTGAGTACTATCAGCCCCCAAAGTTTCAAGTCTCCACGACTTACGGTTTGGTCTGCCCGATCAGTTTTATGTCTGAATGTTGCATCATGGGAAAATTAACAATTACAATAGGTGTTCAGCACTGAAGTGCTTGAACCCCTAATAAGTGGCTAAAAAAGGGCCACAAAAAGGCCTCTAAAAAAAAAACTATAGGGTCTAGGCGCTTGCCGTCTGCGCTGCTGCGTTCCAAAAACTTTATCCAGCCTTCTAACATGTGCCTCGGAGAGGAAAAAGAACGTTTGTTGCCCTTTTAGCTCATTTATCATGGAAATGTGGTGCATTTTTTTTTTTACCTTTTAAACTGTGACACCCCCACTGATGGCCCGATCTCCATAAAAGTTTGCACGCTTCTTTAGAATAATATGGCGCATGTGCTCAGCTAATTTGGTGAAGCTCTGCTCTTTTCCCCCCATTTTTCAGTCATTTAAATGTCATTTTGCATAGGGTAATACAGAGGCCTTCTCACCTTTATGACAGTTAAAGCGCCACCAATGGCCCGACGTCCATGAAAGTTTTCAAGCTTCTTCAGGATCACGTGACGCATGCGCATGCCCGATTTTGTGAGCTTGTATGCAAATCAGACAGCAAGATGGCCGCTTTCAGCCATTTCATGTGTTTTTTCCATAGAAATACATCATTTTGACACCCTTTTAACAGTTATAGCGCCACCAAGTGGCCAGTCGCTGCGCCCTTTTTCAAGTGACCACAGAATGAGCTCGTACATGCGTGTGCTGAGTTTGGTGCAAAAATCTCGTTCCGTTCACGAGTTATAGCCAATTAAGCAAAATGGGCTCCTCCCACTTCGAACATTTTGGCGGCCCTTAGGGACCGTGAAGCGAAATTTACACTTTTTTTTGATAATTATTGACAATCAGACTCCAGAGAATCTTGCCGCACTGGTTTGGTTCCGGTCGGGCCAAAAACCTAGGACTAGTTCGCGAAAGTAGGTTTTTGGAAAAACCCCAAATACCCTAAAATTTTCCCAGGGTGACGAGCAAATCCGAGGCATGCATCTGGTCCGCCTCGAGCCAAGGATTCCAGCGATATAAGACACTTGAGCCTACGCCTCACGGTTGATGAGTTATGAGCCGTTTCGTACTTTTGCCCGCTGTAGCGCCCCCGTCAGGCCGATCGGGGCGGGCCTTGGTGACGCTGTAGGCGGTGTGAGTACTATCAGCCCCCAAAGTTTCAAGTCTCCACGACTTACGGTTTGGTCTGCCCGATCAGTTTTATGTCTGAATGTTGCATCATGGGAAAATTAACAATTACAATAGGTGTTCAGCACTGAAGTGCTTGAACCCTTAATAAGTGGCTAAAAAAGGGCCACAAAAAGGCCTCTAAAAAAAAAACTATAGGGTCTAGGCGCTTGCCGTCTGCGCTGCTGCGTTCCAAAAACTTTATCCAGCCTTCTAACATGTGCCTCGGAGAGGAAAAAGAACGTTTGTTGCGCTTTTAGCTCATTTATCATGGAAATGTGGTGCATTTTTTTTTTTACCTTTTAAACTGTGACACCCCCACTGATGGCCCGATCTCCATAAAAGTTTGCACGCTTCTTTAGAATAATATGGCGCATGTGCTCAGCTAATTTGGTGAAGCTCTGCTCTTTTCCCCCCATTTTTCAGTCATTTAAATGTCATTTTGCATAGGGTAATACAGAGGCCTTCTCACCTTTATGACAGTTAAAGCGCCACCAATGGCCCGACGTCCATGAAAGTTTTCAAGCTTCTTCAGGATCACGTGACGCATGCGCATGCCCGATTTTGTGAGCTTGTATGCAAATCAGACAGCAAGATGGCCGCTTTCAGCCATTTCATGTGTTTTTTCCATAGAAATACATCATTTTGACACCCTTTTAACAGTTATAGCGCCACCAAGTGGCCAGTCGCTGCGCCCTTTTTCACGTGACCACAGAATGAGCTCGTACATGCGTGTGCTGAGTTTGGTGCAAAAATCTCGTTCCGTTCACGAGTTATAGCCAATTAAGCAAAATGGGCTCCTCCCACTTCGAACATTTTGGCGGCCCTTAGGGACCGTGAAGCGAAATTTACACTTTTTTTTGATAATTATTGACAATCAGACTCCAGAGAATCTTGCCGCACTGGTTTGGTTCCGGTCGGGCCAAAAACCTAGGACTAGTTCGCGAAAGTAGGTTTTTGGAAAAACCCCAAATACCCTAAAATTTTCCCAGGGTGACGAGCAAATCCGAGGCATGCATCTGGTCCGCCTCGAGCCAAGGATTCCAGCGATATAAGACACTTGAGCCTACGCCTCACGGTTGATGAGTTATGAGCCGTTTCGTACTTTTGCCCGCTGTAGCGCCCCCGTCAGGCCGATCGGGGCGGGCCTTGGTGACGCTGTAGGCGGTGTGAGTACTATCAGCCCCCAAAGTTTCAAGTCTCCACGACTTACGGTTTGGTCTGCCCGATCAGTTTTATGTCTGAATGTTGCATCATGGGAAAATTAACAATTACAATAGGTGTTCAGCACTGAAGTGCTTGAACCCTTAATAAGTGGCTAAAAAAGGGCCACAAAAAGGCCTCTAAAAAAAAAACTATAGGGTCTAGGCGCTTGCCGTCTGCGCTGCTGCGTTCCAAAAACTTTATCCAGCCTTCTAACATGTGCCTCGGAGAGGAAAAAGAACGTTTGTTGCGCTTTTAGCTCATTTATCATGGAAATGTGGTGCATTTTTTTTTTTACCTTTTAAACTGTGACACCCCCACTGATGGCCCGATCTCCATAAAAGTTTGCACGCTTCTTTAGAATAATATGGCGCATGTGCTCAGCTAATTTGGTGAAGCTCTGCTCTTTTCCCCCCATTTTTCAGTCATTTAAATGTCATTTTGCATAGGGTAATACAGAGGCCTTCTCACCTTTATGACAGTTAAAGCGCCACCAATGGCCCGACGTCCATGAAAGTTTTCAAGCTTCTTCAGGATCACGTGACGCATGCGCATGCCCGATTTTGTGAGCTTGTATGCAAATCAGACAGCAAGATGGCCGCTTTCAGCCATTTCATGTGTTTTTTCCATAGAAATACATCATTTTGACACCCTTTTAACAGTTATAGCGCCACCAAGTGGCCAGTCGCTGCGCCCTTTTTCACGTGACCACAGAATGAGCTCGTACATGCGTGTGCTGAGTTTGGTGCAAAAATCTCGTTCCGTTCACGAGTTATAGCCAATTAAGCAAAATGGGCTCCTCCCACTTCGAACATTTTGGCGGCCCTTAGGGACCGTGAAGCGAAATTTACACTTTTTTTTGATAATTATTGACAATCAGACTCCAGAGAATCTTGCCGCACTGGTTTGGTTCCGGTCGGGCCAAAAACCTAGGACTAGTTCGCGAAAGTAGGTTTTTGGAAAAACCCCAAATACCCTAAAATTTTCCCAGGGTGACGAGCAAATCCGAGGCATGCATCTGGTCCGCCTCGAGCCAAGGATTCCAGCGATATAAGACACTTGAGCCTACGCCTCACGGTTGATGAGTTATGAGCCGTTTCGTACTTTTGCCCGCTGTAGCGCCCCCGTCAGGCCGATCGGGGCGGGCCTTGGTGACGCTGTAGGCGGTGTGAGTACTATCAGCCCCCAAAGTTTCAAGTCTCCACGACTTACGGTTTGGTCTGCCCGATCAGTTTTATGTCTGAATGTTGCATCATGGGAAAATTAACAATTACAATAGGTGTTCAGCACTGAAGTGCTTGAACCCTTAATAAGTGGCTAAAAAAGGGCCACAAAAAGGCCTCTAAAAAAAAAACTATAGGGTCTAGGCGCTTGCCGTCTGCGCTGCTGCGTTCCAAAAACTTTATCCAGCCTTCTAACATGTGCCTCGGAGAGGAAAAAGAACGTTTGTTGCGCTTTTAGCTCATTTATCATGGAAATGTGGTGCATTTTTTTTTTTACCTTTTAAACTGTGACACCCCCACTGATGGCCCGATCTCCATAAAAGTTTGCACGCTTCTTTAGAATAATATGGCGCATGTGCTCAGCTAATTTGGTGAAGCTCTGCTCTTTTCCCCCCATTTTTCAGTCATTTAAATGTCATTTTGCATAGGGTAATACAGAGGCCTTCTCACCTTTATGACAGTTAAAGCGCCACCAATGGCCCGACGTCCATGAAAGTTTTCAAGCTTCTTCAGGATCACGTGACGCATGCGCATGCCCGATTTTGTGAGCTTGTATGCAAATCAGACAGCAAGATGGCCGCTTTCAGCCATTTCATGTGTTTTTTCCATAGAAATACATCATTTTGACACCCTTTTAACAGTTATAGCGCCACCAAGTGGCCAGTCGCTGCGCCCTTTTTCACGTGACCACAGAATGAGCTCGTACATGCGTGTGCTGAGTTTGGTGCAAAAATCTCGTTCCGTTCACGAGTTATAGCCAATTAAGCAAAATGGGCTCCTCCCACTTCGAACATTTTGGCGGCCCTTAGGGACCGTGAAGCGAAATTTACACTTTTTTTTGATAATTATTGACAATCAGACTCCAGAGAATCTTGCCGCACTGGTTTGGTTCCGGTCGGGCCAAAAACCTAGGACTAGTTCGCGAAAGTAGGTTTTTGGAAAAACCCCAAATACCCTAAAATTTTCCCAGGGTGACGAGCAAATCCGAGGCATGCATCTGGTCCGCCTCGAGCCAAGGATTCCAGCGATATAAGACACTTGAGCCTACGCCTCACGGTTGATGAGTTATGAGCCGTTTCGTACTTTTGCCCGCTGTAGCGCCCCCGTCAGGCCGATCGGGGCGGGCCTTGGTGACGCTGTAGGCGGTTTGAGTACTATCAGCCCCCAAAGTTTCAAGTCTCCACGACTTACGGTTTGGTCTGCCCGATCAGTTTTATGTCTGAATGTTGCATCATGGGAAAATTAACAATTACAATAGGTGTTCAGCACTGAAGTGCTTGAACCCCTAATAAGTGGCTAAAAAAGGGCCACAAAAAGGCCTCTAAAAAAAAAACTATAGGGTCTAGGCGCTTGCCGTCTGCGCTGCTGCGTTCCAAAAACTTTATCCAGCCTTCTAACATGTGCCTCGGAGAGGAAAAAGAACGTTTGTTGCCCTTTTAGCTCATTTATCATGGAAATGTGGTGCATTTTTTTTTTTACCTTTTAAACTGTGACACCCCCACTGATGGCCCGATCTCCATAAAAGTTTGCACGCTTCTTTAGAATAATATGGCGCATGTGCTCAGCTAATTTGGTGAAGCTCTGCTCTTTTCCCCCCATTTTTCAGTCATTTAAATGTCATTTTGCATAGGGTAATACAGAGGCCTTCTCACCTTTATGACAGTTAAAGCGCCACCAATGGCCCGACGTCCATGAAAGTTTTCAAGCTTCTTCAGGATCACGTGACGCATGCGCATGCCCGATTTTGTGAGCTTGTATGCAAATCAGACAGCAAGATGGCCGCTTTCAGCCATTTCATGTGTTTTTTCCATAGAAATACATCATTTTGACACCCTTTTAACAGTTATAGCGCCACCAAGTGGCCAGTCGCTGCGCCCTTTTTCAAGTGACCACAGAATGAGCTCGTACATGCGTGTGCTGAGTTTGGTGCAAAAATCTCGTTCCGTTCACGAGTTATAGCCAATTAAGCAAAATGGGCTCCTCCCACTTCGAACATTTTGGCGGCCCTTAGGGACCGTGAAGCGAAATTTACACTTTTTTTTGATAATTATTGACAATCAGACTCCAGAGAATCTTGCCGCACTGGTTTGGTTCCGGTCGGGCCAAAAACCTAGGACTAGTTCGCGAAAGTAGGTTTTTGGAAAAACCCCAAATACCCTAAAATTTTCCCAGGGTGACGAGCAAATCCGAGGCATGCATCTGGTCCGCCTCGAGCCAAGGATTCCAGCGATATAAGACACTTGAGCCTACGCCTCACGGTTGATGAGTTATGAGCCGTTTCGTACTTTTGTCCGCTGTAGCGCCCCCGTCAGGCCGATCGGGGCGGGCCTTGGTGACGCTGTAGGCGGTGTGAGTACTATCAGCCCCCAAAGTTTCAAGTCTCCACGACTTACGGTTTGGTCTGCCCGATCAGTTTTATGTCTGAATGTTGCATCATGGGAAAATTAACAATTACAATAGGTGTTCAGCACTGAAGTGCTTGAACCCTTAATAAGTGGCTAAAAAAGGGCCACAAAAAGGCCTCTAAAAAAAAAACTATAGGGTCTAGGCGCTTGCCGTCTGCGCTGCTGCGTTCCAAAAACTTTATCCAGCCTTCTAACATGTGCCTCGGAGAGGAAAAAGAACGTTTGTTGCCCTTTTAGCTCATTTATCATGGAAATGTGGTGCATTTTTTTTTTTACCTTTTAAACTGTGACACCCCCACTGATGGCCCGATCTCCATAAAAGTTTGCACGCTTCTTTAGAATAATATGGCGCATGTGCTCAGCTAATTTGGTGAAGCTCTGCTCTTTTCCCCCCATTTTTCAGTCATTTAAATGTCATTTTGCATAGGGTAATACAGAGGCCTTCTCACCTTTATGACAGTTAAAGCGCCACCAATGGCCCGACGTCCATGAAAGTTTTCAAGCTTCTTCAGGATCACGTGACGCATGCGCATGCCTGATTTTGTGAGCTTGTATGCAAATCAGACAGCAAGATGGCCGCTTTCAGCCATTTCATGTGTTTTTTCCATAGAAATACATCATTTTGACACCCTTTTAACAGTTATAGCGCCACCAAGTGGCCAGTCGCTGCGCCCTTTTTCACGTGACCACAGAATGAGCTCGTACATGCGTGTGCTGAGTTTGGTGCAAAAATCTCGTTCCGTTCACGAGTTATAGCCAATTAAGCAAAATGGGCTCCTCCCACTTCGAACATTTTGGCGGCCCTTAGGGACCGTGAAGCGAAATTTACACTTTTTTTTGATAATTATTGACAATCAGACTCCAGAGAATCTTGCCGCACTGGTTTGGTTCCGGTCGGGCCAAAAACCTAGGACTAGTTCGCGAAAGTAGGTTTTTGGAAAAACCCCAAATACCCTAAAATTTTCCCAGGGTGACGAGCAAATCCGAGGCATGCATCTGGTCCGCCTCGAGCCAAGGATTCCAGCGATATAAGACACTTGAGCCTACGCCTCACGGTTGATGAGTTATGAGCCGTTTCGTACTTTTGCCCGCTGTAGCGCCCCCGTCAGGCCGATCGGGGCGGGCCTTGGTGACGCTGTAGGCGGTGTGAGTACTATCAGCCCCCAAAGTTTCAAGTCTCCACGACTTACGGTTTGGTCTGCCCGATCAGTTTTATGTCTGAATGTTGCATCATGGGAAAATTAACAATTACAATAGGTGTTCAGCACTGAAGTGCTTGAACCCTTAATAAGTGGCTAAAAAAGGGCCACAAAAAGGCCTCTAAAAAAAAAACTATAGGGTCTAGGCGCTTGCCGTCTGCGCTGCTGCGTTCCAAAAACTTTATCCAGCCTTCTAACATGTGCCTCGGAGAGGAAAAAGAACGTTTGTTGCGCTTTTAGCTCATTTATCATGGAAATGTGGTGCATTTTTTTTTTTACCTTTTAAACTGTGACACCCCCACTGATGGCCCGATCTCCATAAAAGTTTGCACGCTTCTTTAGAATAATATGGCGCATGTGCTCAGCTAATTTGGTGAAGCTCTGCTCTTTTCCCCCCATTTTTCAGTCATTTAAATGTCATTTTGCATAGGGTAATACAGAGGCCTTCTCACCTTTATGACAGTTAAAGCGCCACCAATGGCCCGACGTCCATGAAAGTTTTCAAGCTTCTTCAGGATCACGTGACGCATGCGCATGCCCGATTTTGTGAGCTTGTATGCAAATCAGACAGCAAGATGGCCGCTTTCAGCCATTTCATGTGTTTTTTCCATAGAAATACATCATTTTGACACCCTTTTAACAGTTATAGCGCCACCAAGTGGCCAGTCGCTGCGCCCTTTTTCACGTGACCACAGAATGAGCTCGTACATGCGTGTGCTGAGTTTGGTGCAAAAATCTCGTTCCGTTCACGAGTTATAGCCAATTAAGCAAAATGGGCTCCTCCCACTTCGAACATTTTGGCGGCCCTTAGGGACCGTGAAGCGAAATTTACACTTTTTTTTGATAATTATTGACAATCAGACTCCAGAGAATCTTGCCGCACTGGTTTGGTTCCGGTCGGGCCAAAAACCTAGGACTAGTTCGCGAAAGTAGGTTTTTGGAAAAAACCCAAATACCCTAAAATTTTCCCAGGGTGACGAGCAAATCCGAGGCATGCATCTGGTCCGCCTCGAGCCAAGGATTCCAGCGATATAAGACACTTGAGCCTACGCCTCACGGTTGATGAGTTATGAGCCGTTTCGTACTTTTGCCCGCTGTAGCGCCCCCGTCAGGCCGATCGGGGCGGGCCTTGGTGACGCTGTAGGCGGTGTGAGTACTATCAGCCCCCAAAGTTTCAAGTCTCCACGACTTACGGTTTGGTCTGCCCGATCAGTTTTATGTCTGAATGTTGCATCATGGGAAAATTAACAATTACAATAGGTGTTCAGCACTGAAGTGCTTGAACCCCTAATAAGTGGCTAAAAAAGGGCCACAAAAAGGCCTCTAAAAAAAAAACTATAGGGTCTAGGCGCTTGCCGTCTGCGCTGCTGCGTTCCAAAAACTTTATCCAGCCTTCTAACATGTGCCTCGGAGAGGAAAAAGAACGTTTGTTGCCCTTTTAGCTCATTTATCATGGAAATGTGGTGCATTTTTTTTTTTACCTTTTAAACTGTGACACCCCCACTGATGGCCCGATCTCCATAAAAGTTTGCACGCTTCTTTAGAATAATATGGCGCATGTGCTCAGCTAATTTGGTGAAGCTCTGCTCTTTTCCCCCCATTTTTCAGTCATTTAAATGTCATTTTGCATAGGGTAATACAGAGGCCTTCTCACCTTTATGACAGTTAAAGCGCCACCAATGGCCCGACGTCCATGAAAGTTTTCAAGCTTCTTCAGGATCACGTGACGCATGCGCATGCCCGATTTTGTGAGCTTGTATGCAAATCAGACAGCAAGATGGCCGCTTTCAGCCATTTCATGTGTTTTTTCCATAGAAATACATCATTTTGACACCCTTTTAACAGTTATAGCGCCACCAAGTGGCCAGTCGCTGCGCCCTTTTTCAAGTGACCACAGAATGAGCTCGTACATGCGTGTGCTGAGTTTGGTGCAAAAATCTCGTTCCGTTCACGAGTTATAGCCAATTAAGCAAAATGGGCTCCTCCCACTTCGAACATTTTGGCGGCCCTTAGGGACCGTGAAGCGAAATTTACACTTTTTTTTGATAATTATTGACAATCAGACTCCAGAGAATCTTGCCGCACTGGTTTGGTTCCGGTCGGGCCAAAAACCTAGGACTAGTTCGCGAAAGTAGGTTTTTGGAAAAACCCCAAATACCCTAAAATTTTCCCAGGGTGACGAGCAAATCCGAGGCATGCATCTGGTCCGCCTCGAGCCAAGGATTCCAGCGATATAAGACACTTGAGCCTACGCCTCACGGTTGATGAGTTATGAGCCGTTTCGTACTTTTGCCCGCTGTAGCGCCCCCGTCAGGCCGATCGGGGCGGGCCTTGGTGACGCTGTAGGCGGTGTGAGTACTATCAGCCCCCAAAGTTTCAAGTCTCCACGACTTACGGTTTGGTCTGCCCGATCAGTTTTATGTCTGAATGTTGCATCATGGGAAAATTAACAATTACAATAGGTGTTCAGCACTGAAGTGCTTGAACCCTTAATAAGTGGCTAAAAAAGGGCCACAAAAAGGCCTCTAAAAAAAAAACTATAGGGTCTAGGCGCTTGCCGTCTGCGCTGCTGCGTTCCAAAAACTTTATCCAGCCTTCTAACATGTGCCTCGGAGAGGAAAAAGAACGTTTGTTGCGCTTTTAGCTCATTTATCATGGAAATGTGGTGCATTTTTTTTTTTACCTTTTAAACTGTGACACCCCCACTGATGGCCCGATCTCCATAAAAGTTTGCACGCTTCTTTAGAATAATATGGCGCATGTGCTCAGCTAATTTGGTGAAGCTCTGCTCTTTTCCCCCCATTTTTCAGTCATTTAAATGTCATTTTGCATAGGGTAATACAGAGGCCTTCTCACCTTTATGACAGTTAAAGCGCCACCAATGGCCCGACGTCCATGAAAGTTTTCAAGCTTCTTCAGGATCACGTGACGCATGCGCATGCCCGATTTTGTGAGCTTGTATGCAAATCAGACAGCAAGATGGCCGCTTTCAGCCATTTCATGTGTTTTTTCCATAGAAATACATCATTTTGACACCCTTTTAACAGTTATAGCGCCACCAAGTGGCCAGTCGCTGCGCCCTTTTTCACGTGACCACAGAATGAGCTCGTACATGCGTGTGCTGAGTTTGGTGCAAAAATCTCGTTCCGTTCACGAGTTATAGCCAATTAAGCAAAATGGGCTCCTCCCACTTCGAACATTTTGGCGGCCCTTAGGGACCGTGAAGCGAAATTTACACTTTTTTTTGATAATTATTGACAATCAGACTCCAGAGAATCTTGCCGCACTGGTTTGGTTCCGGTCGGGCCAAAAACCTAGGACTAGTTCGCGAAAGTAGGTTTTTGGAAAAAACCCAAATACCCTAAAATTTTCCCAGGGTGACGAGCAAATCCGAGGCATGCATCTGGTCCGCCTCGAGCCAAGGATTCCAGCGATATAAGACACTTGAGCCTACGCCTCACGGTTGATGAGTTATGAGCCGTTTCGTACTTTTGCCCGCTGTAGCGCCCCCGTCAGGCCGATCGGGGCGGGCCTTGGTGACGCTGTAGGCGGTGTGAGTACTATCAGCCCCCAAAGTTTCAAGTCTCCACGACTTACGGTTTGGTCTGCCCGATCAGTTTTATGTCTGAATGTTGCATCATGGGAAAATTAACAATTACAATAGGTGTTCAGCACTGAAGTGCTTGAACCCCTAATAAGTGGCTAAAAAAGGGCCACAAAAAGGCCTCTAAAAAAAAAACTATAGGGTCTAGGCGCTTGCCGTCTGCGCTGCTGCGTTCCAAAAACTTTATCCAGCCTTCTAACATGTGCCTCGGAGAGGAAAAAGAACGTTTGTTGCCCTTTTAGCTCATTTATCATGGAAATGTGGTGCATTTTTTTTTTTACCTTTTAAACTGTGACACCCCCACTGATGGCCCGATCTCCATAAAAGTTTGCACGCTTCTTTAGAATAATATGGCGCATGTGCTCAGCTAATTTGGTGAAGCTCTGCTCTTTTCCCCCCATTTTTCAGTCATTTAAATGTCATTTTGCATAGGGTAATACAGAGGCCTTCTCACCTTTATGACAGTTAAAGCGCCACCAATGGCCCGACGTCCATGAAAGTTTTCAAGCTTCTTCAGGATCACGTGACGCATGCGCATGCCCGATTTTGTGAGCTTGTATGCAAATCAGACAGCAAGATGGCCGCTTTCAGCCATTTCATGTGTTTTTTCCATAGAAATACATCATTTTGACACCCTTTTAACAGTTATAGCGCCACCAAGTGGCCAGTCGCTGCGCCCTTTTTCACGTGACCACAGAATGAGCTCGTACATGCGTGTGCTGAGTTTGGTGCAAAAATCTCGTTCCGTTCACGAGTTATAGCCAATTAAGCAAAATGGGCTCCTCCCACTTCGAACATTTTGGCGGCCCTTAGGGACCGTGAAGCGAAATTTACACTTTTTTTTGATAATTATTGACAATCAGACTCCAGAGAATCTTGCCGCACTGGTTTGGTTCCGGTCGGGCCAAAAACCTAGGACTAGTTCGCGAAAGTAGGTTTTTGGAAAAACCCCAAATACCCTAAAATTTTCCCAGGGTGACGAGCAAATCCGAGGCATGCATCTGGTCCGCCTCGAGCCAAGGATTCCAGCGATATAAGACACTTGAGCCTACGCCTCACGGTTGATGAGTTATGAGCCGTTTCGTACTTTTGCCCGCTGTAGCGCCCCCGTCAGGCCGATCGGGGCGGGCCTTGGTGACGCTGTAGGCGGTGTGAGTACTATCAGCCCCCAAAGTTTCAAGTCTCCACGACTTACGGTTTGGTCTGCCCGATCAGTTTTATGTCTGAATGTTGCATCATGGGAAAATTAACAATTACAATAGGTGTTCAGCACTGAAGTGCTTGAACCCCTAATAAGTGGCTAAAAAAGGGCCACAAAAAGGCCTCTAAAAAAAAAACTATAGGGTCTAGGCGCTTGCCGTCTGCGCTGCTGCGTTCCAAAAACTTTATCCAGCCTTCTAACATGTGCCTCGGAGAGGAAAAAGAACGTTTGTTGCCCTTTTAGCTCATTTATCATGGAAATGTGGTGCATTTTTTTTTTTACCTTTTAAACTGTGACACCCCCACTGATGGCCCGATCTCCATAAAAGTTTGCACGCTTCTTTAGAATAATATGGCGCATGTGCTCAGCTAATTTGGTGAAGCTCTGCTCTTTTCCCCCCATTTTTCAGTCATTTAAATGTCATTTTGCATAGGGTAATACAGAGGCCTTCTCACCTTTATGACAGTTAAAGCGCCACCAATGGCCCGACGTCCATGAAAGTTTTCAAGCTTCTTCAGGATCACGTGACGCATGCGCATGCCCGATTTTGTGAGCTTGTATGCAAATCAGACAGCAAGATGGCCGCTTTCAGCCATTTCATGTGTTTTTTCCATAGAAATACATCATTTTGACACCCTTTTAACAGTTATAGCGCCACCAAGTGGCCAGTCGCTGCGCCCTTTTTCACGTGACCACAGAATGAGCTCGTACATGCGTGTGCTGAGTTTGGTGCAAAAATCTCGTTCCGTTCACGAGTTATAGCCAATTAAGCAAAATGGGCTCCTCCCACTTCGAACATTTTGGCGGCCCTTAGGGACCGTGAAGCGAAATTTACACTTTTTTTTGATAATTATTGACAATCAGACTCCAGAGAATCTTGCCGCACTGGTTTGGTTCCGGTCGGGCCAAAAACCTAGGACTAGTTCGCGAAAGTAGGTTTTTGGAAAAACCCCAAATACCCTAAAATTTTCCCAGGGTGACGAGCAAATCCGAGGCATGCATCTGGTCCGCCTCGAGCCAAGGATTCCAGCGATATAAGACACTTGAGCCTACGCCTCACGGTTGATGAGTTATGAGCCGTTTCGTACTTTTGCCCGCTGTAGCGCCCCCGTCAGGCCGATCGGGGCGGGCCTTGGTGACGCTGTAGGCGGTGTGAGTACTATCATCCCCCAAAGTTTCAAGTCTCCACGACTTACGGTTTGGTCTGCCCGATCAGTTTTATGTCTGAATGTTGCATCATGGGAAAATTAACAATTACAATAGGTGTTCAGCACTGAAGTGCTTGAACCCCTAATAAGTGGCTAAAAAAGGGCCACAAAAAGGCCTCTAAAAAAAAAACTATAGGGTCTAGGCGCTTGCCGTCTGCGCTGCTGCGTTCCAAAAACTTTATCCAGCCTTCTAACATGTGCCTCGGAGAGGAAAAAGAACGTTTGTTGCCCTTTTAGCTCATTTATCATGGAAATGTGGTGCATTTTTTTTTTTACCTTTTAAACTGTGACACACCCACTGATGGCCCGATCTCCATAAAAGTTTGCACGCTTCTTTAGAATAATATGGCGCATGTGCTCAGCTAATTTGGTGAAGCTCTGCTCTTTTCCCCCCATTTTTCAGTCATTTAAATGTCATTTTGCATAGGGTAATACAGAGGCCTTCTCACCTTTATGACAGTTAAAGCGCCACCAATGGCCCGACGTCCATGAAAGTTTTCAAGCTTCTTCAGGATCACGTGACGCATGCGCATGCCCGATTTTGTGAGCTTGTATGCAAATCAGACAGCAAGATGGCCGCTTTCAGCCATTTCATGTGTTTTTTCCATAGAAATACATCATTTTGACACCCTTTTAACAGTTATAGCGCCACCAAGTGGCCAGTCGCTGCGCCCTTTTTCACGTGACCACAGAATGAGCTCGTACATGCGTGTGCTGAGTTTGGTGCAAAAATCTCGTTCCGTTCACGAGTTATAGCCAATTAAGCAAAATGGGCTCCTCCCACTTCGAACATTTTGGCGGCCCTTAGGGACCGTGAAGCGAAATTTACACTTTTTTTTGATAATTATTGACAATCAGACTCCAGAGAATCTTGCCGCACTGGTTTGGTTCCGGTCGGGCCAAAAACCTAGGACTAGTTCGCGAAAGTAGGTTTTTGGAAAAACCCCAAATACCCTAAAATTTTCCCAGGGTGACGAGCAAATCCGAGGCATGCATCTGGTCCGCCTCGAGCCAAGGATTCCAGCGATATAAGACACTTGAGCCTACGCCTCACGGTTGATGAGTTATGAGCCGTTTCGTACTTTTGCCCGCTGTAGCGCCCCCGTCAGGCCGATCGGGGCGGGCCTTGGTGACGCTGTAGGCGGTGTGAGTACTATCAGCCCCCAAAGTTTCAAGTCTCCACGACTTACGGTTTGGTCTGCCCGATCAGTTTTATGTCTGAATGTTGCATCATGGGAAAATTAACAATTACAATAGGTGTTCAGCACTGAAGTGCTTGAACCCCTAATAAGTGGCTAAAAAAGGGCCACAAAAAGGCCTCTAAAAAAAAAACTATAGGGTCTAGGCGCTTGCCGTCTGCGCTGCTGCGTTCCAAAAACTTTATCCAGCCTTCTAACATGTGCCTCGGAGAGGAAAAAGAACGTTTGTTGCCCTTTTAGCTCATTTATCATGGAAATGTGGTGCATTTTTTTTTTTACCTTTTAAACTGTGACACCCCCACTGATGGCCCGATCTCCATAAAAGTTTGCACGCTTCTTTAGAATAATATGGCGCATGTGCTCAGCTAATTTGGTGAAGCTCTGCTCTTTTCCCCCCATTTTTCAGTCATTTAAATGTCATTTTGCATAGGGTAATACAGAGGCCTTCTCACCTTTATGACAGTTAAAGCGCCACCAATGGCCCGACGTCCATGAAAGTTTTCAAGCTTCTTCAGGATCACGTGACGCATGCGCATGCCCGATTTTGTGAGCTTGTATGCAAATCAGACAGCAAGATGGCCGCTTTCAGCCATTTCATGTGTTTTTTCCATAGAAATACATCATTTTGACACCCTTTTAACAGTTATAGCGCCACCAAGTGGCCAGTCGCTGCGCCCTTTTTCAAGTGACCACAGAATGAGCTCGTACATGCGTGTGCTGAGTTTGGTGCAAAAATCTCGTTCCGTTCACGAGTTATAGCCAATTAAGCAAAATGGGCTCCTCCCACTTCGAACATTTTGGCGGCCCTTAGGGACCGTGAAGCGAAATTTACACTTTTTTTTGATAATTATTGACAATCAGACTCCAGAGAATCTTGCCGCACTGGTTTGGTTCCGGTCGGGCCAAAAACCTAGGACTAGTTCGCGAAAGTAGGTTTTTGGAAAAACCCCAAATACCCTAAAATTTTCCCAGGGTGACGAGCAAATCCGAGGCATGCATCTGGTCCGCCTCGAGCCAAGGATTCCAGCGATATAAGACACTTGAGCCTACGCCTCACGGTTGATGAGTTATGAGCCGTTTCGTACTTTTGCCCGCTGTAGCGCCCCCGTCAGGCCGATCGGGGCGGGCCTTGGTGACGCTGTAGGCGGTGTGAGTACTATCAGCCCCCAAAGTTTCAAGTCTCCACGACTTACGGTTTGGTCTGCCCGATCAGTTTTATGTCTGAATGTTGCATCATGGGAAAATTAACAATTACAATAGGTGTTCAGCACTGAAGTGCTTGAACCCCTAATAAGTGGCTAAAAAAGGGCCACAAAAAGGCCTCTAAAAAAAAAACTATAGGGTCTAGGCGCTTGCCGTCTGCGCTGCTGCGTTCCAAAAACTTTATCCAGCCTTCTAACATGTGCCTCGGAGAGGAAAAAGAACGTTTGTTGCCCTTTTAGCTCATTTATCATGGAAATGTGGTGCATTTTTTTTTTTACCTTTTAAACTGTGACACCCCCACTGATGGCCCGATCTCCATAAAAGTTTGCACGCTTCTTTAGAATAATATGGCGCATGTGCTCAGCTAATTTGGTGAAGCTCTGCTCTTTTCCCCCCATTTTTCAGTCATTTAAATGTCATTTTGCATAGGGTAATACAGAGGCCTTCTCACCTTTATGACAGTTAAAGCGCCACCAATGGCCCGACGTCCATGAAAGTTTTCAAGCTTCTTCAGGATCACGTGACGCATGCGCATGCCCGATTTTGTGAGCTTGTATGCAAATCAGACAGCAAGATGGCCGCTTTCAGCCATTTCATGTGTTTTTTCCATAGAAATACATCATTTTGACACCCTTTTAACAGTTATAGCGCCACCAAGTGGCCAGTCGCTGCGCCCTTTTTCAAGTGACCACAGAATGAGCTCGTACATGCGTGTGCTGAGTTTGGTGCAAAAATCTCGTTCCGTTCACGAGTTATAGCCAATTAAGCAAAATGGGCTCCTCCCACTTCGAACATTTTGGCGGCCCTTAGGGACCGTGAAGCGAAATTTACACTTTTTTTTGATAATTATTGACAATCAGACTCCAGAGAATCTTGCCGCACTGGTTTGGTTCCGGTCGGGCCAAAAACCTAGGACTAGTTCGCGAAAGTAGGTTTTTGGAAAAACCCCAAATACCCTAAAATTTTCCCAGGGTGACGAGCAAATCCGAGGCATGCATCTGGTCCGCCTCGAGCCAAGGATTCCAGCGATATAAGACACTTGAGCCTACGCCTCACGGTTGATGAGTTATGAGCCGTTTCGTACTTTTGCCCGCTGTAGCGCCCCCGTCAGGCCGATCGGGGCGGGCCTTGGTGACGCTGTAGGCGGTGTGAGTACTATCAGCCCCCAAAGTTTCAAGTCTCCACGACTTACGGTTTGGTCTGCCCGATCAGTTTTATGTCTGAATGTTGCATCATGGGAAAATTAACAATTACAATAGGTGTTCAGCACTGAAGTGCTTGAACCCTTAATAAGTGGCTAAAAAAGGGCCACAAAAAGGCCTCTAAAAAAAAAACTATAGGGTCTAGGCGCTTGCCGTCTGCGCTGCTGCGTTCCAAAAACTTTATCCAGCCTTCTAACATGTGCCTCGGAGAGGAAAAAGAACGTTTGTTGCCCTTTTAGCTCATTTATCATGGAAATGTGGTGCATTTTTTTTTTTACCTTTTAAACTGTGACACCCCCACTGATGGCCCGATCTCCATAAAAGTTTGCACGCTTCTTTAGAATAATATGGCGCATGTGCTCAGCTAATTTGGTGAAGCTCTGCTCTTTTCCCCCCATTTTTCAGTCATTTAAATGTCATTTTGCATAGGGTAATACAGAGGCCTTCTCACCTTTATGACAGTTAAAGCGCCACCAATGGCCCGACGTCCATGAAAGTTTTCAAGCTTCTTCAGGATCACGTGACGCATGCGCATGCCTGATTTTGTGAGCTTGTATGCAAATCAGACAGCAAGATGGCCGCTTTCAGCCATTTCATGTGTTTTTTCCATAGAAATACATCATTTTGACACCCTTTTAACAGTTATAGCGCCACCAAGTGGCCAGTCGCTGCGCCCTTTTTCACGTGACCACAGAATGAGCTCGTACATGCGTGTGCTGAGTTTGGTGCAAAAATCTCGTTCCGTTCACGAGTTATAGCCAATTAAGCAAAATGGGCTCCTCCCACTTCGAACATTTTGGCGGCCCTTAGGGACCGTGAAGCGAAATTTACACTTTTTTTTGATAATTATTGACAATCAGACTCCAGAGAATCTTGCCGCACTGGTTTGGTTCCGGTCGGGCCAAAAACCTAGGACTAGTTCGCGAAAGTAGGTTTTTGGAAAAACCCCAAATACCCTAAAATTTTCCCAGGGTGACGAGCAAATCCGAGGCATGCATCTGGTCCGCCTCGAGCCAAGGATTCCAGCGATATAAGACACTTGAGCCTACGCCTCACGGTTGATGAGTTATGAGCCGTTTCGTACTTTTGCCCGCTGTAGCGCCCCCGTCAGGCCGATCGGGGCGGGCCTTGGTGACGCTGTAGGCGGTGTGAGTACTATCAGCCCCCAAAGTTTCAAGTCTCCACGACTTACGGTTTGGTCTGCCCGATCAGTTTTATGTCTGAATGTTGCATCATGGGAAAATTAACAATTACAATAGGTGTTCAGCACTGAAGTGCTTGAACCCCTAATAAGTGGCTAAAAAAGGGCCACAAAAAGGCCTCTAAAAAAAAAACTATAGGGTCTAGGCGCTTGCCGTCTGCGCTGCTGCGTTCCAAAAACTTTATCCAGCCTTCTAACATGTGCCTCGGAGAGGAAAAAGAACGTTTGTTGCCCTTTTAGCTCATTTATCATGGAAATGTGGTGCATTTTTTTTTTTACCTTTTAAACTGTGACACCCCCACTGATGGCCCGATCTCCATAAAAGTTTGCACGCTTCTTTAGAATAATATGGCGCATGTGCTCAGCTAATTTGGTGAAGCTCTGCTCTTTTCCCCCCATTTTTCAGTCATTTAAATGTCATTTTGCATAGGGTAATACAGAGGCCTTCTCACCTTTATGACAGTTAAAGCGCCACCAATGGCCCGACGTCCATGAAAGTTTTCAAGCTTCTTCAGGATCACGTGACGCATGCGCATGCCCGATTTTGTGAGCTTGTATGCAAATCAGACAGCAAGATGGCCGCTTTCAGCCATTTCATGTGTTTTTTCCATAGAAATACATCATTTTGACACCCTTTTAACAGTTATAGCGCCACCAAGTGGCCAGTCGCTGCGCCCTTTTTCACGTGACCACAGAATGAGCTCGTACATGCGTGTGCTGAGTTTGGTGCAAAAATCTCGTTCCGTTCACGAGTTATAGCCAATTAAGCAAAATGGGCTCCTCCCACTTCGAACATTTTGGCGGCCCTTAGGGACCGTGAAGCGAAATTTACACTTTTTTTTGATAATTATTGACAATCAGACTCCAGAGAATCTTGCCGCACTGGTTTGGTTCCGGTCGGGCCAAAAACCTAGGACTAGTTCGCGAAAGTAGGTTTTTGGAAAAACCCCAAATACCCTAAAATTTTCCCAGGGTGACGAGCAAATCCGAGGCATGCATCTGGTCCGCCTCGAGCCAAGGATTCCAGCGATATAAGACACTTGAGCCTACGCCTCACGGTTGATGAGTTATGAGCCGTTTCGTACTTTTGCCCGCTGTAGCGCCCCCGTCAGGCCGATCGGGGCGGGCCTTGGTGACGCTGTAGGCGGTGTGAGTACTATCAGCCCCCAAAGTTTCAAGTCTCCACGACTTACGGTTTGGTCTGCCCGATCAGTTTTATGTCTGAATGTTGCATCATGGGAAAATTAACAATTACAATAGGTGTTCAGCACTGAAGTGCTTGAACCCCTAATAAGTGGCTAAAAAAGGGCCACAAAAAGGCCTCTAAAAAAAAAACTATAGGGTCTAGGCGCTTGCCGTCTGCGCTGCTGCGTTCCAAAAACTTTATCCAGCCTTCTAACATGTGCCTCGGAGAGGAAAAAGAACGTTTGTTGCCCTTTTAGCTCATTTATCATGGAAATGTGGTGCATTTTTTTTTTTACCTTTTAAACTGTGACACCCCCACTGATGGCCCGATCTCCATAAAAGTTTGCACGCTTCTTTAGAATAATATGGCGCATGTGCTCAGCTAATTTGGTGAAGCTCTGCTCTTTTCCCCCCATTTTTCAGTCATTTAAATGTCATTTTGCATAGGGTAATACAGAGGCCTTCTCACCTTTATGACAGTTAAAGCGCCACCAATGGCCCGACGTCCATGAAAGTTTTCAAGCTTCTTCAGGATCACGTGACGCATGCGCATGCCCGATTTTGTGAGCTTGTATGCAAATCAGACAGCAAGATGGCCGCTTTCAGCCATTTCATGTGTTTTTTCCATAGAAATACATCATTTTGACACCCTTTTAACAGTTATAGCGCCACCAAGTGGCCAGTCGCTGCGCCCTTTTTCACGTGACCACAGAATGAGCTCGTACATGCGTGTGCTGAGTTTGGTGCAAAAATCTCGTTCCGTTCACGAGTTATAGCCAATTAAGCAAAATGGGCTCCTCCCACTTCGAACATTTTGGCGGCCCTTAGGGACCGTGAAGCGAAATTTACACTTTTTTTTGATAATTATTGACAATCAGACTCCAGAGAATCTTGCCGCACTGGTTTGGTTCCGGTCGGGCCAAAAACCTAGGACTAGTTCGCGAAAGTAGGTTTTTGGAAAAACCCCAAATACCCTAAAATTTTCCCAGGGTGACGAGCAAATCCGAGGCATGCATCTGGTCCGCCTCGAGCCAAGGATTCCAGCGATATAAGACACTTGAGCCTACGCCTCACGGTTGATGAGTTATGAGCCGTTTCGTACTTTTGCCCGCTGTAGCGCCCCCGTCAGGCCGATCGGGGCGGGCCTTGGTGACGCTGTAGGCGGTGTGAGTACTATCAGCCCCCAAAGTTTCAAGTCTCCACGACTTACGGTTTGGTCTGCCCGATCAGTTTTATGTCTGAATGTTGCATCATGGGAAAATTAACAATTACAATAGGTGTTCAGCACTGAAGTGCTTGAACCCCTAATTAAAGCTGCAAGCAGCATTTATCGGGGTTCAAGCATTTAAGGCCTTTAGGCACATAAGCATTTAAGACATTAAGATTTATTTAGAAAGCTTTTAACCACTGAAATAATAGATGGAAAAGTCCATTTACAGCCAATACAGGCAATTTACCATAGGAAATATGTGTTTTTTAAAGCTTTTTAACAGTTATAGCACCATCTATAGTCCGATCTCCATGAAATTTTGCATGCTTGTTAATGATGTTATGGCACATAAGCTCACCAATTTTCGTGAAGTTCTGAGTTTTTGTTTAGGATTTATAGGCTTTTGAGTGCATTTTGCCACGCCCATTTTCTTTATGACCCAATATACCCATGCGAAAAATGCAAAAGTTCAACTTTTTTTTGATAATTATTGATCTTGAGAGTCCATAGAATTGTCCTAGACTCGTTTGGTTCTGATCGGGCGAAAAACCTAGGACTAGTTCGCAAAAGTAGGTTTTTAACATAATTACGAATATTTAATGAACGGTTTGATTGACAGCAATGGTTCTTGAGGCAAAGTTGTTCAACAAGAGGAGATCTATCAAATGGTATGCATTTTGTGACAATAAGTGTAACACCACGTGATTACAGAGCCATAAAACTCGTTAGCGCCAACTAGTGGCCGATTTCTTTTAAAATTCTTACAGACCTCTAGGGCCATGAGTCGAACATGCCCACCGAGTTTCGTTCCGATAGGCCTCCGTTAACCTTGTCTAATAGGTGCTCAAACTTCATTGGCCGATGGCGGCCATGTTTTTTGAGATACACCAATGTCCTCATAGACATACATGGCACCTTGGACCAAGACACTGCATACCAATTTTCAAGTCAATCGGACTAACGGTCAGGTGGTTATAGCCTGTTTTATGTTTTTTTCATGTTATAGCGCCACCATGTGACCAATCGCCGCGATTTTTTTACCGTGACCTCATATTGACCTCTTACATATGTGTACCAGGTTTGGTTAAAATACCTCTTTTACTTCTGGAGTTATAGCCATTTTAGTAAAATAGGCTCCTCCCACAACGTTAATTTTGCACCCCCTAGCGACCGTGAATCGAAATTTCAACTTTTTTTTGATAATTATTGATATTCAGACTCCAGAGAACAATTCTGCACTGGTTTGGTTCCGATCGGGCAAAAAACCAGGGACTAGTTCGCAAAAGTAGATTTTCGACAAAATTCAAAATGGCGGAAAATCTATCATGGCGGAAATAAAATCGGAGATATACGTTTTGTTCGTCAGGCGTCCAGCTTTCCAATGATATAAGACATTTGAGTCTATGACTTACGGTCTAGGAGTTATGAGCAGTTTCGCGCTTTTGGTTGCTATAGCGCCACCTATGGGCCAATCGGGGTCATAATTTGATAACCTCTCCTCGATTTTTGTACTACCATATGGCAAAGTTTCAAAGCTCTAGCCCTTACGGTTTGGGCTGCACGATGCGTTTTACGGCAGAATAATAATAATAATAATAATAATAAAAATCAGCACAATTACAATAGGGTTTCAGCACTTCGTGCTTGAACCCCTAATAATAATTAAAGCTGCAAGCAGCATTTATCGGGGTTCAAGCATTTAAGGCCTTTAAGCACATAAGCATTTAAGACATTAAGTTTTATTTGTAAAGCTTTTAACCACTGAAATAATAGATGGAAAAGACCATTTACAGCCAAAACAGGCAATTTACCATAGGAAATATATGGTTTTCAAAGCTTTTTAACAGTTATAGCGCCACCTATCGTACGATCTTCATGAAATTTTACATGCTTGTTTAGACTGTTATGGTACATATGCTCACCAATTTTTGTGAAGTTCTGAGTTTTCGTTTAGGATTTATAGGCTTTTAAATGCATTTTGCCACGCCCATTTTCATTATGACCCAATATACCCATGCGAAAAATGCTAAAGTTGAACTTTTTTTGATAATTATTGATCTAGAGAGTCCAGAGAATTACCCTAGACTGGTCTTGTTCCGATCGGGCAAAAAACCTAGGACTAGTTCGCAAAAGTAGGTTTTTAACATAATTGCGAATATTTAATGAACGGTTTGATTGACAGCAATGGTTCTTGAGGCAAAGTTGTTCAGCATGAGCAGATCTATCAAATGATATGCATTTTGTGACAATAAGTGTAACACCACGTGATTACAGAGCCATAAAACTCGTTAGCGCCAACTAGTGGCCGATTTCTTTCAAAATTCTTACAGACCTCTAGGGCCATGAGTTGAACATGCCCATCGAGTTTCGTTCCGATCGGCCTCCGTTAACCTTGTCTAATAGGTGCTCAAATTTCATTGGTCGATGGCGGCCATGTTTTTCGAGATACGCCAAAGTCCTCATAGACATACATGGCACCTTGGACCAAGACACTGCATACCAATTTTCAAGTCAATCGGACAAACGGTCACGTGGTCATAGCCCTTTTCATGTTTTTTTTCATGTTATAGCGCCACCTAGTGATCAATCGTCGACATTTTTTTACTATGACCCCAGATTGAACTCTTACACATGTGTACCAAGTTTGGTGAAGATATCTCATTTCCTTTTCGAGTTATAGCCATTTTAGTAAAATAGGCTCCTCCCACAACATTAATTTATCACCCCCTAGCGACCAGGAATCGAAATTTCGACTTTTTTTCGATAATTATTGATCTTCAGACTCCAAAGAACATTTCTGCACTGCTTTGGTTCCGATCGGGTGAAAAACCAGGGACTAGTTCGCAAAAGTAGGTTTTTGACAAAATTCAAAATGGCGGAAAAATTTGCATACCTGAAATAAAATCGGAGATATACGTTTTGACCTTCAGGCGTCCAGCTTTCCAATGATATAGGACACTTGAGTCTACGACATACGGTCTAGGAGTTATGAGCAGTTCCGCGCTTTTGGTTGCTATAGCGCCACCTATGGGCCAATCTGGGTCATACTTTGATAGGTTCTCCCCAAATTGAGGACTACCATTTGGCCAAGTTTCAAGGTTCCAGCTCTTACGGTTTGGGCTGCACGATGCGTTTTAGGGGAGAATAATAATAATAATAATAATAAAAATCAGTACAATTACAATAGGGTTTCAGCACTTCGTGCTTGAACCCCTAATAAAAATCAGCACAATTACAATAGGGTTTCAGCACTTCGTGCTTGAACCCCTAATTAAAGCTGCAAGCAGCATTTATCGGGGTTCAAGCAGTTAAGGCCTTTAAGGCCTTTAAGCACAAAAACATCAAAAGACATCAAGTTTTATTTAGCAAGCAGGTAACCACTGACATCATAGATGGAAAATACCATGTTTTAGCATGATTTACCATGATTTACCATGATTTACCCTGTTCTAGCATAGTTGACCATGAATTTATCTTAGTTTACCTTGATTTACCATATTCTAGCATGATTTACCATGATATACCACACTGTAGCATGATTTACCATAGTTTATCATGATTTACCATGGTTTACCATGATTTACCATGGTTTACCATGATTTACCCTGTTCTAGCATAGTTTACCATGAATTTATCTTAGTTTACCTTGATTTACCATGTTCTAGCATGATTTACCATGATATACCACATTCTAGCATGATTTACCATGGTTTACCATTATTTACCCTGTTCTAGCATGATTTACCATAATATACCACGTTCTAGAATGATTTATCAGGATTCTAGCATGATTTACCTTGATACACCACATTTTAGATTTATTTACTATGATTTACCATGTTTCTAGCGTGATTTACCATGATTTACAACACGTGAAGTGTCAGTGCAAATGAAGTGATAAACACTGACAAAATATGATTTTGTTATAATAGTTATTGTTATATAAGTGATTTTATAAGTGTCTAGAGTGACGCAAAATCACCTGTGAAAAGACTTCATTAATAAGTAGAATGGCCAGCAGAGGGCACTAGAAGACCACTTATTGGCTCAGTTTCACTTTAAATTTCATTATTTTCACCAGTTTTCTCCACTAAAGCTAAACACGGAATGGTTGCAGGAAGGCACGCGGAGACAAGGATGAACATACAAGATGCAGGTTTAATAGGAATTAAACTCAGGATATCGGAACAGGCAGCAACACACTCTAATTACAGCATAGAACTGACAAAGAACAAGGCAACACTCAGGGCTTAAATACATGGGAGAACTGATCAGGGAAACAAGACACAGCTGACAAGACTAACGAGGAAACAGGTGTGACAGATGCACTAAATGACAGTTACCGTGGAAACCAAGGAGTGGCGGGAAAACAGAACAAAGGAAGACATGTGATCAGAGACAACAATACTCAGACAGAACACAACTGTGACAAAAGCAAACCAGTTTTACCATTTTAACTTAATGCATGCTTACACACACACACACACACACACACACACACACACACACACACACACACACACACACACACACACACACAAAGACAAATGTTGTTGTTGTTGTTTTTTCAATGCTATTGGGATATGTCATTATGAAAATATATTTGAATGGTCAATAAACATTTCACAAAGTCTTTGTAAGCTATTAATCAGACGATTCAGAATTTATTCAGAAACCTAAGACTACACACACACATTATGTTGTAGATACAGACATTTGAACTATATGATGTGATCAAACTGTCAGTACTAATACTTTAACAGATAGATTTTGACTAAATGTAATTGTAAATGTTAAAATAGGGATTTTATAAAGTCTAAATATAAATTATAGAACAATATGACAAAATTCCTATTTTAAACAGCAGGGGGCAGTAAAATACCACTTATTGGCTTAACATGCCATTATATTCACCTTTTTAACTGTTATAGAGGCAAATTTTGTCCGATCTGTCTGAAAATTTTCATGCATGTTTAGAGTGATATTTCACATGTTCTGACTTGTTTTTAAGAAGGTCTGAGTAATTCATTAAAGAGATATAGGCTTTCGGGGACACTTGGTAAAGGCTACATTATGAAGTGAACCTATTATAGCTATCCAAATGAAGTAGTTCAACTTTTTCTGACAATTATTGATCTAGTGAGTCCAAATAATTGTATTGCACTAGTTTTGAACATTATGATATGAAAATTATATGATCAGAGATGGAAAAGACCATTTACAGCCAATACAGGCAGTTTACCATAGGAAATATATGGTTTTAAAGCTTTTTAACAGTTACAGCGCCACCTATCGTCCGATCTCCATAAAATTTTGCATGCTTGTTAAAGATGTTATGTCACATACGCTGACCAATTTTTGTGAAGTTCTGCATTTTCATTTATGATTTATAGGCTTTTGACTGTATTTTGCCACGCCCATTTTATAAATGACCCTATTACAGCCATCCAAATGCAAAAGTTCAACTTTTTTTTGATAATTATTGATCTAGAGAGTCCAGAGAATTGTCCTAGACTGGTCTGGTTCCGATCGGGTGAAAAACCTAGGACTAGTTCGCAAAAGTAGGTTTTAGACATATTCGTGAATATTTAATGAACGGTTTGATTGACAGCAATGGTTCTTGAGGCAAAGTTGTTCAGCATGAGCAGATCTATCAAATGATATGCATATTGTGTGGATGAGTGTAACACCACGTGATTACAGAGCCATAAAACTCGTTAGCGCCAACTAGTGGCCGATTTGTTTCAAAATTCTTACAGACCTCTAGGGCCATAAGACGAACATGCCCATCGAGTTTCGTTCCGATCGGCCTCCGTTAACCTTGTCTAATCGGTGCTAAAACTTCATTGGCCGATGGCGGCCATGTTTTTTGAGATACGCCAATGTCCTCATAGACATACATGGCACCTTGGACCAAGACACTGCATACCAATTTTCAAGTCAATCGGACTAACGGTCAGGTGGTTATAGCCTGTTTTATGTTTTTTTCATGTTATAGCGCCACCATGTGGCCAATCTCCGCGATTTTTTTACCGTGACCTCAGATTGACCTCTTACACATGTGTACCAAGTTTGGTGAAAATACCTCTTTTACTTCTGGAGTTATAGCCATTTTAGTAAAATAGGCTCCTCCCACAACGTTAATTTTGCACCCCCTAGCGACCGTGAATCGAAATTTCAACTTTTTTTTGATAATTATTGATATTCAGACTCCAGAGAACAATTCTGCACTGGTTTGGTTCCGATCGGGCAAAAAACCAGGGACTAGTTCGCAAAAGTAGATTTTTGACAAAATTCAAAATGGCGGAAAATCTATCATGGCGGAAATAAAATCGGAGATATACGTTTTGTTCGTCAGGCGTCCAGCTTTCCAATGATATAAGACACTTGAGTCTATGACTTACGGTCTAGGAGTTATGAGCAGTTTTGCGCTTTTGGTTGCTATAGCGCCACCTATGGGCCAATCGGGGTCATAATTTGATAACCTCTCCTCGATTTTTGTACTACCATATGGCAAAGTTTCAAAGCTCTAGCCCTTACGGTTTGGGCTGCACGATGCGTTTTACGGCAGAATAATAATAATAATTAAAGCTGCAAGCAGCATTTATCGGGGTTCAAGCATTTAAGGCCTTTAGGCACATAAGCATTTAAGACATTAAGATTTATTTAGAAAGCTTTTAACCACTGAAATAATAGATGGAAAAGTCCATTTACAGCCAATACAGGCAATTTACCATAGGAAATATGTGTTTTTTAAAGCTTTTTAACAGTTATAGCACCATCTATAGTCCGATCTCCATGAAAATTTGCATGCTTGTTAATGATGTTATGGCACATAAGCTCACCAATTTTCGTGAAGTTCTGAGTTTTTGTTTAGGATTTATAGGCTTTTGAGTGCATTTTGCCACGCCCATTTTCTTTATGACCCAATATACCCATGCGAAAAATGCAAAAGTTCAACTTTTTTTTGATAATTATTGATCTTGAGAGTCCATAGAATTGTCCTAGACTCGTTTGGTTCTGATCGGGCGAAAAACCTAGGACTAGTTCGCAAAAGTAGGTTTTTAACATAATTACGAATATTTAATGAACGGTTTGATTGACAGCAATGGTTCTTGAGGCAAAGTTGTTCAACAAGAGGAGATCTATCAAATGGTATGCATTTTGTGACAATAAGTGTAACACCACGTGATTACAGAGCCATAAAACTCGTTAGCGCCAACTAGTGGCCGATTTCTTTTAAAATTCTTACAGACCTCTAGGGCCATGAGTCGAACATGCCCACCGAGTTTCGTTCCGATAGGCCTCCGTTAACCTTGTCTAATAGGTGCTCAAACTTCATTGGCCGATGGCGGCCATGTTTTTTGAGATACACCAATGTCCTCATAGACATACATGGCACCTTGGACCAAGACACTGCATACCAATTTTCAAGTCAATCGGACTAACGGTCAGGTGGTTATAGCCTGTTTTATGTTTTTTTCATGTTATAGCGCCACCATGTGACCAATCGCCGCAATTTTTTTACCGTGACCTCATATTGACGTCTTACACATGTGTACCGGGTTTGGTTAAAATACCTCTTTTACTTCTGGAGTTATAGCCATTTTAGTAAAATAGGCTCCTCCCACAACGTTAATTTTGCACCCCCTAGCGACCGTGAATCGAAATTTCAACTTTTTTTTGATAATTATTGATATTCAGACTCCAGAGAACAATTCTGCACTGGTTTGGTTCCGATCGGGCAAAAAACCAGGGACTAGTTCGCAAAAGTAGATTTTCGACAAAATTCAAAATGGCGGAAAATCTATCATGGCGGAAATAAAATCGGAGATATACGTTTTGTTCGTCAGGCGTCCAGCTTTCCAATGATATAAGACACTTGAGTCTATGACTTACGGTCTAGGAGTTATGAGCAGTTTCGCGCTTTTGGTTGCTATAGCGCCACCTATGGGCCAATCGGGGTCATAATTTGATAACCTCTCCTCGATTTTTGTACTACCATATGGCAAAGTTTCAAAGCTCTAGCCCTTACGGTTTGGGCTGCACGATGCGTTTTACGGCAGAATAATAATAATAATAATAATAATAAAAATCAGCACAATTACAATAGGGTTTCAGCACTTCGTGCTTGAACCCCTAATAATAATTAAAGCTGCAAGCAGCATTTATCGGGGTTCAAGCATTTAAGGCCTTTAGGCACATAAGCATTTAAGACATTAAGATTTATTTAGAAAGCTTTTAACCACTGAAATAATAGATGGAAAAGTCCATTTACAGCCAATACAGGCAATTTACCATAGGAAATATGTGTTTTTTAAAGCTTTTTAAAAGTTATAGCACCATCTATAGTCCGATCTCCATGAAATTTTGCATGCTTGTTAATGATGTTATGGCACATAAGCTCACCAATTTTCGTGAAGTTCTGAGTTTTTGTTTAGGATTTATAGGCTTTTGAGTGCATTTTGCCACGCCCATTTTCTTTATGACCCAATATACCCATGCGAAAAATGCAAAAGTTCAACTTTTTTTTGATAATTATTGATCTTGAGAGTCCATAGAATTGTCCTAGACTCGTTTGGTTCTGATCGGGCGAAAAACCTAGGACTAGTTCGCAAAAGTAGGTTTTTAACATAATTACGAATATTTAATGAACGGTTTGATTGACAGCAATGGTTCTTGAGGCAAAGTTGTTCAACAAGAGGAGATCTATCAAATGGTATGCATTTTGTGACAATAAGTGTAACACCACGTGATTACAGAGCCATAAAACTCGTTAGCGCCAACTAGTGGCCGATTTCTTTTAAAATTCTTACAGACCTCTAGGGCCATGAGTCGAACATGCCCACCGAGTTTCGTTCCGATAGGCCTCCGTTAACCTTGTCTAATAGGTGCTCAAACTTCATTGGCCGATGGCGGCCATGTTTTTTGAGATACACCAATGTCCTCATAGACATACATGGCACCTTGGACCAAGACACTGCATACCAATTTTCAAGTCAATCGGACTAACGGTCAGGTGGTTATAGCCTGTTTTATGTTTTTTTCATGTTATAGCGCCACCATGTGACCAATCGCCGCGATTTTTTTACCGTGACCTCATATTGACGTCTTACACATGTGTACCAGGTTTGGTTAAAATACCTCTTTTACTTCTGGAGTTATAGCCATTTTAGTAAAATAGGCTCCTCCCACAACGTTAATTTTGCACCCCCTAGCGACCGTGAATCGAAATTTCAACTTTTTTTTGATAATTATTGATATTCAGACTCCAGAGAACAATTCTGCACTGGTTTGGTTCCGATCGGGCAAAAAACCAGGGACTAGTTCGCAAAAGTAGATTTTCGACAAAATTCAAAATGGCGGAAAATCTATCATGGCGGAAATAAAATCGGAGATATACGTTTTGTTCGTCAGGCGTCCAGCTTTCCAATGATATAAGACACTTGAGTCTATGACTTACGGTCTAGGAGTTATGAGCAGTTTCGCGCTTTTGGTTGCTATAGCGCCACCTATGGGCCAATCGGGGTCATAATTTGATAACCTCTCCTCGATTTTTGTACTACCATATGGCAAAGTTTCAAAGCTCTAGCCCTTACGGTTTGGGCTGCACGATGCGTTTTACGGCAGAATAATAATAATAATAATAATAATAAAAATCAGCACAATTACAATAGGGTTTCAGCACTTCGTGCTTGAACCCCTAATAATAAAAATCAGCACAATTACAATAGGGTTTCAGCACTTCGTGCTTGAACCCCTAATAATTAAAGCTGCAAGCAGCATTTATCGGGGTTCAAGCATTTAAGGCCTTTAGGCACATAAGCATTTAAGACATTAAGATTTATTTAGAAAGCTTTTAACCACTGAAATAATAGATGGAAAAGTCCATTTACAGCCAATACAGGCAATTTACCATAGGAAATATGTGTTTTTTAAAGCTTTTTAACAGTTATAGCACCATCTATAGTCCGATCTCCATGAAATTTTGCATGCTTGTTAATGATGTTATGGCACATAAGCTCACCAATTTTCGTGAAGTTCTGAGTTTTCGTTTAGGATTTATAGGCTTTTGAGTGCATTTTGCCACGCCCATTTTCTTTATGACCCAATATACCCATGCGAAAAATGCAAAAGTTCAACTTTTTTTTGATAATTATTGATCTTGAGAGTCCATAGAATTGTCCTAGACTCGTTTGGTTCTGATCGGGCGAAAAACCTAGGACTAGTTCGCAAAAGTAGGTTTTTAACATAATTACGAATATTTAATGAACGGTTTGATTGACAGCAATGGTTCTTGAGGCAAAGTTGTTCAACAAGAGGAGATCTATCAAATGGTATGCATTTTGTGACAATAAGTGTAACACCACGTGATTACAGAGCCATAAAACTCGTTAGCGCCAACTAGTGGCCGATTTCTTTTAAAATTCTTACAGACCTCTAGGGCCATGAGTCGAACATGCCCACCGAGTTTCGTTCCGATAGGCCTCCGTTAACCTTGTCTAATAGGTGCTCAAACTTCATTGGCCGATGGCGGCCATGTTTTTTGAGATACACCAATGTCCTCATAGACATACATGGCACCTTGGACCAAGACACTGCATACCAATTTTCAAGTCAATCGGACTAACGGTCAGGTGGTTATAGCCTGTTTTATGTTTTTTTCATGTTATAGCGCCACCATGTGACCAATCGCCGCGATTTTTTTACCGTGACCTCATATTGACGTCTTACACATGTGTACCAGGTTTGGTTAAAATACCTCTTTTACTTCTGGAGTTATAGCCATTTTAGTAAAATAGGCTCCTCCCACAACGTTAATTTTGCACCCCCTAGCGACCGTGAATCGAAATTTCAACTTTTTTTTGATAATTATTGATATTCAGACTCCAGAGAACAATTCTGCACTGGTTTGGTTCCGATCGGGCAAAAAACCAGGGACTAGTTCGCAAAAGTAGATTTTCGACAAAATTCAAAATGGCGGAAAATCTATCATGGCGGAAATAAAATCGGAGATATACGTTTTGTTCGTCAGGCGTCCAGCTTTCCAATGATATAAGACACTTGAGTCTATGACTTACGGTCTAGGAGTTATGAGCAGTTTCGCGCTTTTGGTTGCTATAGCGCCACCTATGGGCCAATCGGGGTCATAATTTGATAACCTCTCCTCGATTTTTGTACTACCATATGGCAAAGTTTCAAAGCTCTAGCCCTTACGGTTTGGGCTGCACGATGCGTTTTACGGCAGAATAATAATAATAATAATAATAATAAAAATCAGCACAATTACAATAGGGTTTCAGCATTTCATGCTTGAACCCCTAATAATAAAAATCAGTACAATTACAATAGGGTTTCAGCACTTCGTGCTTGAACCCCTAATAATTAAAGCTGCAAGCAGCATTTATCGGGGTTCAAGCAATTAAGGCCTTTAAGGCCTTAAAGCACAAAAGCATCAAAAGCTATTAAGTTTTATTTAGCAAGCATCTAACCACTGACATAATAGATGGAAAAGACCATTTTCAGCCAATACAGGCAATGTACCATAGGAAATACAGGGTTTTCAAAGCTTTTTAACAGTTATAGCGCCACCTATCTTCCGATCTACATGAAATTTTGCATGCTTCTTTAGAATGTTATGGTACATATGCTCACCAATTTTCGTGAAGTTCTGAGTTTTCGTTTAGGATTTATAGGCTTTTGAGTGCATTTTGCCACGCCCATTTTCTTTATGACCCAAAATACCCATGCGAAAAATGCAAAAGTTCAACTTTTTTTTGATAATTATTGATTTTGAGATTCCATAGAATTGTCCTAGACTCGTTTGGTTCCGATCGGGCGAAAAACCTAGGACTAGTTCGCAAAAGTAGGTTTTTAACATAATTACGAATATTTAATGAACGGTTTGATTGACAGCAATGGTTCTAGAGGCAAAGTTGTTCAGCATGAGCAGATCTATCAAATGATATGCATATTGTGATGATATGTGTAACACCACGTGATTACAGAGCCATAAAACTCGTTAGCGCCAACTAGTGGCCGATTTCTTTTAAAATTCTTACAGACCTCCAGGGCCATGAGTCGAACATGCCCATCGAGTTTCGTTCCGATCGGCCTCTGTTAACCTTGTCTAATAGGTGCTCAAATTTATTGGCCAATGGCGGCCATGTTTTTTGAGATACACCAATGTCCTCATAGACATACATGGCACCTTGGACCAAGACACTGCATACCAATTTTCAAGTCAATCGGACTAACGGTCAGGTGGTTATAGCCTGTTTTATGTTTTTGTCATGTTATAGCGCCACCATGTGGCCGATCGCCGCGATTTTTTTACTGTGACCTCAGACTGACCTCCTACACATGTATACCAAGTTTGGTGAAGTTTACTGAATTACTTCTGGAGTTATAGCCATTTTAGTAAAATAGGCTCCTCCCACAACGTTAATTTTGCACCCCCTAGCGACTGTGAATCGAAATTTCAACTTTTTTTCGATAATTATTGATCTTCAGACTCCAGAGAACAATTCTGCACTGGTTTGGTTCCGATCGGGCGAAAAACCAGGGACTAGTTCGCAAAAGTAGATTTTCGACAAAATTCAAAATGGCGGAAAATCTATCATGATGGAAATAAAATCGGAGATATACGTTTTGTTCGTCAGGCATCCAGCTTTCCAATGATATAAGACACTTGAGGCTGCGACATACGGTCTAGGAGTTATGAGCAGTTTCGCGCTTTTGGTCGCTATAGCGCCACCTATGGGCCAATCGGGGTCATAATCTCTGAACCTCTCCTCGATTTTTGTACTACCATCTGGCAAAGTTTCAAAGCTCTAGCCCTTACGGTTTGGGCTGCACGATGCGTTTTACGGCAGAATAATAATAATAATAATAATTAAAGCTGCAAGCAGCATTTATCGGGGTTCAAGCAGTTAAGGCCTTTAAGGCATTTAAGCACAAAAGCATCAAAAGTTATTAAGATTTATTTAGCAAGCATGTAACCACTGACATAATAGATGGAAAAGACCATTTACAGCCAATACAGGCAATTTGCCATGGGATATATATGGTTTTAAAGCTTTTTAACAGTTATAGCGCCACCTATGGTCCGATCTCCATAAAATTGTTTACTGTGACCTCAAATTGAACCCATACACATGTGTACTGAGTTTGGTGAAGATATCTCATTTACTTCTTGAGTTATAGCCATTTGAGTAAAATAGGCTCCTCCCACAACGATTTGCCACATTCTAGAATTATTTAATATGATTCTAGCATGATTTACTATCATATACCATGTTCCAGAATGATTTATTAGGATTCTAGCATGATTTACCTTGATACACCTCATTTCAGTATTATTTACTATGATTTACAATGTTTCTAGCATGATTAACCACATTACTAGCAAATATGTGAAGTGTCAGTGCAAATGAGGTGATGAACACTGACAAAATATTATTGTGTTATAATAGTTAGTTATATACGTGATTTTTAGTGTGTGTCCAAGTATGAATGCAAAAGCACATGTAAAATATTTCATTATTAAGTAGAATGGCCAGCAGAGGGCAGTAGAAGACCACTTATTGGCTCACTTTCACTTTAAACCAGTTTTCTGCACTAAAGCAAACCAGTTTTTCCATGTTAACTCAATGCATGCTTACACACACACACACACACACACACACACACACACACACACACACATACACACACAGCATAGTTAACCATGATTTACCATGATATACCACGTTCTAGTATTATTTACCAGGAGATAAACGACAATCTAGTATTATTTACTTTGATTTACCATGTTTCTAGCCTGATTTATCACATTACTAGCAATTATTTGAAGTGTCAGTGCAAATAAAGTGATTAACACTGACAAAATATGATTGTGTTATAATAGTTATTGCTATATAAGTGATTTTTAGTTTGTATTCAAGTATAAATGCAAGCACATGTGGAAAAATTTAATTAATAAGTAGAAGGGCCAGCAGAGGGCAGTAGAAGACCACTTATTGGCTCACTTTCACTTTAAACCTCATGATTTTGACCAGTTTTCTGCACTAAAGCAAACCAGTGTTTCCATGTTAACTCAATAATGCATACTTGCTACATATGCTACACACAATAATGCTACACACACACACACACACACACACACACACACACACACACACACACACACACACACACACACACAAATGTTTCAGTGATATTGGTGTCACATTCACCTTCATCACATTCACCTTCTGTCTTCATCACATTCACCATCTGTCGTCATCACCTGCACCTGCTCCTCATCACCCTCCTCATCATCACCTGCACTTCATCATCATAACCGTCACCTGTTGTCCTTGTCTTGATCTGTGTATTTAAGTTCCCCTCTCATCCATTATCATTGTCGGTTATTGTTTGTGCACTAGCACTCTGTTATGTTTGTTTTCATGTTGGAAAATAAAACCTTTGTTATATTTGTACCACACACACACACACACACACACACACACACACACACACACACACACACACACACACACACACACACACACACACACACACACACACACACACACACACACACACACACACACACACACACACACCATCATTTATCATGATTTACCATGGCTGATACCAATACCAATATGAGAAAATGACTATTTTAAACAGCAGGGGGCAGTAAAATACCACTTATTGGCTTAACATGCCATTAAATCATATCATTTTCACCTTTTTAACTGTTATAGAGGCAAATTTTGTCCGATCTGTCTGAAAATTTTCATGCTTGTTCAGGGTGATATTTCACACGTTCTGACTTGTTTTTAAGAAGGTCTGAGCATTGATTAAAGAGATATAGGCTTTCGGGGACACTTGGTAAAGGCCAGATTTTGAAGTGAACCTATTATAGCTATCCAAATGAAGTAGTTCAACTTTTTCTGACAATTATTGATCTAGTGAGTCCAGAGAATTGTATTGCACTAGTTTTGAACATTATGATATGAAAATTATATGATCAGACATGGAAAAGACCATTTACAGCCAATACAGGCAGTTTACCATAGGAAATATATGGTTTTAAAGCTTTTTAACAGTTATAGCGCCAACTATTGTCCAATCTCCATAAAATTTTGCAAGCTTGTTTGTGATGTTATGACACATATGCTCACCAATTTTTGTGAAGTTCTGAGTTTTCATTTAGGATTTATAGGCTTTTGAGTGTATTTTGCCACACCCATTTTATAAATGACCCTATTACAGCCATACAAATACAAAAGTTCAACTTTTTTTTGATAATTATTGATCTAGAGAGTCCATAGAATTGTCCTAGACTGGTCTGGTTCCGATCGGGCAAAAAACCAGGGACTAGTTCGCAAAAGTAGATTTTCGACAAAATTCAAAATGGCGGAAAATCTATCATGGCGGAAATAAAATCGGAGATATACGTTTTGTTCGTCAGGCGTCCAGCTTTCCAATGATATAAGACACTTGAGTCTATGACTTACGGTCTAGGAGTTATGAGCAGTTTCACGCTTTTGGTTGCTATAGCGCCACCTATGGGCCAATCGGGGTCATAATTTGATAACCTCTCCTCGATTTTTGTACTACCATATGGCAAAGTTTCAAAGCTCTAGCCCTTACGGTTTGGGCTGCACGATGCGTTTTACGGCAGAATAATAATAATAATAATAATAATAAAAATCAGCACAATTACAATAGGGTTTCAGCACTTCGTGCTTGAACCCCTAATTAAAGCTGCAAGCAGCATTTATCGGGGTTCAAGCAATTAAGGCCTTTAAGGCCTTTAAGCATAAAAGCATCAAAAGTTATTAAGATTTATTTAGCAAGCATGTAACTACTGACATAATAGATGAAAAAGACCATTTACCATAGGAAATATATGGTTTTAAAGCTTTTTAACAGTTATAGCGCCACCTTTGGTCCGATCTCCATAAAATTTGGCATGCTTGTTAATGATGTTATTTCACATATGTTCACCAATTTTTCTGAAGTTCTGAGTTTTTATTTATGATTTATAGGCTTTTTTATTTATTTTGCCCCGCCCATTTTATAAATGACCCTATTACAGCCATCCAAATGCAAAAGTTCAACTTTTTTTTGATAATTATTGATCTAGAGAGTCCAGAGAATTGTTCTAGACTGGTCTGGTTCCGATCAGGCGAAAAACCAGGGACTAGTTCGCGAAAGTAGGTTTTTGACATATTCATGAATATTTAATGAACTGTTTGATTGACAGCAATGGTTTTTGAGGCAAAGTTGTTCAGGATGAGGAGGTCTATCAAATGATAATGCATTTTGTGACGAAATTTGTTACACCACGTGATTACAGAGCCATAAAACTCGTTAGCGCCAACTAGTGGCCGATTTCTTTCAAAATTCTTACAGACCTCTAGGGGCTTGAGCCAAACATGCCCACCGAGTTTCGCTCCGATCGGACTTCGTCAACGGTGCTCAAACCTCATTGGCCAATGGCGGCCATGTTTTTTTAGATACGCCATATTCCTTTTAGACATACATGGCCCCTTGGGCCAAGACACTGCATACCAAATTTCAAGTCATTCGGAAAAACGGTCAGGTGTCTATACGTTTTTGTTTTGTTTTATAGCGCCACCATGTGGCCAATCGACGCAATTTGTTTACTGTGACCTCAGATTGACCTCTTACACATGTGTACCAAGTTTGGTGAAGATATCTCATTTACTTCTCGAGTTATAGCCATTTTAGTAAAATAGGCTCCTCCCACAACATTAATTTATCACCCCCTAGCGACCAAGAATCAGAATTTCGACTTTTTTTCGATAATTATTGATCTTCAGACTCCAGAGAACAATTCTGCACTGGTTTGGTTCCGATCGGGCAAAAAACCAGGGACTAGTTCGCAAAAGTAGGTTTTTGACAAAATTCAAAATGGCGGAAAATCTATCATGACGGAAATGAAATCGGAGATATACGTTTTGTTCGTCAGGCGTCCAGCTTTCCAATGATATAAGACACTTGAGTCTACGACATAAGGTCTAGGAGTTATGAGCTGTTTCGCGCTTTTGGTTGCTATAGCGCCACCTATGGGCCGATTGGGCTGAGTCCGTGTATCTGAGTAGCGAGCAATAGTACTACCATCTGGCAAAGTTTCAAGTCTCTAGGTCTTACGGTTTGGGCTGCACGATGCGTTTTATGGCGGAAAAATAATAATAATAATTAAAGCTGCAAGCAGCATTTATCGGGGTTCAAGCAGTTAAGGCCTTTAAGCACAAAAGCATCAAAAGTGATTAAGTTTTATTTAGCAAGCATGTAACTACTGACATAATAGATGGAAAAGACCATTTACAGGAAATACCATAGGAAATATATGGTTTTAAAGCTTTTTAGCAGTTATAGCGCCACCTATGGTCCGATCTCCATAAAAATTGGCATGCTTGTTAATGATGTTATGTCACATATGCTCACCAATTTTTGTGAAGTTCTGAGTTTTCATTTAGGATTTATAGGCTTTTTAGTCTTTTTTTGCCATGCCCCTTTTCTAAATGACCCTATTACAGCCATCTACATGCAAAAGTTCAACTTTTTTTTGATAATTATTGATCTAGAGTGTCCAGAGAATTGTCCTAGACTGGTCTGGTTTCGATCGGGCGAAAAACCTAGGACTAGTTTGCAAAAGTAGGTTTTTAACATAATTACGAATATTTAATAAACGGTTTAATTGACAGCATTAGTTCTTGAGGCAAAGTTGTTCAGCATGAGCAGATCTATCAGATGATATGCATTTTGTGACGATAAGTGTAACACCACGTGATTACAGAGCCATAAAACTCGTTAGCGCCAACTAGTGGCCGATTTCTTTCAAAACTCTTAGAGACCTCTAGGGCCATGAGTCGAACATGCCCATCGAGTTTCGTTCCGATCGGCCTCCGTTAACCTTGTCTAATAGGTGCTCAAATTTCATTGGTCGATGGCGGCCATGTTTTTCGAGATACGCCAATGTCCTCATAGACATACATGGTACCTTGGACCAAGACACTGCATACCAATTTTCAAGTCAATCGGACTAACGGTCACGTGGTCATAGCCGTTTTCATGTTTTTTTCATGTTATAGCGCCACCTAGTAATCAATCGTCGCGATTTTTTTACTGTGACCCCAGATTGAACTCATACACATGTGCACCAAGTTTGGTGAAGATATCTAATTTCATTCTCGAGTTATAGCCATTTTAGTAAAATAGGCTCCTCCCACAACATTAATTTATCACCCCCCGGCGATCAGGAATCGAAATTTCGACTTTTTTTCGATAATTATTGATATTCAGACTCCAGAGAACATTTCTGCACTGTTTTGGATCCAATTGGACAAAAAACCTAGGACTAGTTCGCAAAAGTAGGTTTTTAACTAAATTCAAAATGGCGGACAATTTGCATACAGGAAATGAAATCGGAGATATACGTTTTGACCTTCAGGTTTCCAGCTTTCCAGTGATATAAGACACTTGAGTCTACGTCATACGGTCTAGGAGTTATGAGCAGTTTCGCGCTTTTGGTTGCTATAGCGCCACCTATAGGCCAATTGGGGTCATATTCTCTGAACCTCTCCTCGATTTTTGTACTACCATCTGGCAAAGTTTCAAAGCTCCAGCTCTTACGGTTTGGGCTGCACGATGAGTTTTACGGCAGAAGAAAAATAATAATAATAATAATAATAATAATAATAATAATAATAATAATAAAAATCAGTACAATTACAATAGGGTTTCAGCACTTCGTGCTTGAACCCCTAAAAATCAGGACAATTACAATAGGGTTTCAGCACTTCGTGCTTGAACCCCTAATTAAAGCTGCAAGCAGCATTTATCGGGGTTCAAGCAGTTAAGGCCTTTAAGGCTTTTAAGCACAAAAGCATCAAAAGTTATTAAGATTTATTTAGCAAGCATGTAACCACTGACATAATAGATGGAAAAGACCATTTACAGCCAATACAGGCAATTTGCCATGGGATATATATGGTTTTAAAGCTTTTTAACAGTTATAGCGCCACCTATGCTCCGATCTCCATAGAATTGTTTACTGTGACCTCAAATTGAACCCATACACATGTGTACTGAGTTTGGTGAAGATATCTCATTTACTTCTTGAGTTATAGCCATTTGAGTAAAATAGGCTCCTCCCACAACGATTTGCCACATTCTAGAATTATTTAATATGATTCTAGCATGATTTACTATCATATACCATGTTCCAGAATGATTTATTAGGATTCTAGCATGATTTACCTTGATACACCTCATTTCAGTATTATTTACTGATTTACAATGTTTCTAGCATGATTAACCACATTACTAGCAATTATGTGAAGTGTCAGTGCAAATGAGGTGATGAACACTGACAAAATATTATTGTGTTATAATAGTTAGTTATATACGTGATTTTTAGTGTGTGTCCAAGTATGAATGCAAAAGCACATGTAAAATATTTCATTATTAAGTAGAATGGCCAGCAGAGGGCAGTAGAAGACCACTTATTGGCTCACTTTCACTTTAAACCAGTTTTCTGCACTAAAGCAAACCAGTTTTTCCATGTTAACTCAATGCATGCTTACACACACACACACACACACACACACACACACACACACACACACACACACACACACACACACACACACACACAAACACACACAAACACACACACACACACACACACACACACACACACACACACACACACACACACACATACACACACAGCATAGTTAACCATGATTTACCATGATATACCACGTTCTAGTATTATTTACCAGGAGATAAACGACAATCTAGGATTATTTACTTTGATTTACCATGTTTCTAGCCTGATTTATCACGTTACTAGCAATTATTTGAAGTGTCAGTGCAAATAAAGTGGTTAACACTGACAAAATATGATTGTGTTATAATAGTTATTGCTATATAAGTGATTTTTTTAGTGTGTATTCAAGTATGAATGCAAGCACATGTTGAAATATTTCATTAATAAGTAGAATGGCCAGCAGAGGGCAGTAGAAGACCACTTATTGGCTCTCTTTCACTTTAAACCAGTTTTCTGCACTAAAGCAAACCAGTTTATCCATGTTAACTCAATGCATGCTTACACACACACACACACACACACACACACACACACACACACACACACACACACACACACACACAAACACACAGCATAGTTAACCATGATTTACCATGATTTACCACATTACTAGCAATTATTTGAAGTGTCAGTGCAAATAAAGTGATTAACACTGACAAAATATGATTATGTTATAATAGTTATTGCTATATAAGTGATTTTTAGTGTGTATTCAAGTATAAATGCAAGCACATGTGGAAAAATTTAATTAAGTAGAATGGCCAGCAGAGGGCAGTAGAAGACCACTTATTGGCTCACTTTCACTTTAAACCTCATGATTTTGACCAGTTTTCTGCACTAAAGCAAACCAGTGTTTCCATGTTAACTCAATAATGCATACTTGCTACATATGCTACACACAATAATGCTACACACACACACACACACACACACACACACACACACACACAAATGTTTCAGTGATATTGGTGTCACATTCACCTTCATCACATTCACCTTCTGTCTTCATCACATTCACCATCTGTCGTCATCACCTGCACCTGCTCCTCATCACCCTCCTCATCATCACCTGCTCCTCATCATCATAACCGTCACCTGTTGTCCTTGTCTTGATCTGTGTATTTAAGTTCCCCTCTCATCCATTATCATTGTCGGTTATTGTTTGTGCACTAGCACTCTGTTATGTTTGTTTTCCTGTTGGAAAATAAAACCTTTGTTATATTTGTACCACACACACACACACACACACACACACACACACACACACACACCATCATTTATCATGATTTACCATGGCTGATACCAATACCAATATGAGAAAATGACTATTTTAAACAGCAGGGGGCAGTAAAATACCACTTATTGGCTTAACATGCCATTAATTCATATCATTTTCACCTTTTTAACTGTTATAGAGGCAAATTTTGTCCGATCTGTCTGAAAATTTTCATGCTTGTTCAGGGTGATATTTCACACGTTCTGACTTGTTTTTAAGAAGGTCTGAGCATTGATTAAAGAGATATAGGTTTTCGGGGACACTTGGTAAAGGCCAGATTTTGAAGTGAACCTATTATAGCTATCCAAATGAAGTAGTTCAACTTTTTCTGACAATTATTGATCTAGTGAGTCCAGAGAATTGTATTGCACTAGTTTTGAACATTATGATATGAAAATTATATGATCAGAGATGGAAAAGACCATTTACAGCCAATACAGGCAGTTTACCATAGGAAATATATGATTTTAAAGCTTTTTAACAGTTATAGCGCCACCTATCGTCCGATCTCCATAGAATTTTTCATGCTTGTTAATGATTTTATGTCACATATGCTGACCAATTTTTGTGAAGTTCTGAGTTTTTATTTAGGATTTATAGGCTTTTTAATGTATTTTGACACGCCCATTTTATAAATTACCCTATTACAGCCATCCAAATGCAAAAGTTCAACTTTTTTTTTGATAATTATTGATCTAGAGAGTCCAGAGAATTGTCCTAGACTGGTCTGGTTCCGATCGGGCAAAAAACCTAGGACTAGTTCGCAAAAGTAGGTTTTTAACATATTAATGAATAATTAATGAACAGTTTGATTGACAGCAATGGTTCTTGAGGCAAAGTTGTTCAGGATGAGGAGATCTATCAAATGATATGCATATTGTGTGGATATTTGTAACACCACGTGATTACAGAGCCGTAAAACTCGTTAGCGCCAACTAGTGGCCGATTTCTTTCAAAATTCTTACAGACCTTTAGGGCCATGAGCCGAACATGCCCATTGAGTTTCGTTCTGATCGGCCTCCGTTAACCTTGTCTAATAGGTGCTCAAACTTCGTTGGCCAATGGCGGCCATGTTTTTTGAGATACGCCAATGTCCTCATAGACATACATGGCACCTTGGACCAAGACACTGCATACCAATTTTCAAGTCAATCGGACTAACGGTCAGGTGGTTATACCCTTTTTTATGTTTTTTTCATTTTATAGCGCCACCATGATTCCAATCGTCGCGATTTTTTTACTGTGACCCCAGAGTAAGCTCATACACATGTGTACCAAGGTTGGTGAAGATACCTCATTTACATCGGGAGTTATAGCCATTTTAGTAAAATAGGCCCCTCCCACAACGTACGTTTTGGCGCCCCTTAGCGACCGGGAATCGAAATTTCCACTTTTTTCGATAATTATTGATATTCAGTCTCCAGAGAACATTTCTGCACTAGTTTGGTTCCAATCGGGCAAAAAACCAGGGACTAGTTTGCAAAAGTAGATTTTTGACAAAATTCAAAATGGCGGAAAATCTATCATGGCGGAAATGAAATCGGAGATATACGTTTTGTTCGTCAGGCGTCCAGCTTTCCAATGATATAAGACACTTGAGTCTACGACATACGGTCTAGGAGTTATGAGCAGTTTTGCGCTTTTGGTTGTTATAGCGCCACCTATGGGCCAATCGGGGTCATAATCTCTGAACCTTTCCTCGATTTTTGTACTACCATCTGTCAAAGTTTCAAAGTTCCAGCTCTTACGGTTTGGGCTGCACGATGCGTTTTACGGCGGAATAATAATAATAATAATAATAATAATAAAAATCAGCACAATTACAATAGGGTTTCAGCACTTCGTGCTTGAACCCCTAATAATAAAAATCAGTACAATTACAATAGGGTTTCAGCACTTCGTGCTTGAACCCCTAATTAAAGCTGCAAGCAGCATTTATCGGGGTTCAAGCATTTAAGGCCTTTAAGCACATAAGCATTTAAGACATTAAGTTTTATTTAGAAAGCTTTTAACCACTGAAATAATAGATGGAAAAGTCCATTTACAGCCAATACAGGCAATTTACCATTGGAAATATATGGTTTTCAAACCTTTTTAACAGTTATAGCGCCACCTATGGTCCGATCAACATGAAATTTGGCATGCTTGTTTAGAATATTATGGCACATATGCTCACCAATTTTCGTAAAGTTCTGAGTTTTCGTTTAGGATTTATAAGCTTTTGAGTGCATTTTGCCACGCCCATTTTCTTTATGACCCAATTATAGCCATACGAAAAATTCAAAAGTTCAACTTTTTTTCGATAATTATTGATCAGGAGAGTCCAGAGAATTGTCCTAGACTGGTCTGGTTCCGATCGGGCGAAAAACCAGGGACTAGTTCGCAAAAGTAGGTTTTTAACATATTCGCGAATAATTAATGAACGATTTGATTGACAGCAATGGTTCTTGAGGCAATGTTGTTCAGCATGAGCAGATCTATCAAATGATATGCATTTTGTGACAATAAGTGTAACACCACGTGATTACAGAGCCGTAAAACTCGTTAGCGCCAACTAGTGGCCGATTTCTTTCAAAATTCTTACAGACCTCTAGGGCTATGAGTTGAACATGCCCATCGAGTTTCGTTCCGATCGGCCTCCGTTAACCTTGTCTAATAGGTGCTCAAACTTCATTGGCCGATGGCGGCCATGTTTTTTGAGATACACCAATGTCCTCATAGACATACATGACACCTTGGGCCAAGACACTGCATACCAATTTTCAAGTCAATCGGACTAACGGTCAGGTGGTTAAAGCCTGTTTTATGTTTTTTTCATGTTATATCGCCACCATGTGGCCAATCGCCGCGATTTTTTTACTGTGACCTCAGATTGACCTCTTACACATGTGTACCGAGTTTGGTGAAGATACCTCATTTACTTCTGGAGTTATAGCCATTTTAGTAAAATAGGCCCCTCCCACACGTACATTTTGGCACCCCTTAGCGTCCGTGAATCGAAATTTCAACTTTTTTTCGATAATTATTGATATTCAGACTCCAGAGAACATTTCTGTACTGGTTTGGTTCCGATCGGGCGAAAAACCTAGGACTAGTTTGCAAAAGTAGGTTTTTGGCAAAATTCAAAATGGCGGAAAATCTATCATGGCGGAAATGAAATCGGAGATATACGTTTTGTTCGTCAGGCATCCAGCTTTCCAATGATATAAGACACTTGAGTCTACGACATACGGTCTAGGAGTTCTGAGCAGTTTCGCGCTTTTGGTCGCTGTAGCGCCACCTATGGGCCGATTTGGCTAAGTCCGTGTATCTGAGTAGCGAGCAATACTACTACCATTTGACCAAGTATCACGTCTCTAGGCCTTACGGTTTTGGCTGCACGATGCGTTTTAGGGAAGAATAATAATAATAATTAAAGCTGCAAGCAGCATTTATCGGGGTTCAAGCATTTAAGGCCTTTAAGCACATAAGCATTTAAGACATTAAGATTTATTTGTAAAGCTTTTAACCACTGAAATAATAGATGGAAAAGACCATTTACAGCCAAAACAGGCAATTTACCATAGGAAATATATGGTTTTCAAAGCTTTTTAACAGTTATAGCGCCACCTATCGTACGATCTTCATGAAATTTTACATGCTTGTTTAGACTGTTATGGTACATATGCTCACCAATTTTTGTGAAGTTCTGAGTTTTCGTTTAGGATTTATAGGCTTTTAAATGCATTTTGCCACGCCCATTTTCATTATGACCCAATATACCCATGCGAAAAATGCTAAAGTTTAACTTTTTTTTGATAATTATTGATCTAGAGAGTCCAGAGAATTACCCTAGACTGGTCTTGTTCCGATCGGGCAAAAAACCTAGGACTAGTTCGCAAAAGTAGGTTTTTAACATAATTGCGAATATTTAATGAACGGTTTGATTGACAGCAATGGTTCTTGAGGCAAAGTTGTTCAGCATGAGCAGATCTATCAAATGATATGCATTTTGTGACAATAAGTGTAACACCACGTGATTACAGAGCCATAAAACTCGTTAGCGCCAACTAGTGGCCGATTTCTTTCAAAATTCTTACAGACCTCTAGGGCCATGAGTTGAACATGCCCATCGAGTTTCGTTCCGATCGGCCTCCGTTAACCTTGTCTAATAGGTGCTCAAATTTCATTGGTCGATGGCGGCCATGTTTTTCGAGATACGCCAATGTCCTCATAGACATACATGGCACCTTGGACCAAGACACTGTATACCAATTTTCAAGTCAATCGGACAAACGGTCACGTGGTCATAGCCCTTTTCATGTTTTTTTCATGTTATAGCGCCACCTAGTGATCAATCGTCGACATTTTTTTACTATGACCCCAGATTGAACTCTTACACATGTGTACCAAGTTTGGTGAAGATATCTCATTTCCTGTTCGAGTTATAGCCATTTTAGTAAAATAGGCTCCTCCCACAACATTAATTTATCACCCCCTAGCGACCAGGAATCGAAATTTCGACTTTTTTTCGATAATTATTGATCTACAGACTCCAAAGAACATTTCTGCACTGCTTTGGTTCCGATCGGGCGAAAAACCAGGGACTAGTTCGCAAAAGTAGGTTTTTGACAAAATTCAAAATGGCGGAAAAATTTGCATACCTGAAATAAAATCGGAGATATACGTTTTGACCTTCAGGCGTCCAGCTTTCCAATGATATAGGACACTTGAGTCTACGACATACGGTCTAGGAGTTATGAGCAGTTCCGCGCTTTTGGTTGCTATAGCGCCACCTATGGGCCAATCTGGGTCATACTTTGATAGGTTCTCCCCAAATTGAGGACTACCATTTGGCCAAGTTTCAAGGTTCCAGCTCTTACGGTTTGGGCTGCACGATGCGTTTTAGGGGAGAATAATAATAATAATTAAAGCTGCAAGCAGCATTTATCGGGGTTCAAGCAGTTAAGGCCTTTAAGCACAAAAGCATCAAAAGTGATTAAGTTTTATTTAGCAAGCATGTAACTACTGACATAATAGATGGAAAAGACCATTTACAGGAAATACCATAGGAAATATATGGTTTTAAAGCTTTTTAGCAGTTATAGCGCCACCTATGGTCCGATCTCCATAAAAATTGGCATGCTTGTTAATGATGTTATGTCACATATGCTCACCAATTTTTGTGAAGTTCTGAGTTTTCATTTAGGATTTATAGGCTTTTTAGTGTTTTTTTGCCATGCCCCTTTTCTAAATGACCCTATTACAGCCATCTACATGCAAAAGTTCAACTTTTTTTTGATAATTATTGATCTAGAGTGTCCAGAGAATTGTCCTAGACTGGTCTGGTTTCGATCGGGCGAAAAACCTAGGACTAGTTTGCAAAAGTAGGTTTTTAACATAATTACGAATATTTAATAAACGGTTTAATTGACAGCATTAGTTCTTGAGGCAAAGTTGTTCAGCATGAGCAGATCTATCAGATGATATGCATTTTGTGACGATAAGTGTAACACCACGTGATTACAGAGCCATAAAACTCGTTAGCGCCAACTAGTGGCCGATTTCTTTCAAAACTCTTAGAGACCTCTAGGGCCATGAGTCGAACATGCCCATCGAGTTTCGTTCCGATCGGCCTCCGTTAACCTTGTCTAATAGGTGCTCAAATTTCATTGGTCGATGGCGGCCATGTTTTTCGAGATACGCCAATGTCCTCATAGACATACATGGTACCTTGGACCAAGACACTGCATACCAATTTTCAAGTCAATCGGACTAACGGTCACGTGGTCATAGCCGTTTTCATGTTTTTTTCATGTTATAGCGCCACCTAGTAATCAATCGTCGCGATTTTTTTACTGTGACCCCAGATTGAACTCATACACATGTGCACCAAGTTTGGTGAAGATATCTAATTTCATTCTCGAGTTATAGCCATTTTAGTAAAATAGGCTCCTCCCACAACATTAATTTATCACCCCCCGGCGATCAGGAATCGAAATTTCGACTTTTTTTCGATAATTATTGATATTCAGACTCCAGAGAACATTTCTGCACTGTTTTGGATCCAATTGGACAAAAAACCTAGGACTAGTTCGCAAAAGTAGGTTTTTGACAAAATTCAAAATGGCGGAAAAATTTGCATACCTGAAATAAAATCGGAGATATACGTTTTGACCTTCAGGCGTCCAGCTTTCCAATGATATAGGACACTTGAGTCTACGACATACGGTCTAGGAGTTATGAGCAGTTCCGCGCTTTTGGTTGCTATAGCGCCACCTATGGGCCAATCTGGGTCATACTTTGATAGGTTCTCCCCAAATTGAGGACTACCATTTGGCCAAGTTTCAAGGTTCCAGCTCTTACGGTTTGGGCTGCACGATGCGTTTTAGGGGAGAATAATAATAATAATAATAATAAAAATCAGTACAATTACAATAGGGTTTCAGCACTTCGTGCTTGAACCCCTAATAAAAATCAGTACAATTACAATAGGGTTTCAGCACTTCGTGCTTGAACCCCTAATAAAAATCAGGGCAATTACAATAGGGTTTCAGCACTTCGTGCTTGAACCCCTAATAAAAATCAGGGCAATTACAATAGGGTTTCAGCACTTCGTGCTTGAACCCCTAAAAATCAGCACAATTACAATAGGGTTTCAGCACTTCGTGCTTGAACCCCTAATAATTAAAGCTGCAAGCAGCATTTATCGGGGTTCAAGCAGTTAAGGCCTTTAAGGCATTTAAGCACAAAAGCATCAAAAGTTATTAAGATTTATTTAGCAAGCATGTAACCACTGACATAATAGATGGAAAAGACCATTTACAGCCAATACAGGCAATTTGCCATGGGATATATATGGTTTTAAAGCTTTTTAACAGTTATAGCGCCACCTATGCTCCGATCTCCATAGAATTGTTTACTGTGACCTCAAATTGAACCCATACACATGTGTACTGAGTTTAGTGAAGATATCTCATTTACTTCTTGAGTTATAGCCATTTGAGTAAAATAGGCTCCTCCCACAACGATTTGCCACATTCTAGAATTATTTAATATGATTCTAGCATGATTTACTATCATATACCATGTTCCAGAATGATTTATTAGGATTCTAGCATGATTTACCTTGATACACCTCATTTCAGTATTATTTACTATGATTTACAATGTTTCTAGCATGATTAACCACATTACTAGCAAATATGTGAAGTGTCAGTGCAAATGAGGTGATGAACACTGACAAAATATTATTGTGTTATAATAGTTAGTTATATACGTGATTTTTAGTGTGTGTCCAAGTATGAATGCAAAAGCACATGTAAAATATTTCATTATTAAGTAGAATGGCCAGCAGAGGGCAGTAGAAGACCACTTATTGGCTCACTTTCACTTTAAACCAGTTTTCTGCACTAAAGCAAACCAGTTTTTCCATGTTAACTCAATGCATGCTTACACACACACACACACACACACACACACACACACACACACACACACAAACACACACACACACACACACACACACACACACACACATACACACACAGCATAGTTAACCATGATTTACCATGATATACCACGTTCTAGTATTATTTACCAGGAGATAAACGACAATCTAGGATTATTTACTTTGATTTACCATGTTTCTAGCCTGATTTATCACATTACTAGCAATTATTTGAAGTGTCAGTGCAAATAAAGTGGTTAACACTGACAAAATATGATTGTTATAATAGTTATTGCTATATAAGTGATTTTTTTAGTGTGTATTCAAGTATGAATGCAAGCACATGTTGAAATATTTCATTAATAAGTAGAATGGCCAGCAGAGGGCAGTAGAAGACCACTTATTGGCTCACTTTCACTTTAAACCAGTTTTCTGCACTAAAGCAAACCAGTTTATCCATGTTTACTCAATGCATGCTTACACACAAACACACACACACACACACACACACACACACACACACACACACACACACACACACACACACACACACACACACACACACACAGCATAGTTAACCATGATTTACCATGATTTACCACATTACTAGCAATTATTTGAAGTGTCAGTGCAAATAAAGTGATTAACACTGACAAAATATGATTATGTTATAATAGTTATTGCTATATAAGTGATTTTTAGTGTGTATTCAAGTATAAATGCAAGCACATGTGGAAAAATTTAATTAAGTAGAATGGCCAGCAGAGGGCAGTAGAAGACCACTTATTGGCTCACTTTCACTTTAAACCTCATGATTTTGACCAGTTTTCTGCACTAAAGCAAACCAGTGTTTCCATGTTAACTCAATAATGCATACTTGCTACATATGCTACACACAATCATGCTACACACACACACACACACACACACACACACACACACAAATGTTTCAGTGATATTGGTGTCACATTCACCTTCATCACATTCACCTTCTGTCTTCATCACATTCACCATCTGTCGTCATCACCTGCACCTGCTCCTCATCACCCTCCTCATCATCACCTGCTCCTCATCATCATAACCGTCACCTGTTGTCCTTGTCTTGATCTGTGTATTTAAGTTCCCCTCTCATCCATTATCATTGTCGGTTATTGTTTGTGCACTAGCACTCTGTTATGTTTGTTTTCATGTTGGAAAATAAAACCTTTGTTATATTTGTACCACACACACACACACACACACACACACACACACATGTCTGGTGCACTATCTTTGTGGGGACTCTCCATAGACGTAATGGTTTTTATACTGTACAAACTGTATATTCTGTCCCCTTACACTAACCCTACCCCTAAACCTACCCATCACAGGAGACATTCTGCATTTTTACATTTTCAAAAAAACTAATTCTGTATGATTTATAAGCTTTTGTACCCATGGGGACCTCAATTTAGGTCCCCACGGTGACACGAGTCCCCATGAGTCTGTGTGCATTCAGGTTTAAGTCCCCACCGGTGTAGAAAAACATGTCCACACACACACACACACACACACACACACACACACACACACACACACACACACACACACACAACACACACACACACACACACACACACACACACACACACACACACACACACCATCATTTATCATGATTTACCATGGCTGATACCAATACCAATATGAGAAAATGACTATTTTAAACAGCAGGGGGCAGTAAAATACCACTTATTGGCTTAACATGCCATTAATTCATATCATTTTCACCTTTTTAACTGTTATAGAGGCAAATTTTGTCCGATCTGTCTGAAAATTTTCATGCTTGTTCAGGGTGATATTTCACACGTTCTGACTTGTTTTTAAGAAGGTCTGAGCATTGATTAAAGAGATATAGGCTTTCGGGGACACTTGGTAAAGGCCAGATTTTGAAGTGAACCTATTATAGCTATCCAAATGAAGTAGTTCAACTTTTTCTGACAATTATTGATCTAGTGAGTCCAGAGAATTGTATTGCACTAGTTTTGAACATTATGATATGAAAATTATATGATCAGAGATGGAAAAGACCATTTACAGCCAATACAGGCAGTTTACCATAGGAAATATATGATTTTAAAGCTTTTTAACAGTTATAGCGCCACCTATCGTCCGATCTCCATAGAATTTTTCATGCTTGTTAATGATGTTATGTCACATATGCTGACCAATTTTTGTGAAGTTCTGAGTTTTTATTTAGGATTTATAGGCTTTTTAATGTATTTTGACACGCCCATTTTATAAATTACCCTATTACAGCCATCCAAATGCAAAAGTTCAACTTTTTTTTGATAATTATTGATCTAGAGAGTCCAGAGAATTGTCCTAGACTGGTCTGGTTCCGATCGGGCAAAAAACCTAGGACTAGTTCGCAAAAGTAGGTTTTTAACATATTAATGAATAATTAATGAACAGTTTGATTGACAGCAATGGTTCTTGAGGCAAAGTTGTTCAGGATGAGGAGATCTATCAAATGATATGCATATTGTGTGGATATTTGTAACACCACGTGATTACAGAGCCGTAAAACTCGTTAGCGCCAACTAGTGGCCGATTTCTTTCAAAATTCTTACAGACCTTTAGGGCCATGAGCCGAACATGCCCATTGAGTTTCGTTCCGATCGGCCTCCGTTAACCTTGTCTAATAGGTGCTCAAACTTCGTTGGCCAATGGCGGCCATGTTTTTTGAGATACGCCAATGTCCTCATAGACATACATGGCACCTTGGACCAAGACACTGCATACCAATTTTCAAGTCAATCGGACTAACGGTCAGGTGGTTATAGCCTGTTTTATGTTTTTTTCATTTTATAGCGCCACCATGAGGCCAATCGTCGCGATTTTTTTACTGTGACCCCAGAGTAAGCTCATACACATGTGTACCAAGTTTGGTGAAGATACCTCATTTACATCGGGAGTTATAGCCATTTTAGTAAAATAGGCCCCTCCCACAACGTACGTTTTGGCGCCCCTTAGCGACCGTGAATCGAAATTTCCACTTTTTTTCGATAATTATTGATATTCAGTCTCCAGAGAACATTTCTGCACTAGTTTGGTTCCAATCGGGCAAAAAAACAGGGACTAGTTCGCAAAAGTAGATTTTTGACAAAATTCAAAATGGCGGAAAATCTATCATGGCGGAAATGAAATCGGAGATATACGTTTTGTTCGTCAGGCGTCCAGCTTTCCAATGATATAAGACACTTGAGTCTACGACATACGGTCTAGGAGTTATGAGCAGTTTCGCGCTTTTGGTTGTTATAGCGCCACCTATGGGCCAATCGGGGTCATAATCTCTGAACCTTTCCTCGATTTTTGTACTACCATCTGTCAAAGTTTCAAAGTTCCAGCTCTTACGGTTTGGGCTGCACGATGCGTTTTACGGCGGAATAATAATAATAATAATAATTAAAGCTGCAAGCAGCATTTATCGGGGTTCAAGCAGTTAAGGCCTTTAAGCACAAAAGCATCAAAAGTGATTAAGTTTTATTTAGTAAGCATGTAACTACTGACATAATAGATGGAAAAGACCATTTACAGGAAATACCATAGGAAATATATGGTTTTAAAGCTTTTTAGCAGTTATAGCGCCACCTATCGTCCGATCTCCGTGAAAATTGGCATGCTTGTTAATGATGTTATGTCACATATGCTCACCAATTTTTGTGAAGTTCTGAGTTTTCATTTAGGATTTATAGGCTTTTTAATGTTTTTTTGCCACGCCCATTTTCTAAATGACCCTATTACAACCATCTACATGCAAAAGTTCAACTTTTTTTTTGATAATTATTGATCTAGAGTGTCCAGAGAATTGTCCTAGACTGGTCTGGTTTCGATCGGGCGAAAAACCTAGGACTAGTTTGCAAAAGTAGGTTTATAACATAATTACGAATATTTAATAACCGGTTTAATTGACAGCATTAGTTCTTGAGGCAAAGTTGTTCAGCATGAGCAGATCTATCAGATGATATGCATTTTGTGACGATAAGTGTAACACCACGTGATTACAGAGCCATAAAACTCGTTAGCGCCAACTAGTGGCCGATTTCTTTCAAAACTCTTACAGACCTCTAGGGCCATGAGTCGAACATGCCCATCGAGTTTCGTTTCGATCGGCCTCCGTTAACCTTGTCTAATAGGTGCTCAAATTTCATTGGTTGATGGCGGCCATGTTTTTCGAGATACGCCAATGTCCTCATAGACATACATGGCACCTTGGACCAAGACACTGCATACCAATTTTCAAGTCAATCGGACTAACGGTCACGTGGTCATAGCCGTTTTTATGTTTTTTTCATGTTATAGCGCCACCTAGTGATCAATCGTCGCGATTTTTTTACTGTGACCCCAGATTGAACTCATACACATGTGCACCAAGTTTGGTGAAGATATCTAATTTCATTCTCGAGTTATAGCCATTTTAGTAAAATAGGCTCCTCCCACAACATTAATTTATCACCCCCTGGCGATCAGGAATCGAAATTTCGACTTTTTTTCGATAATTATTGATATTCAGACTCCAGAGAACATTTCTGCACTGGTTTGGATCCAATTGGACAAAAAACCTAGGACTAGTTCGCAAAAGTAGGTTTTTAACTAAATTCAAAATGGCGGACAATTTGCATACAGGAAATGAAATCGGAGATATACGTTTTGACCTTCAGGTTTCCAGCTTTCCAGTGATATAAGACACTTGAGTCTACGTCATACGGTCTAGGAGTTATGAGCAGTTTCGCGCTTTTGGTTGCTATAGCGCCACCTATGGGCCAATTGGGGTCATATTCTCTGAACCTCTCCTCGATTTTTGTACTACCATCTGGCAAAGTTTCAAAGCTCCAGCTCTTACGGTTTGGGCTGCACGATGAGTTTTACGGCAGAAGAAAAATAATAATAATAATAATAATAATAATAATAATAATAATAAAAATCAGTACAATTACAATAGGGTTTCAGCACTTCGTGCTTGAACCCCTAATAATTAAAGCTGCAAGCAGCATTTATCGGGGTTCAAGCAATTAAGCAATTTAAAGGCCTTTAAGCATAAAAGCATCAAAAGTTATTAAGATTTATTTAGCAAGCATGTAACTACTGACATAATAGATGAAAAAGACCATTTACCATAGGAAATATATGGTTTTAAAGCTTTTTAACAGTTATAGCGCCACCTTTGGTCCGATCTCCATAAAATTTGGCATGCTTGTTAATGATGTTATTTCACATATGTTCACCAATTTTTGTGAAGTTCTGGGTTTTTATTTATGATTTATAGGCTTTTTTATTTATTTTGCCCCGCCCATTTTATAAATGACCCTATTACAGCCATCCAAATGCAAAAGTTCAACTTTTTTTTGATAATTATTGATCTAGAGAGTCCAGAGAATTGTTCTAGACTGGTCTGGTTCCGATCAGGCGAAAAACCAGGGACTAGTTCGCGAAAGTAGGTTTTTGACATATTCATGAATATTTAATGAACTGTTTGATTGACAGCAATGGTTTTTGAGGCAAAGTTGTTCAGGATGAGGAGGTCTATCAAATGATAATGCATTTTGTGACGAAATTTGTTACACCACGTGATTACAGAGCCATAAAACTCGTTAGCGCCAACTAGTGGCCGATTTCTTTCAAAATTCTTACAGACCTCTAGGGGCTTGAGCCAAACATGCCCACCGAGTTTCGCTCCGATCGGACTTCGTCAACGGTGCTCAAACCTCATTGGCCAATGGCGGCCATGTTTTTTTAGATACGCCATATTCCTTTTAGACATACATGGCCCCTTGGGCCAAGACACTGCATACCAAATTTCAAGTCATTCGGAAAAACGGTCAGGTGTCTATACGTTTTTGTTTTGTTTTATAGCGCCACCATGTGGCCAATCGACGCAATTTGTTTACTGTGACCTCAGATTGACCTCTTACACATGTGTACCAAGTTTGGTGAAGATATCTCATTTACTTCTCGAGTTATAGCCATTTTAGTAAAATAGGCTCCTCCCACAACATTAATTTATCACCCCCTAGCGACCAAGAATCAGAATTTCGACTTTTTTTCGATAATTATTGATCTTCAGACTCCAGAGAACAATTCTGCACTGGTTTGGTTCCGATCGGGCAAAAAACCAGGGACTAGTTCGCAAAAGTAGGTTTTTGACAAAATTCAAAATGGCGGAAAATCTATCATGACGGAAATGAAATCGGAGATATACGTTTTGTTCGTCAGGCGTCCAGCTTTCCAATGATATAAGACACTTGAGTCTACGACATAAGGTCTAGGAGTTATGAGCTGTTTCGCGCTTTTGGTTGCTATAGCGCCACCTATGGGCCGATTGGGCTGAGTCCGTGTATCTGAGTAGCGAGCAATAGTACTACCATCTGGCAAAGTTTCAAGTCTCTAGGTCTTACGGTTTGGGCTGCACGATGCGTTTTATGGCGGAAAAATAATAATAATAATTAAAGCTGCAAGCAGCATTTATCGGGGTTCAAGCAGTTAAGGCCTTTAAGGCATTTAAGCACAAAAGCATCAAAAGTTATTAAGATTTATTTAGCAAGCATGTAACCACTGACATAATAGATGGAAAAGACCATTTACAGCCAATACAGGCAATTTGCCATGGGATATATATGGTTTTAAAGCTTTTTAACAGTTATAGCGCCACCTATGCTCCGATCTCCATAGAATTGTTTACTGTGACCTCAAATTGAACCCATACACATGTGTACTGAGTTTGGTGAAGATATCTCATTTACTTCTTGAGTTATAGCCATTTGAGTAAAATAGGCTCCTCCCACAACGATTTGCCACATTCTAGAATTATTTAATATGATTCTAGCATGATTTACTATCATATACCATGTTCCAGAATGATTTATTAGGATTCTAGCATGATTTACCTTGATACACCTCATTTCAGTATTATTTACTATGATTTACAATGTTTCTAGCATGATTAACCACATTACTAGCAAATATGTGAAGTGTCAGTGCAAATGAGGTGATGAACACTGACAAAATATTATTGTGTTATAATAGTTAGTTATATACGTGATTTTTAGTGTGTGTCCAAGTATGAATGCAAAAGCACATGTAAAATATTTCATTATTAAGTAGAATGGCCAGCAGAGGGCAGTAGAAGACCACTTATTGGCTCACTTTCACTTTAAACCAGTTTTCTGCACTAAAGCAAACCAGTTTTTCCATGTTAACTCAATGCATGCTTACACACACACACACACACACACACACACACACACACACACACACACAAACACACACACACACACACACAAACACACACACACACACACACACACACACACACACAAACACACACACACACACACACACATACACACACAGCATAGTTAACCGTGATTTACCATGATATACCACGTTCTAGTATTATTTACCAGGAGATAAACGACAATCTAGTATTATTTACTTTGATTTACCATGTTTCTAGCCTGATTTATCACATTACTAGCAATTATTTGAAGTGTCAGTGCAAATAAAGTGATTAACACTGACAAAATATGATTGTGTTATAATAGTTATTGCTATATAAGTGATTTTTTTTGTGTGTATTCAAGTATGAATGCAAGCACATGTTGAAATATTTCATTAATAAGTAGAATGGCCAGCAGAGGGCAGTAGAAGACCACTTATTGGCTCACTTTCACTTTAAACCAGTTTTCTGCACTAAAGCAAACCAGTTTATCTATGTTAACTCAATGCATGCTTACACACACACACACACACACACACACACACACACACACACACACACACACACACACACAGAGCATAGTTAACCATGATTTACCATGATTTACCACATTACTAGCAATTATTTGAAGTGTCAGTGCAAATAAAGTGATTAACACTGACAAAATATGATTGTGTTATAATAGTTATTGCTATATAAGTGATTTTTAGTGTGTATTCAAGTATAAATGCAAGCACATGTGGAAAAATTTAATTAATAAGTAGAATGGCCAGCAGAGGGCAGTAGAAGACCACTTATTGGCTCACTTTCACTTTAAACCTCATGATTTTGACCAGTTTTCTGCACTAAAGCAAACCAGTGTTTCCATGTTAACTCAATAATGCATAATTGCTACATATGCTACACACAATAATGCTACACACACACACACACACACACACACACACACACACACACACACACAAATGTTTCAGTGATATTGGTGTCACATTCACCTTCATCACATTCACCTTCTGTCTTCATCACATTCACCATCTGTCGTCATCACCTGCACCTGCTCCTCATCACCCTCCTCATCATCACCTGCTCCTCATCATCATAACCGTCACCTGTTGTCCTTGTCTTGATCTGTGTATTTAAGTTCCCCTCTCATCCATTATCATTGTCGGTTATTGTTTGTGCACTAGCACTCTGTTATGTTTGTTTTCATGTTGGAAAATAAAACCTTTGTTATATTTGTACACACACACACACACACACACACACACACACACACACACACACACACACACACACACACACACACACACACACACACACACCATCATTTATCATGATTTACCATGGCTGATACCAATACCAATATGAGAAAATGACTATTTTAAACAGCAGGGGGCAGTAAAATACCACTTATTGGCTTAACATGCCATTAAATCATATCATTTTCACCTTTTTAACTGTTATAGAGGCAAATTTTGTCCGATCTGTCTGAAAATTTTCATGCTTGTTCAGGGTGATATTTCACACGTTCTGACTTGTTTTTAAGAAGGTCTGAGCATTGATTAAAGAGATATAGGCTTTCGGGGACACTTGGTAAAGGCCAGATTTTGAAGTGAACCTATTATAGCTATCCAAATGAAGTAGTTCAACTTTTTCTGACAATTATTGATCTAGTGAGTCCAGAGAATTGTATTGCACTAGTTTTGAACATTATGATATGAAAATTATATGATCAGACATGGAAAAGACCATTTACAGCCAATACAGGCAGTTTACCATAGGAAATATATGGTTTTAAAGCTTTTTAACAGTTATAGCGCCAACTATTGTCCAATCTCCATAAAATTTTGCAAGCTTGTTTGTGATGTTATGACACATATGCTCACCAATTTTTGTGAAGTTCTGAGTTTTCATTTAGGATTTATAGGCTTTTGAGTGTATTTTGCCACACCCATTTTATAAATGACCCTATTACAGCCATACAAATACAAAAGTTCAACTTTTTTTTGATAATTATTGATCTAGAGAGTCCATAGAATTGTCCTAGACTGGTCTGGTTCCGATCGGGCAAAAAACCAGGGACTAGTTCGCAAAAGTAGGTTTTTAACATATTCATGAATATTTAATGAACGGTTTGATTGACAGCAATGGTTCTAGAGGCAAAGTTGTTCAGCATGAGCAGATCTATCAAATGATATGCATTTTGTGACAATATATCTAACACCACGTGATTACAGAGCCATAAAACTCGTTAGCGCCAACTAGTGGCCGATTTCTTTCAAAATTCTTACAGACCTCTAGGGCCATGAGTCGAACATGCCCACCGAGTTTCGTTCCGATCGGCCTCCGTTAACCTTGTCTAATAGGTGCTCAACTTCATTGGCCAATGGCGGCCATGTTTTTTGAGATACACCAATGTCCTCATAGACATACATGGCACCTTGGACCAAGACACTGCATACCAATTTTCAAGTCAATCGGACTAACGGTCAGGTGGTTATAGCCTGTTTTATGTTTTTTTCATGTTATAGCGCCACCATGTGGCCAATCGCCGCGATTTTTTTACCGTGTCCTCAGATTGACCTCTTACATATGTGTACCAAGTTTGTTGAAAATACCTCATTTACTTCTGGAGTTATAGCCATTTTAGTAAAATAGGCTCCGCCCACAACGTTAATTTTGCGCCCCCTAGCGACCCTGAATCGAAATTTCAACTTTTTTTCGATAATTATTGATCTTCAGTCTCCAGAGAACAATTCTGCACTGGTTTGGTTCCGATCGAGCAAAAAACCAGGGACTAGTTCGCAAAAGTAGGTTTTCGACAAAATTCAAAATGGCGGAAAATCTATCATGACGGAAATGAAATCGGAGATATACGTTTTGTTCGTCAGACGACCAGCTTTCCAATGATATAAGACACTTGTGTCTACGACATACGGTCCAGGAGTTATGACCACTTTCGCGCTTTTGGTTGTTATAGCGCCACCTATGGGCCAATCGAGGTCATAATTTGATAACCTCTCCTCGATTTTTGTACTACCATCTGGCAAAGTTTCAAAGCTCTAGCCCTTACGGTTTGGGCTGCACGATGCGTTTTACGGCAGAATAATAATAATAATTAAAGCTGCAAGCAGCATTTATCGGGGTTCAAGCAGTTAAGGCCTTTAAGGCATTTAAGCACAAAAGCATCAAAAGTTATTAAGATTTATTTAGCAAGCATGTAACCACTGACATAATAGATGGAAAAGACCATTTACAGCCAATACAGGCAATTTGCCATGGGATATATATGGTTTTAAAGCTTTTTAACAGTTATAGCGCCACCTATGGTCCGATCTCCATAAAATTGTTTACTGTGACCTCAAATTGAACCCATACACATGTGTACTGAGTTTGGTGAAGATATCTCATTTACTTCTTGAGTTATAGCCATTTGAGTAAAATAGGCTCCTCCCACGACGATTTGCCACATTCTAGAATTATTTAATATGATTCTAGCATGATTTACTATCATATACCATGTTCCAGAATGATTTATTAGGATTCTAGCATGATTTACCTTGATACACCTCATTTCAGTATTATTTACTATGATTTACAATGTTTCTAGCATGATTAACCACATTACTAGCAATTATGTGAAGTGTCAGTGCAAATGAGGTGATGAACACTGACAAAATATTATTGTGTTATAATAGTTAGTTATATACGTGATTTTTAGTGTGTGTCCAAGTATGAATGCAAAAGCACATGTAAAATATTTCATTATTAAGTAGAATGGCCAGCAGAGGGCACTAGAAGACCACTTATTGGCTCACTTTCACTTTAAACCAGTTTTCTGCACTAAAGCAAACCAGTTTTTCCATGTTAACTCAATGCATGCTTACACACACACACACACACACACACACACACACACACACACACACACACACACACACATACACACACACACACATACACACACAGCATAGTTAACCATGATTTACCATGATATACCACGTTCTAGTATTATTTACCAGGAGATAAACGACAATCTAGTATTATTTACTTTGATTTACCATGTTTCTAGCCTGATTTATCACATTACTAGCAATTATTTGAAGTGTCAGTGCAAATAAAGTGATTAACACTGACAAAATATGATTGTGTTATAATAGTTATTGCTATATAAGTGATTTTTTTAGTGTGTATTCAAGTATGAATGCAAGCACATGTTGAAATATTTAATTAATAAGTAGAATGGCCAGCAGAGGGCAGTAGAAGACCACTTATTGGCTCACTTTCACTTTAAACCAGTTTTCTGCACTAAAGCAAACCAGTTTATCCATGTTAACTCAATGCATGCTTACACACACACACACACACACACACACACACACACACACACACACACACACACACACACACACACACACACACACACACAGCATAGTTAACCATGATTTACCATGATTTACCACATTACTAGCAATTATTTGAAGTGTCAGTGCAAATAAAGTGATTAACACTGACAAAATATGATTGTGTTATAATAGTTATTGCTATATAAGTGATTTTTAGTGTGTATTCAAGTATAAATGCAAGCACATGTGGAAAAATTTAATTAATAAGTAGAATGGCCAGCAGAGGGCAGTAGAAGACCACTTATTGGCTCACTTTCACTTTAAACCTCATGATTTTGACCAGTTTTCTGCACTAAAGCAAACCAGTGTTTCCATGTTAACTCAATAATGCATACTTGCTACATATGCTACACACAATAATGCTACACACACACACACACACACACACACACACACACACACACACACACACACACACACACACAAATGTTTCAGTGATATTGGTGTCACATTCACCTTCATCACATTCACCTTCTGTCTTCATCACATTCACCATCTGTCGTCATCACCTGCACCTGCTCCTCATCACCCTCCTCATCATCACCTGCTCCTCATCATCATAACCGTCACCTGTTGTCCTTGTCTTGATCTGTGTATTTAAGTTCCCCTCTCATCCATTATCATTGTCGGTTATTGTTTGTGCACTAGCACTCTGTTATGTTTGTTTTCATGTTGGAAAATAAAACCTTTGTTATATTTGTACCACACACACACACACACACACACACACACACACACACACACACACACACACACACACACACACACACACACACACACACACCATCATTTATCATGATTTACCATGGCTGATACCAATACCAATATGAGAAAATGACTATTTTAAACAGCAGGGGGCAGTAAAATACCACTTATTGGCTTAACATGCCATTAAATCATATCATTTTCACCTTTTTAACTGTTATAGAGGCAAATTTTGTCCGATCTGTCTGAAAATTTTCATGCTTGTTCAGGGTGATATTTCACACGTTCTGACTTGTTTTTAAGAAGGTCTGAGCATTGATTAAAGAGATATAGGCTTTCGGGGACACTTGGTAAAGGCCAGATTTTGAAGTGAACCTATTATAGCTATCCAAATGAAGTAGTTCAACTTTTTCTGACAATTATTGATCTAGTGAGTCCAGAGAATTGTATTGCACTAGTTTTGAACATTATGATATGAAAATGATATGATCAGACATGGAAAAGACCATTTACAGCCAATACAGGCAGTTTACCATAGGAAATATATGGTTTTAAAGCTTTTTAACAGTTATAGCGCCAACTATTGTCCAATCTCCATAAAATTTTGCAAGCTTGTTTGTGATGTTATGACACATATGCTCACCAATTTTTGTGAAGTTCTGAGTTTTCATTTAGGATTTATAGGCTTTTGAGTGTATTTTGCCACACCCATTTTATAAATGACCCTATTACAGCCATACAAATACAAAAGTTCAACTTTTTTTTGATAATTATTGATCTAGAGAGTCCATAGAATTGTCCTAGACTGGTCTGGTTCCGATCGGGCAAAAAACCAGGGACTAGTTCGCAAAAGTAGGTTTTTAACATATTCATGAATATTTAATGAACGGTTTGATTGACAGCAATGGTTCTAGAGGCAAAGTTGTTCAGCATGAGCAGATCTATCAAATGATATGCATTTTGTGACAATATATCTAACACCACGTGATTACAGAGCCATAAAACTCGTTAGCGCCAACTAGTGGCCGATTTCTTTCAAAATTCTTACAGACCTCTAGGGCCATGAGTCGAACATGCCCACCGAGTTTCGTTCCGATCGGCCTCCGTTAACCTTGTCTAATAGGTGCTCAACTTCATTGGCCAATGGCGGCCATGTTTTTTGAGATACACCAATGTCCTCATAGACATACATGGCACCTTGGACCAAGACACTGCATACCAATTTTCAAGTCAATCGGACTAACGGTCAGGTGGTTATAGCCTGTTTTATGTTTTTTTCATGTTATAGCGCCACCATGTGGCCAATCGCCGCGATTTTTTTACCGTGTCCTCAGATTGACCTCTTACATATGTGTACCAAGTTTGTTGAAAATACCTCATTTACTTCTGGAGTTATAGCCATTTTAGTAAAATAGGCTCCGCCCACAACGTTAATTTTGCGCCCCCTAGCGACCCTGAATCGAAATTTCAACTTTTTTTCGATAATTATTGATCTTCAGTCTCCAGAGAACAATTCTGCACTGGTTTGGTTCCGATCGAGCAAAAAACCAGGGACTAGTTCGCAAAAGTAGGTTTTCGACAAAATTCAAAATGGCGGAAAATCTATCATGACGGAAATGAAATCGGAGATATACGTTTTGTTCGTCAGACGACCAGCTTTCCAATGATATAAGACACTTGTGTCTACGACATACGGTCCAGGAGTTATGACCACTTTCGCGCTTTTGGTTGTTATAGCGCCACCTATGGGCCAATCGAGGTCATAATTTGATAACCTCTCCTCGATTTTTGTACTACCATCTGGCAAAGTTTCAAAGCTCTAGCCCTTACGGTTTGGGCTGCACGATGCGTTTTACGGCAGAATAATAATAATAATAATAATAATTAAAGCTGCAAGCAGCATTTATCGGGGTTCAAGCAATTAAGGCCTTTAAGCACAAAAGCATCAAAAGTGATTAACTTTTATTTAGCAAGCATGTAACTACTAACATAATAGATGGAAAAGACCATTTACAGGAAATACAATAGGAAATATATGGTTTTAAAGCTTTTTAGCAGTTATAGCGCCACCTATCGTCCGATCTTCATAAAAATTGGCATGCTTGTTAATGATGTTATGTCACATATGCTCACCAATTTTTGTGAAGTTCTGAGTTTTCATTTAGGATTTATAGGCTTTTTAGTGTTTTTTGCCACGCCCCTTTTCTAAATGACCCTCTTACAGCCATCTACATGCAAAAGTTCAACTTTTTTTTGATAATTATTGATCTAGAGTGTCCAGAGAATTGTCCTAGACTGGTCTGGTTTCGATCGGGCGAAAAACCTAGGACTAGTTTGCAAAAGTAGGTTTTTAACATAATTACAAATATTTAATAAACGGTTTAATTGACAGCATTAGTTCTTGAGGCAAAGTTGTTCAGCATGAGCAGTTCTATCATATGATATGCATTTTGTGACGATAAGTGTAACACCACGTGATTACAGACCCATAAAACTCGTTAGCGCCAACTAGTGGCCGATTTCGTTCAAAACTCTTACAGACCTCTAGGGCCATGAGTCGAACATGCCCATCGAGTTTCGTTCCGATCGGCCTCCGTTAGCCTTGTCTAATAGGTGCTCAAATTTCATTGGTCGATGGCGGCCATGTTTTTCGAGATACGCCAATGTCCTCATAGACATACATGGCACCTTGGACCAAGACACTGCATACCAATTTTCAAGTCAATCGGACAAACGTTCACGTGGTCATAGCTCTTTTCATGTTTTTTTCATGTTATAGCGCCACCTAGTGATCAATCGTCGCAATTTTTTTACTATGACCCCAAATTGAACTCATACACATGTGCACCAAGTTTGGTGAAGATATCTCATTTCCTTTTCGAGTTATAGCCATTTTAGTAAAATAGGCTCCTCCTACAACATTAATTTATCACCCCCTAGCGACCAGGAATCGAAATTTCGACTTTTTTTCGATAATTATTGATATTCAGACTCCAAAGAACATTTCTGCACTGGTTTGGTTCCGATCGGGCGAAAAACCAGGGACTAGTTTGCAAAAGTAGGTTTTTGACAAAATTCAAAATGGCGGAAAAATTTGCATACCTGAAATAAAATCGGAGATATACGTTTTGACCTTCAGGCGTCCAGCTTTCCAATGATATAGGACACTTGAGTCTAGGACATACGGTCTAGGAGTTATGAGCAGTTTCGCGCTTTTGGTTGTTATAGCGCCACCTATGGGCCAATCTGAGTCATACTTTGATAGGTTCTCCCCAAATTGAGGACTACCATTTGGCCAAGTTTCAAGGTTCCAGCTCTTACGGTTTGGTCTGCACGATGCGTTTTAGGGGAGAATAATAATAATAATAATAATAAAAATCAGTACAATTACAATAGGGTTTCAGCACTTCGTGCTTGAACCCCTAATAATAATAATAAAAATCAGTACAATTACAATAGGGTTTCAGCACTTCGTGCTTGAACCCCTAATTAAAGCTGCAAGCAGCATTTATCGGGGTTCAAGCATTTAAGGCCTTTAAGCACATAAGCATTTAAGACATTAAGTTTTATTTGGAAAGCTTTTAACCACTGAAATAATAGATGGAAAAGACCATTTACAGCCAAAACAGGCAATTTACCATAGGAAATATATGGTTTTCAAAGCTTTTTGACAGTTATAGCGCCAGCTATTGTCCGATCTCCATGAAATTTTGCACGCTTGTTTACAATGTTATGGCACATATGCTCACCAATTTTTGTGAAGTTCTGAGTTTTCGTTTAGGATTTATAGGCTTTTGAGTGCATTTTGCCACGCCCATTTTCTTTATGACCCAATTATAGCCATACGAAAAATTCAAAAGTTCAACTTTTTTTCGATAATTATTGATCAGGAGAGTCCAGAGAATTGTCCTAGACTGGTCTGGTTCCGATCGGGCGAAAAACCAGGGACTAGTTCGCAAAAGTAGGTTTTTGGCAAAATTCAAAATGGCGGAAAATCTATCATGGCGGAAATGAAATCGGAGATATACGTTTTGTTCGTCAGGCATCCAGCTTTCCAATGATATAAGACACTTGAGTCTACGACATACGGTCTAGGAGTTCTGAGCAGTTTCGCGCTTTTGGTCGCTGTAGCGCCACCTATGGGCCGATTTGGCTAAGTCCGTGTATCTGAGTAGCGAGCAATACTACTACCATTTGACCAAGTATCACGTCTCTAGGCCTTACGGTTTTGGCTGCACGATGCGTTTTAGGGAAGAATAATAATAATAATTAAAGCTGCAAGCAGCATTTATCGGGGTTCAAGCATTTAAGGCCTTTAAGCACATAAGCATTTAAGACATTAAGATTTATTTGTAAAGCTTTTAACCACTGAAATAATAGATGGAAAAGACCATTTACAGCCAAAACAGGCAATTTACCATAGGAAATATATGGTTTTCAAAGCTTTTTAACAGTTATAGCGCCACCTATCGTACGATCTTCATGAAATTTTACATGCTTGTTTAGACTGTTATGGTACATATGCTCACCAATTTTTGTGAAGTTCTGAGTTTTCGTTTAGGATTTATAGGCTTTTGAGTGCATTTTGCCACGCCCATTTTCATTATGACCCAATATACCCATGCGAAAAATGCTAAAGTTGAACTTTTTTTTGATAATTATTGATCAGGAGAGTCCAGAGAATTACCCTAGACTGGTCTTGTTCCGATCGGGCAAAAAACCTAGGACTAGTTCGCAAAAGTAGGTTTTTAACATAATTGCGAATATTTAATGAACGGTTTGATTGACAGCAATGGTTCTTGAGGCAAAGTTGTTCAGCATGAGCAGATCTATCAAATGATATGCATTTTGTGACAATAAGTGTAACACCACGTGATTACAGAGCCATAAAACTCGTTAGCGCCAACTAGTGGCCGATTTCTTTCAAAATTCTTACAGACCTCTAGGGCCATGAGTTGAACATGCCCATCGAGTTTCGTTCCGATCGGCCTCCGTTAACCTTGTCTAATAGGTGCTCAAATTTCATTGGTCGATGGCGGCCATGTTTTTCGAGATACGCCAATGTCCTCATAGACATACATGGCACCTTGGACCAAGACACTGTATACCAATTTTCAAGTCAATCGGACTAACGGTCAGGTGGTTAAAGCCTGTTTTATGATTTTTTCATGTTATAGCGCCACCATGTGGCCAATCGCCGCGATTTTTTTACTGTGACCTCAGATTGACCTCTTACACATGTGTACCGAGTTTGGTGAAGATACCTCATTTACTTCTGGAGTTATAGCCATTTTAGTAAAATAGGCCCCTCCCACAACGTACGTTTTGGCGCCCCTTAGCGTTCGTGAATCGAAATTTCAACTTTTTTTCGATAATTATTGATATTCAGACTCCAGAGAACATTTCTGTACTGGTTTGGTTCCGATCGGGCGAAAAACCTAGGACTAGTTCGCAAAAGTAGGTTTTTGGCAAAATTCAAAATGGCGGAAAATCTATCATGGCGGAAATGAAATCGGAGATATACGTTTTGTTCGTCAGGCATCCAGCTTTCCAATGATATAAGACACTTGAGTCTACGACATACGGTCTAGGAGTTCTGAGCAGTTTCGCGCTTTTGGTCGCTGTAGCGCCACCTATGGGCCGATTTGGCTAAGTCCGTGTATCTGAGTAGCGAGCAATACTACTACCATTTGACCAAGTATCACGTCTCTAGGCCTTACGGTTTTGGCTGCACGATGCGTTTTAGGGAAGAATAATAATAATAATTAAAGCTGCAAGCAGCATTTATCGGGGTTCAAGCAGTTAAGGCCTTTAAGGCCTTAAAGCACAAAAGCTTTAAAATCTATTAAGTTTTATTTAGCAAGCATGTAACCACTGACATAATAGATGGAAAAGACCATTTACAGCCAATACAGGCAATGTAACATAGGAAATACATGGTTTTAAAGCTGTTTAACATTTATAGGATTTCTATACATTTCTGCACTGGTTTGGTTCCGATCGGGCGAAAAACCTAGGACTAGTTAGTAAAAGTACGTTGTTGACAAAATTCAAAATGGTGGAAAATTTATCATGGCGGAAATTAACATTATCTAAATCTCGAAGATCGGATCAGATCGGATCGAATAATGATAATCGATTCAAGATCTTGAGAATCGGAATCGAATCGATTCTTGAAATTTGAATCGAAACCCAGCCCTACACAACACTGTGTAGCATGTAGTGCGCAACTTGACTTGATGTGCTACACCTAGATATAGTATTCGGTAGGGCATAATTAAATCAGAAGCAAGGATCATCTACTGGAGGGAGGAAATGGTGCAACAGGAGAGCAAATAGTTGACAATTTTGTTCTGATTCAAAGAGAAAATTATATTGATAAATTAAAAAGTTCTCTTTGTAGTTTGTTTCAGAAAGATGAGTGACAAATAAGAACAATAGAGAGTTAGTAAATGAAAACAGACATCACCGACTTGTTTCTTTTTAATGATTCAACAGCCTAAAAGCTTCGATTAAATTAGGTGAAGTTCGAAAGTGGAGCTTAAAGTTAAAAATAATTACCACCTAGTTTCATCACATCTATCTTTTTAACGAATCAGTGTTTTTGAACATGTTTGTACATGTACGGTTTAATGACTCAAAGACAATCCGTTGCTGTAACAATGTGATTGTGCACTGAGTGACAGCCTTTCAATGCGCAGAGACGCTGTTTAGTTTTCGCTACATTTGTTACAAAAAATGTCCTTGATTTTTGTGCATGCTATACACATCGTAACACTTATTTATATAGCAACACATATATATAAAAAACAAAAACAAACAAAAGAAAATTGTAGTTATCCTACCAGTTGATGGTTTCAAATTACAGTTCAAATGGGAAACAGGTCCATGGGCACTGGTTAGCATTTGTGCATGTAATTGCATCCACTAGGCAGGCGATTCACCTTCACAGGATTATTTATGGCACAAAACAGGATACACTTGCCGATCACGTTCACATAGGGAAAAAAAATAGAGAACAAGAAAACGCAGCCTTGGAAAACACAAGGCAAACGTACCATAATTAATTTCTGACTCAACATTTCAGTAACAAATGACATGCACAGCTCAAATGACACATTAATCCAAATTTATTTAACACATCGATTCGACACTCATAAAACAGTCACTGTCACAACTCATGATACAAAGATGTTAGCTACACGCGGTAGCTTTAGCACACGGCTAACTAGTTCAGCTCGCGCTGTGACTGCGGCCTAGTCAACTCAGCTCATATCAAATCATTTCTGAAATAGATATCTGTCATAAGATAACATATGACAAAAAAAAGTCACTCACCAAAACGAGACTGCATCACATATTCAATTAAAGAAGATTGTTCAATAAAGATTATCACACTATAAATCTTTACTCCGATTTCACCTTTTACACCTTTCTCTGACGACAAGTTGATGCATCCAAAGTTTCCAAGTGCACACAATCACAGTTCCCGATAGATTATGATGATCATTTAGTACAAGGAGTTTCTGAAGAAAGTTTCCGTGCTGCTGTCTCATCTGATCTATTCTGTTCTCTCATCATGCTGACAGCAGCAGCGCCTGCGCGAACAGTGGGCGGGCCTTAAGAATATGCCGCTACTGTTGGCTCTCAGGGGTGGCAGTCACTGCAGCACAATCAGTGATTGGACGAATCGCGTGTTTTTGCCCAGTGGTTTTTACCAGTGCATCAAGTAAATAAAAAAAAAATGGATGTAATTGAAAAAATAAATTTGTCCAGAACAGAGCGACAGGACTGAATTTAAACTGTTATAGAAGAGCTAATATACTGAGAATGAACTGGTGAAGGATTGTCTCTCTGCTTTATTTTATAAGAAATATTTCTGTGTCTAGAGTTCCTAATGCGCTGTACTCTCAACTTTTGTATAATAGTACTAGTCATATTTTTTTACACCAGGCATGAATAAAAGGAATGTTTTTTATTTCCTGTTTCGAAAACCACTGGAAACCAACGGACAGTAATGTATAGAGGAATGAAAATATGGAATCATTTACTATTGATATCACACATTTTTACAAGAAAAATTAGTTTAAAAAATATATTTAAAGGAATATTTAATGGCAAAATATATTAAATTGTTGATTTTGATATTTGGAATGGATGATGGGTTAGTGCGTTTCATTGACTTGACTTTTTATTGTTGTTGATTAAATGTAGTTTTGTATGATTTACTTTTTGGGACCCCAGGAAGAGTAGCCACTGCCTAGAAAGAGGCTAATGGGGATCCAAATAAACAAATAAACTTATAACATTGATGGAAAATACCATTTACAGCCAATACAGGCAATTTACTGAGGAAAGTTTTTTTGACAGTTATAGCACCACATCTTGCCTGATCTCCACCACTTCAAGTGTCCTCAAAGTGTGCCCATGCATGTCTGTCAAATTTGTTGTAAATATCTCATTTTGTTTTGAAGTTTAGACACTTCTGTTTATGAGAGAATAAAAATGATCCATGGGTGACAATGATTTAAAAATTTTATTTGTTTATTTATTTTTGTCAGTTCCTATCTTAATTGTGACATTTGGGCGTTATTGTTTAGCTATTGATCTATGTTTTCAAATTTCAAGAAATTTGGACTATCGGTTTCGAAGATAATTGCAAGTTTTTTAAGTGCTTAATGACAATGATACACAAACTATAAGGAGAAACCTGGCATATTTGGTATTGTTGGACTCGGGAAGGATTGAGGATTTCAAAGGACTAACGGTTGGGTGCGTATATAGCCATTTTCATAAATTTTTTTCCATGTTGTAGCGCCACCAAGTGGCCAATCGTCGCGATTTTTTTCAAGTAATCTCAGATTGAGCTCATAAACACGTTTCCCAAGATTAGCGAAAATATCTCTTTCCATTCACGAGTTATAATTGTTTTAGTAAAAGTGGCCCTGGTGCCATCAAACATTTTGATTTCCCTTAGCGACCGTGAATTTAAATTAAGAATTTAAATTAAGAATTTTTTTGATGATTATTGATAGTCTCTGTCCAGAGAATATTTCTGCATTGGTTTGGTTTCAATCGGGCAAAAAATCTAGGAGTAATTCGCAAAAGTAGGTTTTTCAAAAAACCTCAATTTACTCGGAAGGGCAAGCAAATCTGAGGCATGCATCTGGTCCGCCTCGAGCCAAGGATTCCAGCGATATAAGACACTTGAGCCTACGCCTCACGGTTGATGAGTTATGAGCCGTTTCGTACTTTTGCCCGCTGTAGCGCCCCCGTCAGGCCGATCGGGGCGGGCCTTGGTGACGCTGTAGGCGGTGTGAGTACTATCAGCCCCCAAAGTTTCAAGTCTCCACGACTTACGGTTTGGTCTGCCCGATCAGTTTTATGTCTGAATGTTGCATCATGGGAAAATTAACAATTACAATAGGTGTTCAGCACTGAAGTGCTTGAACCCCTAATAAGTGGCTAAAAAAGGGCCACAAAAAGGCCTCTAAAAAAAAAACTATAGGGTCTAGGCGCTTGCCGTCTGCGCTGCTGCGTTCCAAAAACTTTATCCAGCCTTCTAACATGTGCCTCGGAGAGGAAAAAGAACGTTTGTTGCCCTTTTAGCTCATTTATCATGGAAATGTGGTGCATTTTTTTTTTTACCTTTTAAACTGTGACACCCCCACTGATGGCCCGATCTCCATAAAAGTTTGCACGCTTCTTTAGAATAATATGGCGCATGTGCTCAGCTAATTTGGTGAAGCTCTGCTCTTTTCCCCCCATTTTTCAGTCATTTAAATGTCATTTTGCATAGGGTAATACAGAGGCCTTCTCACCTTTATGACAGTTAAAGCGCCACCAATGGCCCGACGTCCATGAAAGTTTTCAAGCTTCTTCAGGATCACGTGACGCATGCGCATGCCCGATTTTGTGAGCTTGTATGCAAATCAGACAGCAAGATGGCCGCTTTCAGCCATTTCATGTGTTTTTTCCATAGAAATACATCATTTTGACACCCTTTTAACAGTTATAGCGCCACCAAGTGGCCAGTCGCTGCGCCCTTTTTCACGTGACCACAGAATGAGCTCGTACATGCGTGTGCTGAGTTTGGTGCAAAAATCTCGTTCCGTTCACGAGTTATAGCCAATTAAGCAAAATGGGCTCCTCCCACTTCGAACATTTTGGCGGCCCTTAGGGACCGTGAAGCGAAATTTACACTTTTTTTTGATAATTATTGACAATCAGACTCCAGAGAATCTTGCCGCACTGGTTTGGTTCCGGTCGGGCCAAAAACCTAGGACTAGTTCGCGAAAGTAGGTTTTTGGAAAAACCCCAAATACCCTAAAATTTTCCCAGGGTGACGAGCAAATCCGAGGCATGCATCTGGTCCGCCTCGAGCCAAGGATTCCAGCGATATAAGACACTTGAGCCTACGCCTCACGGTTGATGAGTTATGAGCCGTTTCGTACTTTTGCCCGCTGTAGCGCCCCCGTCAGGCCGATCGGGGCGGGCCTTGGTGACGCTGTAGGCGGTGTGAGTACTATCAGCCCCCAAAGTTTCAAGTCTCCACGACTTACGGTTTGGTCTGCCCGATCAGTTTTATGTCTGAATGTTGCATCATGGGAAAATTAACAATTACAATAGGTGTTCAGCACTGAAGTGCTTGAACCCCTAATAAGTGGCTAAAAAAGGGCCACAAAAAGGCCTCTAAAAAAAAAACTATAGGGTCTAGGCGCTTGCCGTCTGCGCTGCTGCGTTCCAAAAACTTTATCCAGCCTTCTAACATGTGCCTCGGAGAGGAAAAAGAACGTTTGTTGCCCTTTTAGCTCATTTATCATGGAAATGTGGTGCATTTTTTTTTTTACCTTTTAAACTGTGACACCCCCACTGATGGCCCGATCTCCATAAAAGTTTGCACGCTTCTTTAGAATAATATGGCGCATGTGCTCAGCTAATTTGGTGAAGCTCTGCTCTTTTCCCCCCATTTTTCAGTCATTTAAATGTCATTTTGCATAGGGTAATACAGAGGCCTTCTCACCTTTATGACAGTTAAAGCGCCACCAATGGCCCGACGTCCATGAAAGTTTTCAAGCTTCTTCAGGATCACGTGACGCATGCGCATGCCCGATTTTGTGAGCTTGTATGCAAATCAGACAGCAAGATGGCCGCTTTCAGCCATTTCATGTGTTTTTTCCATAGAAATACATCATTTTGACACCCTTTTAACAGTTATAGCGCCACCAAGTGGCCAGTCGCTGCGCCCTTTTTCACGTGACCACAGAATGAGCTCGTACATGCGTGTGCTGAGTTTGGTGCAAAAATCTCGTTCCGTTCACGAGTTATAGCCAATTAAGCAAAATGGGCTCCTCCCACTTCGAACATTTTGGCGGCCCTTAGGGACCGTGAAGCGAAATTTACACTTTTTTTTGATAATTATTGACAATCAGACTCCAGAGAATCTTGCCGCACTGGTTTGGTTCCGGTCGGGCCAAAAACCTAGGACTAGTTCGCGAAAGTAGGTTTTTGGAAAAACCCCAAATACCCTAAAATTTTCCCAGGGTGACGAGCAAATCCGAGGCATGCATCTGGTCCGCCTCGAGCCAAGGATTCCAGCGATATAAGACACTTGAGCCTACGCCTCACGGTTGATGAGTTATGAGCCGTTTCGTACTTTTGCCCGCTGTAGCGCCCCCGTCAGGCCGATCGGGGCGGGCCTTGGTGACGCTGTAGGCGGTGTGAGTACTATCAGCCCCCAAAGTTTCAAGTCTCCACGACTTACGGTTTGGTCTGCCCGATCAGTTTTATGTCTGAATGTTGCATCATGGGAAAATTAACAATTACAATAGGTGTTCAGCACTGAAGTGCTTGAACCCCTAATAAGTGGCTAAAAAAGGGCCACAAAAAGGCCTCTAAAAAAAAAACTATAGGGTCTAGGCGCTTGCCGTCTGCGCTGCTGCGTTCCAAAAACTTTATCCAGCCTTCTAACATGTGCCTCGGAGAGGAAAAAGAACGTTTGTTGCCCTTTTAGCTCATTTATCATGGAAATGTGGTGCATTTTTTTTTTTACCTTTTAAACTGTGACACCCCCACTGATGGCCCGATCTCCATAAAAGTTTGCACGCTTCTTTAGAATAATATGGCGCATGTGCTCAGCTAATTTGGTGAAGCTCTGCTCTTTTCCCCCCATTTTTCAGTCATTTAAATGTCATTTTGCATAGGGTAATACAGAGGCCTTCTCACCTTTATGACAGTTAAAGCGCCACCAATGGCCCGACGTCCATGAAAGTTTTCAAGCTTCTTCAGGATCACGTGACGCATGCGCATGCCCGATTTTGTGAGCTTGTATGCAAATCAGACAGCAAGATGGCCGCTTTCAGCCATTTCATGTGTTTTTTCCATAGAAATACATCATTTTGACACCCTTTTAACAGTTATAGCGCCACCAAGTGGCCAGTCGCTGCGCCCTTTTTCACGTGACCACAGAATGAGCTCGTACATGCGTGTGCTGAGTTTGGTGCAAAAATCTCGTTCCGTTCACGAGTTATAGCCAATTAAGCAAAATGGGCTCCTCCCACTTCGAACATTTTGGCGGCCCTTAGGGACCGTGAAGCGAAATTTACACTTTTTTTTGATAATTATTGACAATCAGACTCCAGAGAATCTTGCCGCACTGGTTTGGTTCCGGTCGGGCCAAAAACCTAGGACTAGTTCGCGAAAGTAGGTTTTTGGAAAAACCCCAAATACCCTAAAATTTTCCCAGGGTGACGAGCAAATCCGAGGCATGCATCTGGTCCGCCTCGAGCCAAGGATTCCAGCGATATAAGACACTTGAGCCTACGCCTCACGGTTGATGAGTTATGAGCCGTTTCGTACTTTTGCCCGCTGTAGCGCCCCCGTCAGGCCGATCGGGGCGGGCCTTGGTGACGCTGTAGGCGGTGTGAGTACTATCAGCCCCCAAAGTTTCAAGTCTCCACGACTTACGGTTTGGTCTGCCCGATCAGTTTTATGTCTGAATGTTGCATCATGGGAAAATTAACAATTACAATAGGTGTTCAGCACTGAAGTGCTTGAACCCCTAATAAGTGGCTAAAAAAGGGCCACAAAAAGGCCTCTAAAAAAAAAACTATAGGGTCTAGGCGCTTGCCGTCTGCGCTGCTGCGTTCCAAAAACTTTATCCAGCCTTCTAACATGTGCCTCGGAGAGGAAAAAGAACGTTTGTTGCCCTTTTAGCTCATTTATCATGGAAATGTGGTGCATTTTTTTTTTTACCTTTTAAACTGTGACACCCCCACTGATGGCCCGATCTCCATAAAAGTTTGCACGCTTCTTTAGAATAATATGGCGCATGTGCTCAGCTAATTTGGTGAAGCTCTGCTCTTTTCCCCCCATTTTTCAGTCATTTAAATGTCATTTTGCATAGGGTAATACAGAGGCCTTCTCACCTTTATGACAGTTAAAGCGCCACCAATGGCCCGACGTCCATGAAAGTTTTCAAGCTTCTTCAGGATCACGTGACGCATGCGCATGCCCGATTTTGTGAGCTTGTATGCAAATCAGACAGCAAGATGGCCGCTTTCAGCCATTTCATGTGTTTTTTCCATAGAAATACATCATTTTGACACCCTTTTAACAGTTATAGCGCCACCAAGTGGCCAGTCGCTGCGCCCTTTTTCACGTGACCACAGAATGAGCTCGTACATGCGTGTGCTGAGTTTGGTGCAAAAATCTCGTTCCGTTCACGAGTTATAGCCAATTAAGCAAAATGGGCTCCTCCCACTTCGAACATTTTGGCGGCCCTTAGGGACCGTGAAGCGAAATTTACACTTTTTTTTGATAATTATTGACAATCAGACTCCAGAGATCTTGCCGCACTGGTTTGGTTCCGGTCGGGCCAAAAACCTAGGACTAGTTCGCGAAAGTAGGTTTTTGGAAAAACCCCAAATACCCTAAAATTTTCCCAGGGTGACGAGCAAATCCGAGGCATGCATCTGGTCCGCCTCGAGCCAAGGATTCCAGCGATATAAGACACTTGAGCCTACGCCTCACGGTTGATGAGTTATGAGCCGTTTCGTACTTTTGCCCGCTGTAGCGCCCCCGTCAGGCCGATCGGGGCGGGCCTTGGTGACGCTGTAGGCGGTGTGAGTACTATCAGCCCCCAAAGTTTCAAGTCTCCACGACTTACGGTTTGGTCTGCCCGATCAGTTTTATGTCTGAATGTTGCATCATGGGAAAATTAACAATTACAATAGGTGTTCAGCACTGAAGTGCTTGAACCCCTAATAAGTGGCTAAAAAAGGGCCACAAAAAGGCCTCTAAAAAAAAAACTATAGGGTCTAGGCGCTTGCCGTCTGCGCTGCTGCGTTCCAAAAACTTTATCCAGCCTTCTAACATGTGCCTCGGAGAGGAAAAAGAACGTTTGTTGCCCTTTTAGCTCATTTATCATGGAAATGTGGTGCATTTTTTTTTTTACCTTTTAAACTGTGACACCCCCACTGATGGCCCGATCTCCATAAAAGTTTGCACGCTTCTTTAGAATAATATGGCGCATGTGCTCAGCTAATTTGGTGAAGCTCTGCTCTTTTCCCCCCATTTTTCAGTCATTTAAATGTCATTTTGCATAGGGTAATACAGAGGCCTTCTCACCTTTATGACAGTTAAAGCGCCACCAATGGCCCGACGTCCATGAAAGTTTTCAAGCTTCTTCAGGATCACGTGACGCATGCGCATGCCCGATTTTGTGAGCTTGTATGCAAATCAGACAGCAAGATGGCCGCTTTCAGCCATTTCATGTGTTTTTTCCATAGAAATACATCATTTTGACACCCTTTTAACAGTTATAGCGCCACCAAGTGGCCAGTCGCTGCGCCCTTTTTCACGTGACCACAGAATGAGCTCGTACATGCGTGTGCTGAGTTTGGTGCAAAAATCTCGTTCCGTTCACGAGTTATAGCCAATTAAGCAAAATGGGCTCCTCCCACTTCGAACATTTTGGCGGCCCTTAGGGACCGTGAAGCGAAATTTACACTTTTTTTTGATAATTATTGACAATCAGACTCCAGAGAATCTTGCCGCACTGGTTTGGTTCCGGTCGGGCCAAAAACCTAGGACTAGTTCGCGAAAGTAGGTTTTTGGAAAAACCCCAAATACCCTAAAATTTTCCCAGGGTGACGAGCAAATCCGAGGCATGCATCTGGTCCGCCTCGAGCCAAGGATTCCAGCGATATAAGACACTTGAGCCTACGCCTCACGGTTGATGAGTTATGAGCCGTTTCGTACTTTTGCCCGCTGTAGCGCCCCCGTCAGGCCGATCGGGGCGGGCCTTGGTGACGCTGTAGGCGGTGTGAGTACTATCAGCCCCCAAAGTTTCAAGTCTCCACGACTTACGGTTTGGTCTGCCCGATCAGTTTTATGTCTGAATGTTGCATCATGGGAAAATTAACAATTACAATAGGTGTTCAGCACTGAAGTGCTTGAACCCCTAATAAGTGGCTAAAAAAGGGCCACAAAAAGGCCTCTAAAAAAAAAACTATAGGGTCTAGGCGCTTGCCGTCTGCGCTGCTGCGTTCCAAAAACTTTATCCAGCCTTCTAACATGTGCCTCGGAGAGGAAAAAGAACGTTTGTTGCCCTTTTAGCTCATTTATCATGGAAATGTGGTGCATTTTTTTTTTTACCTTTTAAACTGTGACACCCCCACTGATGGCCCGATCTCCATAAAAGTTTGCACGCTTCTTTAGAATAATATGGCGCATGTGCTCAGCTAATTTGGTGAAGCTCTGCTCTTTTCCCCCCATTTTTCAGTCATTTAAATGTCATTTTGCATAGGGTAATACAGAGGCCTTCTCACCTTTATGACAGTTAAAGCGCCACCAATGGCCCGACGTCCATGAAAGTTTTCAAGCTTCTTCAGGATCACGTGACGCATGCGCATGCCCGATTTTGTGAGCTTGTATGCAAATCAGACAGCAAGATGGCCGCTTTCAGCCATTTCATGTGTTTTTTCCATAGAAATACATCATTTTGACACCCTTTTAACAGTTATAGCGCCACCAAGTGGCCAGTCGCTGCGCCCTTTTTCACGTGACCACAGAATGAGCTCGTACATGCGTGTGCTGAGTTTGGTGCAAAAATCTCGTTCCGTTCACGAGTTATAGCCAATTAAGCAAAATGGGCTCCTCCCACTTCGAACATTTTGGCGGCCCTTAGGGACCGTGAAGCGAAATTTACACTTTTTTTTGATAATTATTGACAATCAGACTCCAGAGAATCTTGCCGCACTGGTTTGGTTCCGGTCGGGCCAAAAACCTAGGACTAGTTCGCGAAAGTAGGTTTTTGGAAAAACCCCAAATACCCTAAAATTTTCCCAGGGTGACGAGCAAATCCGAGGCATGCATCTGGTCCGCCTCGAGCCAAGGATTCCAGCGATATAAGACACTTGAGCCTACGCCTCACGGTTGATGAGTTATGAGCCGTTTCGTACTTTTGCCCGCTGTAGCGCCCCCGTCAGGCCGATCGGGGCGGGCCTTGGTGACGCTGTAGGCGGTGTGAGTACTATCAGCCCCCAAAGTTTCAAGTCTCCACGACTTACGGTTTGGTCTGCCCGATCAGTTTTATGTCTGAATGTTGCATCATGGGAAAATTAACAATTACAATAGGTGTTCAGCACTGAAGTGCTTGAACCCCTAATAAGTGGCTAAAAAAGGGCCACAAAAAGGCCTCTAAAAAAAAAACTATAGGGTCTAGGCGCTTGCCGTCTGCGCTGCTGCGTTCCAAAAACTTTATCCAGCCTTCTAACATGTGCCTCGGAGAGGAAAAAGAACGTTTGTTGCCCTTTTAGCTCATTTATCATGGAAATGTGGTGCATTTTTTTTTTTACCTTTTAAACTGTGACACCCCCACTGATGGCCCGATCTCCATAAAAGTTTGCACGCTTCTTTAGAATAATATGGCGCATGTGCTCAGCTAATTTGGTGAAGCTCTGCTCTTTTCCCCCCATTTTTCAGTCATTTAAATGTCATTTTGCATAGGGTAATACAGAGGCCTTCTCACCTTTATGACAGTTAAAGCGCCACCAATGGCCCGACGTCCATGAAAGTTTTCAAGCTTCTTCAGGATCACGTGACGCATGCGCATGCCCGATTTTGTGAGCTTGTATGCAAATCAGACAGCAAGATGGCCGCTTTCAGCCATTTCATGTGTTTTTTCCATAGAAATACATCATTTTGACACCCTTTTAACAGTTATAGCGCCACCAAGTGGCCAGTCGCTGCGCCCTTTTTCACGTGACCACAGAATGAGCTCGTACATGCGTGTGCTGAGTTTGGTGCAAAAATCTCGTTCCGTTCACGAGTTATAGCCAATTAAGCAAAATGGGCTCCTCCCACTTCGAACATTTTGGCGGCCCTTAGGGACCGTGAAGCGAAATTTACACTTTTTTTTGATAATTATTGACAATCAGACTCCAGAGAATCTTGCCGCACTGGTTTGGTTCCGGTCGGGCCAAAAACCTAGGACTAGTTCGCGAAAGTAGGTTTTTGGAAAAACCCCAAATACCCTAAAATTTTCCCAGGGTGACGAGCAAATCCGAGGCATGCATCTGGTCCGCCTCGAGCCAAGGATTCCAGCGATATAAGACACTTGAGCCTACGCCTCACGGTTGATGAGTTATGAGCCGTTTCGTACTTTTGCCCGCTGTAGCGCCCCCGTCAGGCCGATCGGGGCGGGCCTTGGTGACGCTGTAGGCGGTGTGAGTACTATCAGCCCCCAAAGTTTCAAGTCTCCACGACTTACGGTTTGGTCTGCCCGATCAGTTTTATGTCTGAATGTTGCATCATGGGAAAATTAACAATTACAATAGGTGTTCAGCACTGAAGTGCTTGAACCCCTAATAAGTGGCTAAAAAAGGGCCACAAAAAGGCCTCTAAAAAAAAAACTATAGGGTCTAGGCGCTTGCCGTCTGCGCTGCTGCGTTCCAAAAACTTTATCCAGCCTTCTAACATGTGCCTCGGAGAGGAAAAAGAACGTTTGTTGCCCTTTTAGCTCATTTATCATGGAAATGTGGTGCATTTTTTTTTTTACCTTTTAAACTGTGACACCCCCACTGATGGCCCGATCTCCATAAAAGTTTGCACGCTTCTTTAGAATAATATGGCGCATGTGCTCAGCTAATTTGGTGAAGCTCTGCTCTTTTCCCCCCATTTTTCAGTCATTTAAATGTCATTTTGCATAGGGTAATACAGAGGCCTTCTCACCTTTATGACAGTTAAAGCGCCACCAATGGCCCGACGTCCATGAAAGTTTTCAAGCTTCTTCAGGATCACGTGACGCATGCGCATGCCCGATTTTGTGAGCTTGTATGCAAATCAGACAGCAAGATGGCCGCTTTCAGCCATTTCATGTGTTTTTTCCATAGAAATACATCATTTTGACACCCTTTTAACAGTTATAGCGCCACCAAGTGGCCAGTCGCTGCGCCCTTTTTCACGTGACCACAGAATGAGCTCGTACATGCGTGTGCTGAGTTTGGTGCAAAAATCTCGTTCCGTTCACGAGTTATAGCCAATTAAGCAAAATGGGCTCCTCCCACTTCGAACATTTTGGCGGCCCTTAGGGACCGTGAAGCGAAATTTACACTTTTTTTTGATAATTATTGACAATCAGACTCCAGAGAATCTTGCCGCACTGGTTTGGTTCCGGTCGGGCCAAAAACCTAGGACTAGTTCGCGAAAGTAGGTTTTTGGAAAAACCCCAAATACCCTAAAATTTTCCCAGGGTGACGAGCAAATCCGAGGCATGCATCTGGTCCGCCTCGAGCCAAGGATTCCAGCGATATAAGACACTTGAGCCTACGCCTCACGGTTGATGAGTTATGAGCCGTTTCGTACTTTTGCCCGCTGTAGCGCCCCCGTCAGGCCGATCGGGGCGGGCCTTGGTGACGCTGTAGGCGGTGTGAGTACTATCAGCCCCCAAAGTTTCAAGTCTCCACGACTTACGGTTTGGTCTGCCCGATCAGTTTTATGTCTGAATGTTGCATCATGGGAAAATTAACAATTACAATAGGTGTTCAGCACTGAAGTGCTTGAACCCCTAATAAGTGGCTAAAAAAGGGCCACAAAAAGGCCTCTAAAAAAAAAACTATAGGGTCTAGGCGCTTGCCGTCTGCGCTGCTGCGTTCCAAAAACTTTATCCAGCCTTCTAACATGTGCCTCGGAGAGGAAAAAGAACGTTTGTTGCCCTTTTAGCTCATTTATCATGGAAATGTGGTGCATTTTTTTTTTTACCTTTTAAACTGTGACACCCCCACTGATGGCCCGATCTCCATAAAAGTTTGCACGCTTCTTTAGAATAATATGGCGCATGTGCTCAGCTAATTTGGTGAAGCTCTGCTCTTTTCCCCCCATTTTTCAGTCATTTAAATGTCATTTTGCATAGGGTAATACAGAGGCCTTCTCACCTTTATGACAGTTAAAGCGCCACCAATGGCCCGACGTCCATGAAAGTTTTCAAGCTTCTTCAGGATCACGTGACGCATGCGCATGCCCGATTTTGTGAGCTTGTATGCAAATCAGACAGCAAGATGGCCGCTTTCAGCCATTTCATGTGTTTTTTCCATAGAAATACATCATTTTGACACCCTTTTAACAGTTATAGCGCCACCAAGTGGCCAGTCGCTGCGCCCTTTTTCACGTGACCACAGAATGAGCTCGTACATGCGTGTGCTGAGTTTGGTGCAAAAATCTCGTTCCGTTCACGAGTTATAGCCAATTAAGCAAAATGGGCTCCTCCCACTTCGAACATTTTGGCGGCCCTTAGGGACCGTGAAGCGAAATTTACACTTTTTTTTGATAATTATTGACAATCAGACTCCAGAGAATCTTGCCGCACTGGTTTGGTTCCGGTCGGGCCAAAAACCTAGGACTAGTTCGCGAAAGTAGGTTTTTGGAAAAACCCCAAATACCCTAAAATTTTCCCAGGGTGACGAGCAAATCCGAGGCATGCATCTGGTCCGCCTCGAGCCAAGGATTCCAGCGATATAAGACACTTGAGCCTACGCCTCACGGTTGATGAGTTATGAGCCGTTTCGTACTTTTGCCCGCTGTAGCGCCCCCGTCAGGCCGATCGGGGCGGGCCTTGGTGACGCTGTAGGCGGTGTGAGTACTATCAGCCCCCAAAGTTTCAAGTCTCCACGACTTACGGTTTGGTCTGCCCGATCAGTTTTATGTCTGAATGTTGCATCATGGGAAAATTAACAATTACAATAGGTGTTCAGCACTGAAGTGCTTGAACCCCTAATAAAAATCAGGGCAATTACAATAGGGTTTCAGCACTTCGTGCTTGAACCCCTAAAAATCAGGACAATTACAATAGGGTTTCAGCACTTCGTGCTTGAACCCCTAATAATAAAAATCAGCACAATTACAATAGGGTTTCAGCACTTCGTGCTTGAACCCCTAATAATAAAAATCAGCACAATTACAATAGGGTTTCAGCACTTCGTGCTTGAACCCCTAATAATTAAAGCTGCAAGCAGCATTTATCGGGGTTCAAGCAGTTAAGGCCTTTAAGGCATTTAAGCACAAAAGCATCAAAAGTTATTAAGATTTATTTAGCAAGCATGTAACCACTGACATAATAGATGGAAAAGACCATTTACAGCCAATACAGGCAATTTGCCATGGGATATATATGGTTTTAAAGCTTTTTAACAGTTATAGCGCCACCTATGCTCCGATCTCCATAGAATTGTTTACTGTGACCTCAAATTGAACCCATACACATGTGTACTGAGTTTGGTGAAGATATCTCATTTACTTCTTGAGTTATAGCCATTTGAGTAAAATAGGCTCCTCCCACAACGATTTGCCACATTCTAGAATTATTTAATATGATTCTAGCATGATTTACTATCATATACCATGTTCCAGAATGATTTATTAGGATTCTAGCATGATTTACCTTGATACACCTCATTTCAGTATTATTTACTATGATTTACAATGTTTCTAGCATGATTAACCACATTACTAGCAAATATGTGAAGTGTCAGTGCAAATGAGGTGATGAACACTGACAAAATATTATTGTGTTATAATAGTTAGTTATATACGTGATTTTTAGTGTGTGTCCAAGTATGAATGCAAAAGCACATGTAAAATATTTCATTATTAAGTAGAAGGGCCAGCAGAGGGCAGTAGAAGACCACTTATTGGCTCACTTTCACTTTAAACCAGTTTTCTGCACTAAAGCAAACCAGTTTTTCCATGTTAACTCAATGCATGCTTACACACACACACACACACACACACACACACACAAACACACAAACACACAAACACACACACACACACACACATACACACACAGCATAGTTAATCATGATTTACCATGATATACCACGTTCTAGTATTATTTACCAGGAGATAAACGACAATCTAGGATTATTTACTTTGATTTACCATGTTTCTAGCCTGATTTATCACATTACTAGCAATTATTTGAAGTGTCAGTGCAAATAAAGTGGTTAACACTGACAAAATATGATTGTGTTATAATAGTTATTGCTATATAAGTGATTTTTTTAGTGTGTATTCAAGTATGAATGCAAGCACATGTTGAAATATTTCATTAATAAGTAGAATGGCCAGCAGAGGGCAGTAGAAGACCACTTATTGGCTCACTTTCACTTTAAACCAGTTTTCTGCACTAAAGCAAACCAGTTTTCCATGTTAACTCAATGCATGCTTACACACACACACACACACACACACACACACACAGCATAGTTAACCATGATTTACCACATTACTAGCAATTATTTGAAGTGTCAGTGCAAATAAAGTGATTAACACTGACAAAATATGATTATGTTATAATAGTTATTGCTATATAAGTGATTTTTAGTGTGTATTCAAGTATAAATGCAAGCACATGTGGAAAAATTTAATTAAGTAGAATGGCCAGCAGAGGGCAGTAGAAGACCACTTATTGGCTCACTTTCACTTTAAACCTCATGATTTTGACCAGTTTTCTGCACTAAAGCAAACCAGTGTTTCCATGTTAACTCAATAATGCATACTTGCTACATATGCTACACACAATAATGCTACACACACACACACACACACACACACACACACACACACACACAAATGTTTCAGTGATATTGGTGTCACATTCACCTTCATCACATTCACCTTCTGTCTTCATCACATTCACCATCTGTCGTCATCACCTGCACCTGCTCCTCATCACCCTCCTCATCATCACCTGCTCCTCATCATCATAACCGTCACCTGTTGTCCTTGTCTTGATCTGTGTATTTAAGTTCCCCTCTCATCCATTATCATTGTCGGTTATTGTTTGTGCACTAGCACTCTGTTATGTTTGTTTTCATGTTGGAAAATAAAACCTTTGTTATATTTGTACCACACACACACACACACACACACACACACACACACACACACACACACACACACACACACACACACACACACACACACCATCATTTATCATGATTTACCATGGCTGATACCAATACCAATATGAGAAAATGACTATTTTAAACAGCAGGGGGCAGTAAAATACCACTTATTGGCTTAACATGCCATTAATTCATATCATTTTCACCTTTTTAACTGTTATAGAGGCAAATTTTGTCCGATCTGTCTGAAAATTTTCATGCTTGTTCAGGGTGATATTTCACACGTTCTGACTTGTTTTTAAGAAGGTCTGAGCATTGATTAAAGAGATATAGGCTTTCGGGGACACTTGGTAAAGGCCAGATTTTGAAGTGAACCTATTATAGCTATCCAAATGAAGTAGTTCAACTTTTTCTGACAATTATTGATCTAGTGAGTCCAGAGAATTGTATTGCACTAGTTTTGAACATTATGATATGAAAATTATATGATCAGAGATGGAAAAGACCATTTACAGCCAATACAGGCAGTTTACCATAGGAAATATATGATTTTAAAGCTTTTTAACAGTTATAGCGCCACCTATCGTCCGATCTCCATGGAATTTTTCATGCTTGTTAATGATGTTATGTCACATATGCTGACCAATTTTTGTGAAGTTCTGAGTTTTTATTTAGGATTTATAGGCTTTCTAATGTATTTTGACACGCCCATTTTATAAATTACCCTATTACAGCCATCCAAATGCAAAAGTTCCCCTTTTTTTGATAATTATTGATCTAGAGAGTCCAGAGAATTGTCCTAGACTGGTCTGGTTCCGATCGGGCAAAAAACCTAGGACTAGTTCTCAAAAGTAGGTTTTTAACATATTAATGAATAATTAATGAACAGTTTGATTGACAGCAATGGTTCTTGAGGCAAAGTTGTTCAGGATGAGGAGATCTATCAAATGATATGCATATTGTGTGGATATTTGTAACACCACGTGATTACAGAGCCGTAAAACTCGTTAGCGCCAACTAGTGGCCGATTTCTTTCAAAATTCTTACAGACCTTTAGGGCCATGAGCCGAACATGCCCATTGAGTTTCGTTCCGATCGGCCTCCGTTAACCTTGTCTAATAGGTGCTCAAAATTCATTGGCCAATGGCGGCCATGTTTTTTTAGATACGCCAATGTCCTCATACACATACATGGCACCTTGGACCAAGACACTGCATACCAATTTTCAAGTCAATCGGACTAACGGTCAGGTGGTTATAGCCTGTTTTATGTTTTTTTCATTTTATAGCGCCACCATGTGGCCAATCGTCGCGATTTTTTTACTGTGACCCCAGAGTAAGCTCATACACATGTGTACCAAGTTTGGTGAAGATACCTCATTGACATCGGGAGTTATAGCCATTTTAGTAAAATAGGCCCCTCCCACAATGTACGTTTTGGCGCCCCTTAGCGACCGTGAATCGAAATTTCCACTTTTTTTCAATAATTATTGATATTCAGTCTCCAGAGAACATTTCTGCACTAGTTTGGTTCCAATCGGGCAAAAAACCAGGGACTAGTTCGCAAAAGTAGATTTTTGACAAAATTCAAAATGGCGGAAAATCTATCATGGCGGAAATGAAATCGGAGATATACGTTTTGTTCGTCAGGCGTCCAGCTTTCCAATGATATAAGACACTTGAGTCTACGACATACGGTCTAGGAGTTATGAGCAGTTTCGCGCTTTTGGTTGTTATAGCGCCACCTATGGGCCAATCGGGGTCATAATCTCTGAACCTTTCCTCGATTTTTGTACTACCATCTGTCAAAGTTTCAAAGTTCCAGCTCTTACGGTTTGGGCTGCACGATGCGTTTTACGGCGGAATAATAATAATAATTAAAGCTGCAAGCAGCATTTATCGGGGTTCAAGCATTTAAGGCCTTTAGGCACATAAGCATTTAAGACATTAGGATTTATTTAGAAAGCTTTTAACCACTGAAATAATAGATGGAAAAGTCCATTTACAGCCAATACAGGCAATTTACCATAGGAAATATGTGTTTTTTAAAGCTTTTTAACAGTTATAGCACCATCTATAGTCCGATCTCCATGAAATTTTGCATGCTTGTTAATGATGTTATGGCACATAAGCTCACCAATTTTCGTGAAGTTCTGAGTTTTTGTTTAGGATTTATAGGCTTTTGAGTGCATTTTGCCACGCCCATTTTCTTTATGACCCAATATACCCATGCGAAAAATGCAAAAGTTCAACTTTTTTTTGATAATTATTGATCTTGAGAGTCCATAGAATTGTCCTAGACTCGTTTGGTTCTGATCGGGCGAAAAACCTAGGACTAGTTCGCAAAAGTAGGTTTTTAACATAATTACGAATATTTAATGAACGGTTTGATTGACAGCAATGGTTCTTGAGGCAAAGTTGTTCAACAAGAGGAGATCTATCAAATGGTATGCATTTTGTGACAATAAGTGTAACACCACGTGATTACAGAGCCATAAAACTCGTTAGCGCCAACTAGTGGCCGATTTCTTTTAAAATTCTTACAGACCTCTAGGGCCATGAGTCGAACATGCCCACCGAGTTTCGTTCCGATAGGCCTCCGTTAACCTTGTCTAATAGGTGCTCAAACTTCATTGGCCGATGGCGGCCATGTTTTTTGAGATACACCAATGTCCTCATAGACATACATGGCACCTTGGACCAAGACACTGCATACCAATTTTCAAGTCAATCGGACTAACGGTCAGGTGGTTATAGCCTGTTTTATGTTTTTTTCATGTTATAGCGCCACCATGTGACCAATCGCCGCGATTTTTTTACCGTGACCTCATATTGACGTCTTACACATGTGTACCAGGTTTGGTTAAAATACCTCTTTTACTTCTGGAGTTATAGCCATTTTAGTAAAATAGGCTCCTCCCACAACGTTAATTTTGCACCCCCTAGCGACCGTGAATCGAAATTTCAACTTTTTTTTGATAATTATTGATATTCAGACTCCAGAGAACAATTCTGCACTGGTTTGGTTCCGATCGGGCAAAAAACCAGGGACTAGTTCGCAAAAGTAGATTTTCGACAAAATTCAAAATGGCGGAAAATCTATCATGGCGGAAATAAAATCGGAGATATACGTTTTGTTCGTCAGGCGTCCAGCTTTCCAATGATATAAGACACTTGAGTCTATGACTTACGGTCTAGGAGTTATGAGCAGTTTCGCGCTTTTGGTTGCTATAGCGCCACCTATGGGCCAATCGGGGTCATAATTTGATAACCTCTCCTCGATTTTTGTACTACCATATGGCAAAGTTTCAAAGCTCTAGCCCTTACGGTTTGGGCTGCACGATGCGTTTTACGGCAGAATAATAATAATAATAATAATAATAAAAATCAGCACAATTACAATAGGGTTTCAGCACTTCGTGCTTGAACCCCTAATTAAAGCTGCAAGCAGCATTTATCGGGGTTCAAGCATTTAAGGCCTTTAAGCACATAAGCATTTAAGACATTAAGTTTTATTTGGAAAGCTTTTAACCACTGAAATAATAGATGGAAAAGACCATTTACAGCCAAAACAGGCAATTTACCATAGGAAATATATGGTTTTCAAAGCTTTTTGACAGTTATAGCGCCAGCTATTGTCCGATCTCCATGAAATTTTGCACGCTTGTTTACAATGTTATGGCACATATGCTCACCAATTTTTGTGAAGTTCTGAGTTTTCGTTTAGGATTTATAGGCTTTTGAGTGCATTTTGCCACGCCCATTTTCTTTATGACCCAATTATAGCCATACGAAAAATTCAAAAGTTCAACTTTTTTTCGATAATTATTGATCAGGAGAGTCCAGAGAATTGTCCTAGACTGGTCTGGTTCCGATCGGGCGAAAAACCAGGGACTAGTTCGCAAAAGTAGGTTTTTAACATATTCGCAAATAATTAATGAACGATTTGATTGACAGCAATGGTTCTTGAGGCAATGTTGTTCAGCATGAGCAGATCTATCAAATGATATGCATTTTGTGACAATAAGTGTAACACCACGTGATTACAGAGCCGTAAAACTCGTTAGCGCCAACTAGTGGCCGATTTCTTTCAAAATTCTTACAGACCTCTAGGGCTATGAGTTGAACATGCCCATCGAGTTTCGTTCCGATCGGCCTCCGTTAACCTTGTCTAATAGGTGCTCAAACTTCATTGGCCGATGGCGGCCATGTTTTTTGAGATACACCAATGTCCTCATAGACATACATGACACCTTGGGCCAAGACACTGCATACCAATTTTCAAGTCAATCGGACTAACGGTCAGGTGGTTAAAGCCTGTTTTATGATTTTTTCATGTTATAGCGCCACCATGTGGCCAATCGCCGCGATTTTTTTACTGTGACCTCAGATTGACCACTTACACATGTGTACCGAGTTTGGTGAAGATACCTCATTTACTTCTGGAGTTATAGCCATTTTAGTAAAATAGGCCCCTCCCACAACGTACGTTTTGGCGCCCCTTAGCGTTCGTGAATCGAAATTTCAACTTTTTTTCGATAATTATTGATATTCAGACTCCAGAGAACATTTCTGTACTGGTTTGGTTCCGATCGGGCGAAAAACCTAGGACTAGTTCGCAAAAGTAGGTTTTTGGCAAAATTCAAAATGGCGGAAAATCTATCATGGCGGAAATGAAATCGGAGATATACGTTTTGTTCGTCAGGCATCCAGCTTTCCAATGATATAAGACACTTGAGTCTACGACATACGGTCTAGGAGTTCTGAGCAGTTTCGCGCTTTTGGTCGCTGTAGCGCCACCTATGGGCCGATTTGGCTAAGTCCGTGTATCTGAGTAGCGAGCAATACTACTACCATTTGACCAAGTATCACGTCTCTAGGCCTTACGGTTTTGGCTGCACGATGCGTTTTAGGGAAGAATAATAATAATTAAAGCTGCAAGCAGCATTTATCGGGGTTCAAGCAGTTAAGGCCTTTAAGCACAAAAGCATCAAAAGTGATTAACTTTTATTTAGCAAGCATGTAACTACTAACATAATAGATGGAAAAGACCATTTACAGGAAATACAATAGGAAATATATGGTTTTAAAGCTTTTTAGCAGTTATAGCGCCAGCTATCGTCCGATCTTCATAAAAATCGGCATGCTTGTTAATGATGTTATGTCACATATGCTCACCAATTTTTGTGAAGTTCTGAGTTTTCATTTAGGATTTATAGGCTTTTTAGTGTTTTTTGCCACGCCCCTTTTCTAAATGACCCTCTTACAGCCATCTACATGCAAAAGTTCAACTTTTTTTTGATAATTATTGATCTAGAGAGTCCAGAGAATTGTCCTAGACTGGTCTGGTTTCGATCGGGCGAAAAACCTAGGACTAATTCGCAAAAGTAGGTTTCTAACATAATTACGAATATTTAATGAACGGTTTGATTGACAGCAATAGTTCTTGAGGCAAAGTTGTTCAGCATGAGCAGATCTATCAAATGATATGCATTTTGTGACAATAAGTGTAACACCACGTGATTACAGAGCCATTAAACTCGTTAGCGCCAACTAGTGGCCGATTTCTTTCAAAATTCTTACAGACCTCTAGGGGCTTGAGCCGAACATGCCCACTGAGTTTCGTTCTGATTGGCCTCCGTTAACCTTGTCTAATAGGTGCTCAAACTTCATTGGCCGATGGCGGCCATGTTTTTCGAGATACACCAATGTCCTCATAGACATACATAGCACCTTGGACCAAGACACTGCATACCAATTTTCAAGTCAATCGGACTAACGGTCAGGTCGTTTTTTTTTTTTTTTCACAGAAGACACATGGGTGCAGATTAGCCTACGTGTTAAAATTACCTCAGCTCCATCCACAGTAAACGCTGCTCCAAGCAAACTCAGTCTCTGCAGTGCTGTTTGTTTAGGTTTCCAATTACGTGCAAATATGGGAACGCAAGTCGGACGCAATTTGTGTTTCATAGTTGCACTGTTATCATTTGTGGAGCACATCTGGGTTTCTCAAACTGCTGTCCATCGCGATTTCAAAATAAAAGTTTAAACTCTTGCTCTGAATTTGCATGTTTTGATGTGCACATGTTCTCGTTCAAGAAATTACAGTGACTGTAGCATTTCTATCGTACAGAAGTGGTCAAATATTAAAGTTTAAGTTGACATTTGAATTAGTTGTTTGGACAATATTAAACAAGGATTTGATAATGCCAGGCTTAGTGTAACAACAACCAGGCAGCTGGCGCCCTCTGCAGGCATTTGTTATTTATGTACATAAGTTATGTTTATATTAGTTTATATAATTTATTTTACATGGGTATATTTTAACAGTGTTCTTCAATAAAACCAATATAATTACTTACTTTGATACTTTACTTGAACCAATTATTGTTGCTTGTTATTATATATTTCTATTTGAAGTCATTTTAAAGGCTGTTGTTAACTTGAATCTATTTTTTTACCACAATTTTTTTTATCCGATTACTTGAATAGAATACTAAAATACTAAATACTAAAATACTAAAATAATCGATAGCTACAGCCCTATCATAATAAAAAAGATTGCTTTTTAAAGCATTTGTTTGTTTCCCAATACTGAAAGCTAATGAAAAGGTAATGTGCAATCCTGCTGCTCCCTCGAGTGGACAAAAGTGGTATTAAAGCTTGCATTTTACAATTGAAGTGATTTAATGAATTAATGAATGGGAATTTATATCTCGGGAACCAGAAGGCGAAAAAGCATATATAGTGCTTGAGGAGCCCTGTTAAATGAGACCATCAATGTGTTTTTGGGCGATTGATGCTGGAAGTTATGACTGTTCAAATGCAAATATTTGGGGGCTTTTATCTCTGGAATGCGCAGGACAAATTACACCACATTTGAATCGAAGCTAGCCAAGGATGGGCCCTTTCCAACGAGCTCTCACACAAGGTTCGGGGTGGTCTGGATCGGGAGTTACGGCCGTTCAAAATCGGGGGTCCCGCGGACTAGATCGGCGCGGGGGGCGCGCTCCCGAGGCCCGCGACGACACGTTTCGATCAAGAGCCTGGAGAAGACCTTACCATTAAAATTTGAGCGCGAAACGACTTCCCGTTTTCGAGTTATGAGTGAATTTGTATTTGGGGGCGTGGCTTAAATGCCCGTTTTACTTTCGTTTCATTTCATTAATTTACTTTAGTCCATTTCCATATCTCAGTGTGACACAATTGTCAAGTAATACTCCAATAGAGAATAGATACAAAATATGATTTAAAATGTTAAAATAATGATTTTATAAAGTCTAAATATGAATTATATGACAATATTAGGGAGCAGTATGATGAAATGGCAGCAGGGGGCAGTAAAATACCACTTATTGGCTTAATGACATGTTATATAATTTTTACCTTTTTAACTGTTATAGAGGCAAATTTTGTCTGATCTGTCTGAAATTTTTCATGCTTATTAAGAGTCATGAACATTATTATATGAGAATTATATGAACATAGATAGGAATAGGAATTTTTCCTAGGAAAAGACCATTCACAGCCAATACAGGCAATTTACCATAGGAAATATATGGTTTTAAAGCGTTTTAACAGTTATAGCGCCACCTTTGGTCCGATCTCCATGCAAATTTCCAGGCTTCTTTAGCATGTTATGACAAATATGCGCATCAATTTTTGTGAAGTTCTGTGTTTTCGTTTAGGATTTATAGGCTTTTGAGTGCATTTTCCCACGCCCATTTTCTTTATGACCCAATATACCCATGCGAAAAATGCAAAAGTTCGACTTTTTTTTGATAATTATTTATCTAGAGAGTCCATAGAATTGTCTTAGACTCGTTTGGTTCCGATCGGGCGAAAAACCAGGGACTAGTTCGCAAAAGTAGGTTTTTAACATAATTACGAATATTTAATGAACGGTTTGATTGACAGCAATGGTTCTTGAGGCAAAGTTGTTCTCCATGAGAAGGTCTATCAAATGATATGCATATTGTGTGGATATTTGTAACACCACGTGATTACGGAGCTGTAAAACTCGTTAGCGCCAACTAGTGGCCGATTTCTTTCAAAATTCTTACAGACCTCTAGGGCCATGAGTCGAACATGCCTACCGAGTTTTGTTCCGATCAGCCTCCGTTAACCTTGTCTAATAGGTGCTCAAATTTCATTGGCTGATGGCGGCCATGTTTTTTGAGATACGCCAATGTCCTCATAGACATACAAGGCACCTTGGACCAAGACACTGCATACCAATTTTCAAGTCAATCGGACTAACGGTCAGGTCGTCATAGCCCTTTTCATGTTTTTTTCATGTTATAGCGCCACCTAGAGTTTAATCGTCGCGATTTTTTTACTGTGACCCAAGATTGAACTCCTACACATGTGGACCGAGTTTGGTGAAGATACCTCATTTACATCTTGAGTTATAGCCCTTTTAGTAAAATAGGCTCCTCCCACAACATTAGTTTTGCGCCCCCTAGCGACTGTGAATCGAAATTTCAACTTTTTTTCGATAATTATTGATATTCAGACTCCAGAGAACATTTCTGCACTGGTTTGGTTCCGATCAGACGAAAAACCTAGGACTAGTTCGCAAAAGTAGGTTTTTGACAAAATTCAAAATGGCGGAAAAATTTGCATACCGGAAATGAAATCGGAGATATACGTTTTGTTCTTCAGGGTTTCAGCTTTCCAATGATATAAGACACTTGAGTCTACGACATATGGTCTAGGAGTTATGAGCAGTTTCGCGCTTTTGGTCGCTATAGCGCCACCTATGGGCCAATCGGAGTCATATTCTCTGAACCTCTCCTCGATTTTTGTACTACCATTTGGCAAAGTTTCAAGTCTCCAGCACTTACGGTTTAGGCTGCACGATGCGTTTTACGGCAGAAGAAAAATAATAAAAATCAGCACAATTACAATAGGGTTTCAGCACTTCGTGCTTGAACCCCTAATAATAATTAAAGCTGCAAGCAGCATTTATCGGGGTTCAAGCAGTTAAGGCCTTTAAGGCATTTAAGCACAAAAGCATCAAAAGTTATTAAGATTTATTTAGCAAGCTTGTAACCACTGACATAATAGATGGAAAAGACCATTTACAGCCAATACAGGCAATTTACCATGGGATATATATGGTTTTAAAGCTTTTTAACAGTTATAGCGCCAGCTATGGTCCGATCTCCATAAAATTGTTTACTGTGACCTCAAATTGAACCCATACACATGTGTACTGAGTTTGGTGAAGATATCTCATTTACTTCTTGAGTTATAGCCATTTTAGTAAAATAGGCTCCTCCCACAACAATTTAGCACATTCTAGTATTATTTACTATGATTCTAGCATGATTTGCCATATTCTAGCATAATTTACCATGATATACTACATTCTAGTATGATTTACCATTGTTTACTGTGATTCTAGCATGGATTACCATAGTTTATCATGATTTATCATAGTTTACAATGATTTATCATAGTTTACCATGATTTACCCTGTTCTAGCATAGTTTACCATGATTTACCATGTTCTAGCATGATTTACCATGATATACCACATTCTAACATGATTTGCCATAGTTTATTATGATTTATCATGGCTTACCATGATTTACCCTGTTCTAGCATAGTTTACCATGATTTACCATGTTCTAGCATGATGTACCATGATATACCATGTTCTAGAATGATGTACCAGGATTGTAGTATGATTTACCTTGATACACCACATTCTAGTATTATTTATTATGATTTCCATGTTTTTAGTGTGATTTAACCATGATTTACCACATTGCTAGCAATTATGTGAAGTATCAGTAAAAATGAAGTGATAAACTCTGACAAAATATGATTGTGCTACAATAGTAATTGTTATATAAGTGATTTTTTAGTGTTTTATTGTTATATAAGTGATTTTTAGTGTCTAATGAATGCAAAAGCATATGTGAGTAGACTTCATTAATAAGTAGAATGGCCAGCAGAGGGCAGTAGAAGACCACATATTGGCTCACTTTCACTTTAAACTTCTTGATTTTCACCATTTTTCTGTACTAAAGCAAACCAGTTTTTCCATTTTAACTCCATAATGCATGTTTACACACACACACACACACACACACACACACACACACACACACACACACACACACACACACACACACACACACACACAAAGACAAGTGTTGTTGTTTTTTCAATGCTATTGGGATATGTCATTATGAAAATGTATTTGAATGGTCTATAAACATTTCACAAAGTCTTTGTAAGCTATTAATCAGATGATTCAGAATTTATTCAGAAACCTAAGACTACACACACACATTATGTTGTAGATACAGACATTTGAAATATATGATGTGATCAAACTGTCAATACTAATACTTTAACAGATGGATTTTGACTAAATGTAATTGTAAATGTTAAAATAGTGATTTTATAAAGTCTAAATATAAATTATAGAACAATATGACAACATGACTATTTTAAACAGCAGGGGGCAGTAAAATACCACTTCTTGGCTTAATATGCCATTATATTCATATCATTTTCACCTTTTTAACTGTTATAGAGGCAAATTTTGTCCGATCTGTCTGAAAATTTTCATGCATGTTCAGAGTGAGATTTCACATGTTCTGGCTTGTTTTTAAGAAGGTTTGAACATTCATTAAAGAGATATAGGCTTTCGGGGACACTTGGTAAAGGCCACATTTTGAAGTGAGCCTATTATAGCTATCCACATGAAGTAGTTCAACTTTGTCTGACAATTATTGTTCTAGTGAGTCCAGATAATTGTATTGCACTAGTTTTTAACATTATGATATGAAAATTATATGATCAGAGATGGAAAAGACCATTTGCAGCCAATACAGGCAGTTTACCATAGGAAATATATGATTTTAAAGCTTTTTAACAGTTATAGCGCCACCTATCGTCCGATCTCCATAAAATTTTGCATGCTTGTTAATGATGGTATGTCACATATGCTCACCAATTTTTGTGAAGTTCTGAGTTTTTGTTTAGGATTTATAGGCTTTTGATTGCATTTTACCACGCCTATTTTATAAATTACCCTATTACAGCAATCCAAATGCAAAAGTTCAACTTTTTTTTGATAATTATTGATCTAAAGAGTCCAGAGAATTGTCCTAGACTGGTCTGGTTCCGATCGGGCGAAAAACCTAGGACTAGTTCGCAAAAGTAGGTTTTTAACATATTCATGAATATTTAATGAACGGTTTGATTGACAGCAATGGTTCTAGAGGCAAAGTTGTTCAGCATGAGCATATCTATCATATGATATGCATTTTGTGACGATAAGTGTAACAGCACGTGATTACAGAGCCATAAAACTCGTTAGCGCCAACTAGTGGCCGATTTCTTTCAAAATTCTTACAGACCTCTAGGGGCTTGAGCCGAACATGCCCACTGAGTTTCGTTCTGATTGGCCTCCGTTAACCTTGTCTAATAGGTGCTCAAACTTCATTGGCCGATAACGGCCATGTTTTTTGAGATACACCAATGTCCTCATAGACGTACATGGCACCTTGGACCAAGACACTGCATACCAATTTTCAAGTCAATCGGACTAACGGTCAGGTGGTTATAGCCTGTTTTAAGTTTTTTTCATGTTATAGCGCCACCATGAGGCCAATCGCCGCGATTTTTTTACTGTGACCTCAACTTGAGCTCATACATATGTGTACCGAGTTTGGTGAAAATATCTCATTTCGTTCACGAGTTATAGCCATTTTCGTATAAAAGCTAATTAGCTTTTTTTAGTGTCTACCCTAAATATGAATTAATCCAAAAGCACATCTGAAAAGACTTCATTAATAAGTAGAATGGCCAGCAGAAGCCAGTAGAAGACCACTTATTGGCTCACTTTCACTTTAAACTTAATGATTTGCACCAGTTTTCTGCACTAAATCAAACCATGTCATGTTTTTCCATGTCAACTCAATAATGCATGCTCACACACACACACACACACACACGCACGCACACACACGCGTTTTTTGGATATGCTATTGAGAAAATATATTTATTTGTCTATAGGCATTTCTTTGTGATCTAATAATATAAAACTATGTTACCAGTATAGGGCTGTAACGATTCCTCAATTATAGTCAAGTACTCGATTTAAAAAAATCCTTGATTGCAATTTACCCCTAGAGTAATTGGCAAAATACCAAAAGTGGTGCATTCCACAGACGAGAATCAAACAACCGCAGAATTACAGTTTTCTAGGACAACGCGATATTTAAAACCAATTACAGTCATAGTGTAGCATAGTGCCATTGTGAAATCACAAAGTCTGTGATTCAGTTAAATAAATATATCCTCTGTTTTTTGCTTGTTTTTTTTTTTTTTTCACACAGAAGACACATGGGTGCAGATTAGCCTACATGTTAAAATTACCTCAGCTCCATCCACAGTAAACGCTGCTCCAAGCAAACTCAGTCTCTGCAGTGCTGTTTGTTTAGGTTTCCAATAACGTGCAAATATGGGAACGCAAGTCGGACGCAATTTGTGTTTCATAGTTGCACTGTTATCATTTGTGGAGCACATCTGGGTTTCTCAAACTGCTGTCCATCGCGATTTCAAAATAAAAGTTTAAACTCTTGCTCTGAATTTGCATGTTTTGATGTGCACATGTTCTCGTTCAAGAAATTACAGTGACTGTAGCATTTCTATCGTACATAAGTGGTCAAATATTAAAGTTTAAGTTGACATTTGAATTAGTTGTTTGGACAATATTAAACAAGGATTTGATAATGCCAGGCTTAGTGTAACAACAACCAGGCAGCTGGCGCCCTCTGCAGGCATTTGTTATTTATGTACATAAGTTATGTTTATACTAGTTTATATAATTTATTTTACATGGGTATATTTTAACAGTGTTCTTCAATAAAACCAATATAATTACTTACTTTGATACTTTACTTGAACAAATTATTGTTGCTTGTTATTATATATTTCTATTTTAAGTCATTTTAAAGGCTGTTGTTAACTTGAATCTATTTTTTACCACAATTTTTTTTATCCGATTACTTGAATAGAATACTAAAATACTAAATACTAAAATACTAAAATAATCGATAGCTACAGCCCTATCATAATAAAAAAGATTGCTTTTTAAAGCATTTGTTTGTTTCCCAATACTGAAAGCTAATGAAAAGGTAATGTGCAATCCTGCTGCTCCCTCGAGTGGACAAAAGTGGTATTAAAGCTTGCTTTTTACGATTGAAGTGATTTAATGAATTAATGAATGGGAATTTATATCTCGGGAACCAGAAGGCGAAAAAGCATATATAGTGCTTGAGGAGCCCTGTTAAATGAGACCATCAATGTGTTTTTGGGCGATTGATGCTGGAAGTTATGACTGTTCAAATGCAAATATTTGGGTTTTATCTCTGGAATGCGCAGGACAAATTACACCACATTTGAATCGAAGCTAGCCAAGGATGGGCCCTTTCCAACGAGCTCTCACACAAGGTTCGGGGTGGTCTGGATCGGAAGTTACGGCCGTTCAAAATCGGGGGTCCCGCGGACTAGATCCGCGCGGGGGGCGCGCTCCCGAGGCCCGCGACGACACGTTTCGATCAAGAGCCTGGAGAAGACCTTACCATCAAAAATTGAGCGCGAAACGACTTCCCGTTTTCGAGTTATGAGTGAATTTGTATTTGGGGGCGTGGCTTAAATGCCCGTTTTACTTTCGTTTCGTTTCATTAATTTACTTTAGTCCATTTCCATATCTCAGTGTGACACAATTGTCAAGTAATACTCCAATAGAGAATAGATACAAAATATGATTTAAAATGTTAAAATAATGATTTTATAAAGTCTAAATATGAATTATATGACAATATTAGGGAGCAGTATGATGAAATGGCAGCAGGGGGCGGTAAAATACCACTTATTGGCTTAATGACATGTATAATTTTTACCTTTTTAACTGTTGTAGAGGCAAATTTTGTCTGATGTGTCTGAAATTTTTCATGCTTATTAAGAGTCATGAACATTATTATATGAGAATTATATGAACATAGATAGGAATAGGAATTTTTCCTAGGAAAAGACCATTCACAGCCAATACAGGCAATTTACCATAGGAAATATATGGTTTTAAAGCGTTTTAACAGTTACAGCGCCACCTTTGGTCCGATCTCCATACAAATTTCCAGGCTTCTTTAGCATGTTATGACAAATATGCGCATCAATTTTTGTGAAGTTCTGTGTTTTCGTTTAGGATTTATAGGCTTTTGAGTGCATTTTGCCACGCCCATTTTCTTTATGACCCAATATACCCATGCGAAAAATGCAAAAGTTCGACTTTTTTTTGATAATTATTTATCTAGAGAGTCCATAGAATTGTCTTAGACTCGTTTGGTTCCGATCGGGCGAAAAACCAGGGACTAGTTCGCAAAAGTAGGTTTTTAACATAATTACGAATATTCAATGAACGGTTTGATTGACAGCAATGGTTCTTGAGGCAAAGTTGTTCTCCATGAGAAGGTCTATCAAATGATATGCATATTGTGTGGATATTTGTAACACCACGTGATTACGGAGCTGTAAAACTCGTTAGCGCCAACTAATAGCCGATTTCTTTCAAAATTCTTACAGACCTCTAGGGCCATGAGTCGAACATGCCTACCGAGTTTTGTTCTGATCAGCCTCCGTTAACCTTGTCTAATAGGTGCTCAAATTTCATTGGCCGATGGCGGCCATGTTTTTTGAGATACGCCAATGTCCTCATAGACATACAAGGCACCTTGGACCAAGACACTGCATACCAATTTTCAAGTCAATCGGACTAACGGTCAGGTCGTCATAGCCCTTTTCATGTTTTTTTCATGTTATAGCGCCACCTAGAGTTTAATCGTCGCGATTTTTTTACTGTCACCCAAGATTGAACTCCTACACATGTGGACCGAGTTTGGTGAAGATACCTCATTTACATCTTGAGTTATAGCCCTTTTAGTAAAATAGGCTCCTCCCACAACATTAGTTTTGCGCTCCCTAGCGACTGTGAATCGAAATTTCAACTTTTTTTCGATAATTATTGATATTCAGACTCCAGAGAACATTTCTGCACTGGTTTGGTTCCGATCGGACGAAAAACCTAGGACTAGTTCGCAAAAGTAGTTTTTTTTGACAAAATTCAAAATGGCGGAAAAATTTGCATACCGGAAATGTAATCGGAGATATACGTTTTGTTCTTCAGGGTTCCAGCTTTCCAATGATATAAGACACTTGAGTCTACGACATATGGTCTAGGAGTTATGAGCAGTTTCGCGCTTTTGGTCGCTATAGCGCCACCTATGGGCCAATCGGAGTCATACTCTCTGAACCTCTCCTCGATTTTTGTACTACCATTTGGCAAAGTTTCAAGTCTCCAGCACTTACGGTTTAGGCTGCACAATGCGTTTTACGGCAGAAGAAAAATAATAATAAAAATCAGCACAATTACAATAGGGTTTCAGCACTTCGTGCTTGAACCCCTAATAAAAATCAGCACAATTACAATAGGGTTTCAGCACTTCGTGCTTGAACCCCTAATTAAAGCTGCAAGCAGCATTTATCGGGGTTCAAGCAGTTATGCATTTTGTTACGATAAGTGTAACACCACGTGATTACAGAGCCGTAAAACTCGTTAGCGCCTACTAGTGGCCGACTTCTTTCAAAACTCTTACAGACCTCTACGGCCATGAGTTGAACATGCCCATCGAGTTTTGTTCCGATCGGCCTCCATTAACCTTGTCTAATAGGTGCTCAAATTTCATTGGTCGATGGCGGCCATGTTTTTTTGAGATACATGAGATACGTTAATATCTAACGGTCAGGTAGTCATAGCCCTTTTCAAGTTTTTTTCATGTTATAGCGCCACCTAGTGTTCAATCATCGCGATGTCTTTACTGTGACCCCAGACTGTACTCATACACAAGTGTACCAAGTTTGGTGAAGATATCTCATTTACTTCTCGAGTTATAGCTATTTTAGTAAAATAGGCTCCTCCCACAACATGAATTTAGCAACCTCTAGTGACCAGGAACCGAAATTTCAACTTTTTTTGATAATTATTGATATTCAGACTCCAGGGAACATTTCTGTACTGGTTTGGTTACAATCGGACACAAATCCAGGGACTAGTTCGCAAAAGTAGGTTTTTAACATATTCGTGAATATTTAATGAACTGTTTGATTGACAGCAATTGTTCTTGAGGCAAAGTTGTTCAGAATGAGGAGACCTATCAAATGATATGCATTTTATGACAATAAGTGTAACACCACGTGATTACAGAGCCATAAAACTTGTTAGCGCCAACTAGTGGCCGATTTCTTTCAAAATTCTTACAGACCTCTAGGGCCATGAGTCGAACATGCCCATCGAGTTTCGTTCCGATCGGCCTCCGTTAACCTTGTCTAATAGGTGCTCAAACTTCATTGGCTGACGGCGGCCATGTTTTTTTAGATACGCCAATGTCCTCATAAACATACATGGCACCTTGGACCAAGACACTGCATACCAATTTTCAAGTCAATCGGACTAACAGTCAGGTAGTTATAGCCCTTTTCATGTTTTTTTCATGTTATAGCGCCACCTAGTGTTCAATCGTCGTGACTTTGTTACCGTGACCCCAAATTGAACTCATACACATGTGTACCAAGTTTGGTGAAGATATCTAATTTACTTCTCGAGTTATAGCCATTTTAGTAAAATAGGCTCTTTCCACAACAATCAATTAGCGCCCCCTAGAAACCATGAATCGAAATTTCAACTTTTTTTTGATAATTATTGATATTCAGACTCCAGAGAACATTTCTGCACTGGTTTGGTTCCGATCGGACACAAAACCAGGGACTAGTTCGCAAAAGTAGGTTTTTGACATAATTCAAAATGGCGGAAAAATTTACATACCGTAAATGAAATCGGAGATATACGTTCTGACCTTCAGGCGTCCATCTTTCCAATGATATAAGACACTTGAGTCTACGACATAGGGTCTAGGAGTTATGAGCAGTTTCGCGCTTTTGGTTGCTATAGCGCCACCTATGGGCCAATCGGGGTCATACTTTGATAGGTTCTCCCCAAATTGAGGACTACCATTTGGCCAAGTTTCAAGGTTCCAGCTCTTACGGTTTGGTCTGTACGATGCGTTTTAGCGGAAAATAATAATAATAATAATAATAATTAAAGCTGCAAGCAGCATTTATCGGGGTTCAAGCATTTAAGGCCTTTAGGCACATAAGCATTTAAGACATTAAGATTTATTTAGAAAGCTTTTAACCACTGAAATAATAGATGGAAAAGTCCATTTACAGCCAATACAGGCAATTTACCATAGGAAATATGTTTTTTAAAGCTTTTTAACAGTTATAGCACCATCTATAGTCCGATCTCCATGAAATTTTGCATGCTTGTTAATGATGTTATGGCACATAAGCTCACCAATTTTCGTGAAGTTCTGAGTTTTTGTTTAGGATTTATAGGCTTTTGAGTGCATTTTGCCACGCCCATTTTCTTTATGACCCAATATACCCATGCGAAAAATGCAAAAGTTCAACTTTTTTTTGATAATTATTGATCTTGAGAGTCCATAGAATTGTCCTAGACTCGTTTGGTTCTGATCGGGCGAAAAACCTAGGACTAGTTCGCAAAAGTAGGTTTTTAACATAATTACGAATATTTAATGAACGGTTTGATTGACAGCAATGGTTCTTGAGGCAAAGTTGTTCAACAAGAGGAGATCTATCAAATGGTATGCATTTTGTGACAATAAGTGTAACACCACGTGATTACAGAGCCATAAAACTCGTTAGCGCCAACTAGTGGCCGATTTCTTTTAAAATTCTTACAGACCTCTAGGGCCATGAGTCGAACATGCCCACCGAGTTTCGTTCCGATAGGCCTCCGTTAACCTTGTCTAATAGGTGCTCAAACTTCATTGGCCGATGGCGGCCATGTTTTTTGAGATACACCAATGTCCTCATAGACATACATGGCACCTTGGACCAAGACACTGCATACCAATTTTCAAGTCAATCGGACTAACGGTCAGGTGGTTATAGCCTGTTTTATGTTTTTTTCATGTTATAGCGCCACCATGTGACCAATCGCCGCGATTTTTTTACCGTGACCTCATATTGACGTCTTACACATGTGTACCAGGTTTGGTTAAAATACCTCTTTTACTTCTGGAGTTATAGCCATTTTAGTAAAATAGGCTCCTCCCACAACGTTAATTTTGCACCCCCTAGCGACCGTGAATCGAAATTTCAACTTTTTTTTGATAATTATTGATATTCAGACTCCAGAGAACAATTCTGCACTGGTTTGGTTCCGATCGGGCAAAAAACCAGGGACTAGTTCGCAAAAGTAGATTTTCGACAAAATTCAAAATGGCGGAAAATCTATCATGGCGGAAATAAAATCGGAGATATACGTTTTGTTCGTCAGGCGTCCAGCTTTCCAATGATATAAGACACTTGAGTCTATGACTTACGGTCTAGGAGTTATGAGCAGTTTCGCGCTTTTGGTTGCTATAGCGCCACCTATGGGCCAATCGGGGTCATAATTTGATAACCTCTCCTCGATTTTTGTACTACCATATGGCAAAGTTTCAAAGCTCTAGCCCTTACGGTTTGGGCTGCACGATGCGTTTTACGGCAGAATAATAATAATAATTAAAGCTGCAAGCAGCATTTATCGGGGTTCAAGCATTTAAGGCCTTTAGGCACATAAGCATTTAAGACATTAAGATTTATTTAGAAAGCTTTTAACCACTGAAATAATAGATGGAAAAGTCCATTTACAGCCAATACAGGCAATTTACCATAGGAAATATGTGTTTTTTAAAGCTTTTTAACAGTTATAGCACCATCTATAGTCCGATCTCCATGAAATTTTGCATGCTTGTTAATGATGTTATGGCACATAAGCTCACCAATTTTCGTGAAGTTCTGAGTTTTTGTTTAGGATTTATAGGCTTTTGAGTGCATTTTGCCACGCCCATTTTCTTTATGACCCAATATACCCATGCGAAAAATGCAAAAGTTCAACTTTTTTTTGATAATTATTGATCTTGAGAGTCCATAGAATTGTCCTAGACTCGTTTGGTTCTGATCGGGCGAAAAACCTAGGACTAGTTCGCAAAAGTAGGTTTTTAACATAATTACGAATATTTAATGAACGGTTTGATTGACAGCAATGGTTCTTGAGGCAAAGTTGTTCAACAAGAGGAGATCTATCAAATGGTATGCATTTTGTGACAATAAGTGTAACACCACGTGATTACAGAGCCATAAAACTCGTTAGCGCCAACTAGTGGCCGATTTCTTTTAAAATTCTTACAGACCTCTAGGGCCATGAGTCGAACATGCCCACCGAGTTTCGTTCCGATAGGCCTCCGTTAACCTTGTCTAATAGGTGCTCAAACTTCATTGGCCGATGGCGGCCATGTTTTTTGAGATACACCAATGTCCTCATAGACATACATGGCACCTTGGACCAAGACACTGCATACCAATTTTCAAGTCAATCGGACTAACGGTCAGGTGGTTATAGCCTGTTTTATGTTTTTTTCATGTTATAGCGCCACCATGTGACCAATCGCCGCGATTTTTTTACCGTGACCTCATATTGACGTCTTACACATGTGTACCAGGTTTGGTTAAAATACCTCTTTTACTTCTGGAGTTATAGCCATTTTAGTAAAATAGGCTCCTCCCACAACGTTAATTTTGCACCCCCTAGCGACCGTGAATCGAAATTTCAACGTTTTTTTGATAATTATTGATATTCAGACTCCAGAGAACAATTCTGCACTGGTTTGGTTCCGATCGGGCAAAAAACCAGGGACTAGTTCGCAAAAGTAGATTTTCGACAAAATTCAAAATGGCGGAAAATCTATCATGGCGGAAATAAAATCGGAGATATACGTTTTGTTCGTCAGGCGTCCAGCTTTCCAATGATATAAGACACTTGAGTCTATGACTTACGGTCTAGGAGTTATGAGCAGTTTCGCGCTTTTGGTTGCTATAGCGCCACCTATGGGCCAATCGGGGTCATAATTTGATAACCTCTCCTCGATTTTTGTACTACCATATGGCAAAGTTTCAAAGCTCTAGCCCTTACGGTTTGGGCTGCACGATGCGTTTTACGGCAGAATAATAATAATAATAATAATAATAAAAATCAGCACAATTACAATAGGGTTTCAGCACTTCGTGCTTGAACCCCTAATAAAAATCAGTACAATTACAATAGGGTTTCAGCACTTCGTGCTTGAACCCCTAATAATAAAAATCAGCACAATTACAATAGGGTTTCAGCACTTCGTGCTTGAACCCCTAATTAAAGCTGCAAGCAGCATTTAGCGGGGTTCAAGCATTTAGGGTCTTTAAGCACATAAGGCAGTTTAGTGAGTTGTCTGAGTTTTCGTTTAGGATTTACAGGCTTTTGAGTGTTTTTTTGCCATACACATTTTCTAAATGATCCTATTATGGCTACCCAATGGGTAAAGTTTAAGTTTTTTATATAATTATTGATCTAGAGCTTCCAGAGAATTGTACTGCACTGGTATATTTCCGATCGGGTGAAAAACATAGGACTAGTTTGCAAAAGTAGGTTTTTAACATAATCGCAAGTATTTAATGAACAAATTAATTGACAGCAGTAGTTTTTGAGGCAAAGTTGTTCAGTATGAGGAGATCTATCAAATGACACGCATCACGTGATTACAGAGCAGTAAAACCTGTTAGCGCCAACTAGTGGCTGATTTCTTTCAAAATTCTTACAGACCTCTAGGGCCACGAGTCGAACATGCCCACCGAGTTTCGTTCCAATCGGCCTTCGTTAACCTTGTCTAAGAGGTGCACAAACTTTATTGGCCGATGGCGGCATAGACATACATGGCACCTTGGACCAAGACACTGCATACCAATTTTAAAGTCAATCGAACTAATGGTCAGGTGGTTATAGCCCTTTTCATGTTTTTGTGATGTTATGGCCTGATCTCCATTTTAAATAATTATTTTAAAGGTGCTGTAGAATGCATTGATATATTTTAAATTGTTCTCTGATATCTCTGAAACAGAAATGTCTTCAACAGTCAAGTAGTGGATAAAATCACTAATGTTACTTTCTGCTTGCGGTAGGGGTTGTAATGGAAATATAACATTAGTTGGAACTGCCCCCTTCTTGAGTATCAAACGATGAGCGAAACCTGCTTGATATTGTCCCAGGTTAGAAAAACTGTCTGGGGTAAAATGGGCAGAGCAAACTAACAGCTTTGAATTAAAATGGTGAGGTATCCTGTTGTAAACATCAACCATGCCTGTTGACAGTTCTCTTTTGTGGGAAGGGAATGAAAAGTTCTCAAATCCGCAGCACAGCCTCAGACATAACATTTATATCCATGATCTGCCATTTTCACTATTGTCCTTGCTTGCTTCTTCACAACACCTGCAGATCTTCTGATGATTCGGCTGTGCAGGTCCACATTAACACTGCCTGGCCTAGAACATGGACTGGAAAATGCAAATTTGGGGGGTATAAATATTAATGATCCTGACTCCAACGTCACAGTCGGTGTTATGGTGGGATTCACTCATTTTTCAGCGGTCTTTTGCAAACAGGAGATTTACACATGAAGGAGGAAACAATGGTGTTTGAGGCTCACGGTATGTCAGTTCCATGTCCAGAACTCTTATCATTCAACTATGCCAAGATAAATACAGTTTTCAATTGTATGGCACCTTTAAAATAGATGATTAGTAATATAATGCTTACTTGGAGTCTGAAATGGCTTTAACAAAAGAAGAAAAATATTCTTAGATTTCTGTTCATTCTAATCATGTACAAATAAAGTAGCACAGTAAGATTACATTTATTTGAATGCATTAGTGAGTGTGTGATTGTGCTGTGTGTGCAGCGTGTCAATACTAAAAGTGAAGGTGTAGTTGATATCTTTGGTGATAATATCTGTAGTAATCATAAAAAAACAATTAAGAAATAAAGAATTAAAATTACAAATAATATTCTATTAAGATATGAGTTACAATAACATGATTTGCAATAGTAATTATATCAATAATATATGCACAATACAC